>NC_046300.1:41651828-41952037 GCF_004115265.2 Rhinolophus ferrumequinum
GAGATCAGAAATGCCCTTCCAAGTGGACTTGCTGCGACCGTAGGGAGAAGGGTCAGAGACCAAAACCGAGCCATAAATTTGGGTCGTCAATGAGGAGACCAGCCAGGCACACAGCTCACAGGCTTGAGGGAGCCTCCGTTAGCCCAACAGTCCCGTTCCAGGAGCTCTGACCTAATTGAAGCTGAGTCTAAATGGTTCCTTCAAGGCTCAACAAACTGGGTTTTCAAAGGTGCTTTGGTTCCATGAAGCTAATTTACACATTATCTGGGGGCATGGCAAAGACTTTGCCCTAAAGTAGACAGAAGGAGGTTGTGCTGAGTGATGAATGAGACTAAACAGCGTTCTCATGCTTGGTGATTTTGATAAGGACATACTACATAAGAGTTAAGAGCATTATAATTCCCTTTATCACCATATAAACATGTCACTTATCCAGAAAGCATACCATTTATTTGTACGTGGGAATGTAATTTAAAAATTTCCTGAAAACCAGATTGAACCTTGGGAAGCGAGTTTCAAATAAACAAAAACATGCCATGTTAATAAGCACTGTGCCCTCACCCCCGACACAATGTGCATGTACACATTTTCTCTAACTATTGGGGGGAGGGAACTGCAACGGAACCAACCTACTTGGAATTGTGATTTAAAAAAAAAAAAAAGAAAAAAGCAAAATCTACAACTGAAAACAACCCCCAGGTATTTGCCTTCATGGAGAGGCAGACCAGATGGAGTGTGTAAATGGGCTGCATCTCTGGGCGGGAGAGTGTGGGAGCACAAAGCCCACCCAAAGCGTGAGGAGGGGCCTCCGTGTGGGAGCGGGAGTGCGGCTGACCAGGGAGAGGTCTGAAGAACAGCCACTCTGTGGTCATGCGTGGCCGCTCTCATTTTCCTAACCTTTCTGCAGCTTGGCCTTTGTAAGCTTGGGCTTTCTCATACATTATTTTGTGCAATTCTCAGAACTAAGCTGAGCTGCAGCTATGTCACTCTGCAAGAAGGAAATGGAGGCTTAGCAAAGTCAAGAGGCTTTCCCCAAGTCCCCCATCGGAAGGCCCAGGACTCACACGGGCTCTCTGGATGGCACGGTGATATGCGGTCTACTGCACCACAGATGCCTACTGGACGTTTCCGAGGTTCCAAAGAACTACCACAGCCAGCTCTCCTAATGCCTAAATTCTAGCCCTAGGATTCCGTTCTTTAGCTTAAGTTTTGGCCTCGGTTTAAAGGTTATCCCCAGAAAGAGATGCACTGATTTAGGTGTTCTCAGTATGATTGCGGTGTTAAACTGTGTATGTGTGTGTTGGGAGTGTAAGGGGGTGTGAAAAATTTGAAGTGGTCAAAGTGGGGGAACCTGAAGGACCCAGATCTGAGGGATGGAGTGAAGGAACCTCCAAGGTGAAGAGACAGGCTGGGGACCAGGTGCTCGTCCACAAACCCCTGATGACCACAAACCCCTGGGCCACATCACAGTGACCCAGACACAACCTTCCGCCCCCTTCTCATAGATGGTGGAAGATAAAAGAGCACAGCCACCTTCAGGAATAGAAGAGCAGAAAAAAAATGGGGAGGATTTTCCACCTTGAACTTGTGAGCTAGATAACTGACATTAATAGCCACTAATTGGTTGTGGCTGATGACTCATTTAGTAACATTCTGAAGCCTCTTCTGACAATACCGGGAAAGGCAGGCTAACAAAAGCACCTCAGCGGAAGGAAGAACCTGGTTGCTCGATGGGGCCAAGGCTCTTTTTACCTCGCGTTAGGCTAAACTGCAAGTGATCTGGGGTCAGGGTTCCTCAGTGGGACTCATGCTCACACAAGCCCTCAGCCTGCTCCAGGAAACTCTCCTTCATGCACCCATACCTGCTGGGGCCCTCCAAATGCAAGGGGAGATCTCCACCATCATCCCTGCTGATGGGTGGGAGCCATGCTGCACCCGTCTGGGTGCCAGGACGCACACTGCGTGAGCGCCGGAGGGCAGGGGGATCATAGCGTCTCCAAGGCCCAGGGTGAAGGCCAGTACCACTCAGAGCAGATGCTTAGGAAACCTTGGCCAGAGTGAATGAAGCACACTGTCCTGTATGAGGCTGGCAGAACTGCTCGGGCCTGAGGACACTGATTTTCGGGGGCTTCTAACAAAGATTTGAGAGAATTTGTGAGAGACAATCCTAATGCCCTAACTCTGAACACTTAACGAAGGGACTCTGCTGGTTCACATTCACAGTCCAGCCAGTTCTGTCATGACAAAGGTCTGAACTGTCATATTCTGTCCCTTTGATGTCACCCTGGAGGTTCAGTTTTAGGTCAGTTTCAACCAGAGGTCATCGATGGTTCCTTTGCCTACCAGTTTGCCCTCCATTGCTATTTTCTGTCTGTACCACCTCTTGGGGTAAACAACTCGGACACCACAGTGTCAGAACGCTGGTGGCTTCCACGGGGCAGCTCCAGCCGGGATGTGGGGTAATACCTTGGCATACTCAAACATGCGGAGGTCAGTGTACATGTCCAGTGCGAGGTTCTCGTGCCCGCTCCTCTTGTACAGTTTGGCGGCCTCGTGGAACTTCCCCTGGTAGGAAAACACATCTGCCAGAAACAGGTCATTGTTGGGCTCTCCCCGCTTCTTCCTCTCCTGGAAAAATTAGAAGCACAGGAAATGGCCTCTGCAGCCATGGCAGGAAGCAGCCTTTACAAAGGTTAGATGTTGCTATTTCAAGTTAAGCCCCTGGGCCTTCCTACTGGAACCTACACTTGGCTCCTGGGCTGTTGTGTCTCTCACCTAGGTTTCTGGTGGGAATGCTTAACAACAAAAGCAGGTTTTTTTTTCCAGAGGAGGGACGATCAAAAGAGATACAAACTTTTGTTTGTTTAATGGAAATTCCTCAGGGCTGCTTTCTTGCATATTCTTCTAAGGAAACAACTGCATACTTAGGATGGTGTGTACTGCCCACTCCTTGGAGCTCCCAAGATCTCTCAAGGCCCCAGGCCTGGTTTGGCTCGGTTGTGACTAGGCCTGATTTGGCTCGGTTGTGACTCACAATGATGGCAGACCAGGAGAAAGTGTAGGGTTCTTCCCAAGAAGAAAAACAACAAAACAAGATAACGAGCCTTACTGTGTCCTATCTCTAAAGTGAAGGTGAGTGATGCCACATCCCGAGCACCCATTAGGCACTGGTACACACTTCCCACATGGACCCAACGGGGGTGTTGTACCACTGAGGCATCCTGCTGAGGGAAGCTGACATTCAGAAGAGGAGCAGGTGGCGGTCAGACAGAGCTGGCATTTGGGCTCAGTCCGAGTCCAGACGCTCTTTGCACCACATACCATCACCTTCGGAAATAAGTGATGGTCCCCAAACACAGCTGCGTGTGCACGCACACGCACATGTGCACACACACAGACACATCCTAGCAGTGCTGAGGATGAAGGGAAATAACTGGCATACTTCTTCCTCCTGTGTTAGGGAACATTCATTAGTCTACAGCTCAAGTATTTGTAAACACTCAATAGCACCCAATCTCTCATCCCCAGCAGTTTCCTTTGGCTTGTTTTCTAGCAAGTGTATCACAGTGGAGGAAGATGAGACGTTGAATCAAACTCCCAGACAAGCTGGTGAAAGTTTTAACAGCTGGAGGCAACATGCTTCCCCACTGACAGAAATAATTTAAAAAGACAAAAAGAAACTACACATAGTTTAGGCTAATCAGCCAAATGAACTAATTCCTAATTGTAGGAAATGAATTAAAATCTTGCAGTGAGATAAAGAAATAGGTTTCACTAGGCATGGAATTTAGGCCATAATCCGCTCTAGGCCACAGAATATCACCATGATCAAGAAAAATGATTTACGCATATTCAGTATGCGTGAAGCCATCTGGGCGGATAGTCTTCCTCCAGTTACTAGTACAGTTACCGATCACCTGTCAAAGGAACCTAGTGAGGAAACTCACTCAGTTCGTCGGAATAATACCGAGTGCCTAGAAACAAGCAACTAAGGCCTCAGACCTCAGAGCAGCCCAAATGTGTCCTCACCCGAAGGCCCTTTACTCTTTTTCAAGAGACAATTCTTACAAGTTTACTTTAACCAACCGCCAGCTCATAGCACAGAAGAGGCAGCGATAAGACCGGAACTCAGTAAGAGCTGGTAAATCATGAAAGGTGGCCCTCACAGAGGTCAGTTACCTGTGCACAGAGAAAAATTATGTTCCATGGCTTCAGATTAAGACCTCTAGATAGAGACCAGACGATTCACAAATGCCACCCCTGATCATAAGTAAAACTGGGCATCACGGGTAGATGGCTCTGAACAAACCATCGTGCAGGTAAGTAAGCAACAGAAGACGCAAACACTCCTTATGATGGTGCTGGGGGAGGGGGAGAGAGTGTGTGTGTATGTAGGTTGCACCAGAAGCAACTTCTTAGATGGCAGCATGGCCTACAGTAGACGGCATGAGCCTGAGAGAGAGAACTGGCTTTGAACTGGAACCAAGCTTTTGCCTGTGGAGCCTTGGGACATGACCTAGCCTTTCCGAGCCTCCGTGTCCTTATTTATCCAATAGGGATAGGAACAGTATCTGCCTCATTAAGTCGTGAGGATTTAAAGTCGTGTACACATCGATCATGCATGGGGGCAGAGCAGGCACTCAGCAAATGGCAACGATTAGGCGAGCAGGCTGTGAGCTCCTGCAGGCCTCTCCCACTCAGCGCTCCACCCACTGGGCTCAGCACCAGGCCTGGCCCACAACACGTGTTGATTATGCTGAACTGAATCGAAGGGACAAGACATTCGCTGATTTCCTCACTGCTTCCATATGGGAATTCAAATGTATCTCACATTCCCAAAGCCTCACAATAAATCTGTTCAGGAGAAAAAATATGTATGCCTTTTTACAGACAGTCAGACAGCACTGAGATACACAGGAATTAAGAACATGTCTACCACCACCCAGCAAACGGTGCTCGTAGAAGCGCCTCTTTAGCTGCTGCCCCCCCTACCATCAGGGTTTGGCTGATGAGGCTGCTATTCTCAGCCGGGAATGGTGGGCTGGGGGGAGGGCTCCAGAGCTCCCCGGTGCCCAGTGCAGACTTCCGTCCCCAAGCCCCACTGCTATGGGTGGGACGCAGGTCATGTGCACTCGGGAAATGTCTCCTACACTGGCACGATATTGAAGCCCTAAAGGATGGTAACCAGCTAATAACCAGTTGCTAAGGACCTATGTAATCCTCCCAGCAACCTGCGAGGTAGGTCTCATCCCATTTCACGGACAAAAACCCGAAGCTCAGAGAGATTAGGAACCCACCTGCCTCCCCCGGCTACCAAGTGACAGACTGCACTCCTTGCTCCCATGTGCTATCTCCCCCACATGGCATTCTGCTGCCCGCCCAGGCAAGGCTGTGGCCCTGATACCCAGACACCAGTGGGTTCTGTTCATGTGTCCTCAAAGCTCTTGCCTGCTTGAAGAGCTGCCTATACACCACTGACAGCAAATCTGTGCTTTCCTGAGAAGGAAGAATACTTCATCTTTACCTCAATGCTGTTGATGAGCTCTAAATATCGGAGGTCTTGTACTCGGGTGAAGGCCTACAGGGAAAGAAATAAAAGAAGAAAATCAGCTGCTTTCTGGGCTTCAAAAGTGGGTGATTGGCTGGGGGTGGGAAGTCAAGCTTTAGAAAGTGAGCCAGTGAAGAGGGAAAAGAAGCAAGCATTGATTAATCACTGTGTGTTCAGGAGGGTTATACCACCCAGCGAGGCACAGCTTTATCCCTGGGATTAGCCCATACAAAGAAGAGCAAAGAAACCCTGGGTGCATCAATCACTTTGGGATTAGGTAAAACAAGACTAGGATTCTGCAGTCTGTAGTGGTGCCTGCTTGGAGGAATCTCTATGCAAAAGGGAAGAACAAGGCAGTGTGACACTCTGAGGTGGTGGCATCAGAGCGGGAATGGGGAAGATGTACAGACTGAGGAGAGACTACGTACATCTTGGTGACTTGGATGGAAAGCAGGAGACAGCTATGCTTACCAACAGTGCATAAACATAGGGCACCCAGAGCCCAAAGAACAGTCACGGAGGGAGAGGAGGAGGGGGAAAGCTGAGAAAGAATAAAGATGGTTTCTGGAAGGAAGGGGGAGGCAGGGAATGAATCACTCCAAGTCTCTGGAAGGCAAACTGTTGCGTAAATCCTAAAAGGGCAGCTCTTGCCTTGGACTCACAGTAAAGCCAGAAACTTTAACCCACGGGCTACTAGAAGTTTTTAGGCACCCCTCTTCAGGAAGATGGATGTTAGCTAAGCCTCTTCTGTTGCTTTCAGATTCTGCAAGGGGTTTAGAGGAGCATAACCCACCACGTCAGGCTGATCTTCATGTGGGTTTGCTGCCAACATTTCTACCCAGCTGTGCTTCTTTACACTGCCCCATTTGAAATGGGCTGACACATACCTAGAGGCTACAGCAGGTCCTGAAGTCCCTAGAATATGAAATGCACAACAACCCTGGCCACTGGCAGCCTCTACTTAGCTGCACGACATCGTCCGTCCTAAAAAGACTTGGGGAAATGAGCAAGTCACCAGCCTCTGGCTGCCTCACAGATAACCACAATGTGACTTCACCTTTTCATCCAATAGGACCAAACATCCTGTCAGGCTGGGGACCCGGAGAGGAGTATGACTTGGCTCCTGTCCCCCTCCCCAATTCAGGGGCCCATATTCTAAAAGGGGAGGCAGGCGGATTAAACAGATCATTACATCTCCCTAAGCTAAGAGCTATGCGAGTATGAACTAGATGCCCTGGAGAACAGATCCACTGGGCACGGTGAGTGAAGGGAGGCAGGGTTAAGTAAAGCATCAGAGTGGGGACCTGGAAAATGGGTATTTCTAGAGAGGAACTCCTTGAAAGGGTAAGGCAGGTATCATATGAGCAAAGGGATAGAGGGCCAAGAACACCTGTGTTCTTCGGTGGAGGTCTTATAAGCTATCTTCTAGGTCTGGGCTTCCTTAAGGCAACTTGAGAGGGAAACCTGGAATGTCTGGCAAATGTCTGGCAGAGAGGAAAGGAGCCTTCTAGGTCTTAGTCCTAGGTCTCCTTCCAGCTGGGGGGCCCTGGACCGACTTCTTCCCTGCCACAGTGAGAAATCTGTTTCCAAGTTCCTTCAGCCCTGACACATTCTGCAGAGTCAGGGGTGCCCTGGTCGAGTGGTCAGTCACAAGGCCCATGAATAACCTCAGGGAAGGAAATATGGGAACAGAGAAGCATTTGCAGTTCTGCTCAGAGCACGGTCCCAGGCGCTAATCAGCTCTCCGCTGCCATCTAGTGGGGACAGCAGTGGGGACCACCTCCATGTGTGCCTGAGTGACTTGGCAAAGCAGAAAAAGAAAGGCTGGGGACTAGGGATTTGGATAAAATGATCAAGTTCTAGTCTATGGTTAAAAATCTTGTGGATTTAATACAATAACTTCTATTCTCAGGGAATGTTTGGAGGTGGGGGATACAGAATTGGGGGCAGGTGTTAAGCAAATGGAAGGTCAGTTTTCATCCATTCAAACATTTGCTAAGCATCTAACACTGAGCTAGGCACTGCTGGCTGATTTCATTCCAGGCTTAAAAAAAACAAAACATAGTCTAGGAATCCTCTGCTATTCTTCATACCTCCTGGCATTTCAGAGTGGGGCAGGAGAGGGAAGCTCCCTCCTCCCTCCATGGAAATGTTTCTTCCCTCTTCTGAATTCTTAAAGCCCTTTCCTGACACAGTAGATATAAAAATATAATGTAATCATTATATAATTATAATTGTACTTGTTTGAATAACAGCTAGCACTGTACAACCATTGCTACTTTTAGAATCCCTTTTACAATGTGACGGCTAAGCCTGATGGCACTGTGTCTTCACCATCCCCACTATAGAAATGGGAGGACTGAGGGGTCATCCAGCCTGTAATGGCAGAGCTGAGTCTCACCCAGGCTTCTGGATCCTAGTCTGGTCTCGGTCCACTCTCTTTTCACGCCGAGCACGGGGCTGGCATCACGTGCCTCTGCAACGCCTCCCCTACCAGAGCAGTAGTATGGGCAGAATGAGTAGCTCATTAATTGGCAGTGGGAAGATACAGATGGAAGGGAGGAGTAGGGGAGAGGGGGTTGGAGGTCATTCCTTTTCCTTACACTTCAGGTTCCAGATAGAAACCCAACTCAGAGACATAGCTGGGCTTTTTCTAATGTGTGGAAAGGGGTCAACTGTTTTCAGCCACTTCTGTAGTTTTGATAGACCGAGCCCGGAAATGACACCACGGCATTACTGGCAGCGTCAGAGAGCTCGGCCATCTCTTCCACCATACTTAGCAGACTGCCAAGAGAAACAGCATTGTGTAATAAACGGCCTGATACCAGTAAGTGCTTATACCAATGACAAAAGCTACCATTTATGGAGTGCCTATTATGTGCCAGGCTTTTAGCTAGGTGCTTTACATAAATGATAGCTAATAAGAGTGACAGCTAGAATCTATGAGATGCTTCTCCTGTGACAAGCTTTACAGGCATTATCGCATTAGATCCTTATAACTTTGTGACGATGGAGCCTATTGTCACCCTCCTTTTCCAAATGAGCAAGCTCAGAAAGGCTTATATTTAGGAGGTGGCTGAGCTGAGATCCAAACCCAGGTCAGTCTAACTCCAGGGCCCACTGTAGTATGCGTCTGCCTCTCCATATGCCACCTGGACCCCTTTCTGCTTCTTCAAGGGACCCTCCGAGGAGCAGGTTCCAGCTCCTGCTGACTAGATGCTTACCTTCTTTGCTGTTTCAAACTCTAATCCTTCCAAAGCTTCCATGGCCAGCTCACGCCAATCAGTGTCTGTCACCCCCAAACAAGCAATCTGGTAGGCTTCTTTGAACAGTTTCCTATCCAGGTACTGGTACATCGGAGCAGACTGCAAGATTTCATGAAAAGGAAAGAAGATTGTTTTCAGAGCGATGGAAAGAAGTCAGATTCCTACAAAGCCTGACCCCAGAGGTGTGTACCTACTTCATAACAAATGCCTGCAGAGCAATGCTACAGTGGTTAAGCAGTACCCTCAGCCATACCGGAGTCCACCTCGTGGGCCTTCCACTAGGCTACCCCCTAAACCTCCTGCCCAGCCTCCCCTCCACCACCAGCTTTCCCCACCTCCAGGCCGGCCTCACCACAGATGTCACCCTCATCTGGAATGCTTTTGCCCCTCCTTTCCCTCTGGAAAGTACCTATTTGGCTTTCCAGGCCCTGTTAAAATGTCACCGCTTCTGGAAAGTCTTCATGGACTCCTCAAAGAAAGGAGTCTGAGCTTCCTCTGTCCTTTATCCCGATGTCTGGTTGTATATTATAAGCCTGTCTCCCCCACAAGGCCAGGCACAACCCGAGGGCAACTGCAAGGCTGTGCTTACCTGGCAGGCCCGTCGTCTACATGGGCTGGAGGAATGAACAATGTTACTGTGAGGAGGGGTCTGGGTGGCCTCTCCCAAAGAAGGCCAAGGAACCTTCTTACCCTGAGAAAGGGATCTGCTTCCGGTTACCCAGGAAAGCTCTAGACCAGGGGTGTCCAAACTTTTTTCATCGTTTTCCACCAAGGGCCATATGCGGTAAAATACACAAACAGCCGGGCCACTCACTCGAGGTGAAGTACGTGTTGCCTCACCTGGTTTATTTAAGTAAACGAAATATATTTTTGGAATTTGCTGCGGGCCAATTAACAATGGATTGCGAGTCGCAGTTGGCCCGCGGGCCGCAGTTTGGACACCCCTGCTCTAGACACACGTCTCCTAGGTCCGTGGTGCTGGGAACCTCCCTCCTTCCAGATGGGGCCGCCTTGCTGTGCTACCTGTGAATAGTTCCTACCACCTTCTCTCCTAGGGTAACACAGTGCTCCTCGATCGGTCCCCACGGCCCTGTGTCACAGGTATTATCACTCCCTGATTACGGCCCAGGAGACTTGTCTGGGGACAAGAAGAGGAAGATCTGGGGCTGGAGCCTGGGGAGGCCTGACTCCAGGTTCTTGGCTCCTTCCTGCCCCTGGGGGGGTGGGGGGTGTGTGTGTGTGTGTGTGTGTGTGTGTGTGTGTGTGTGCGTGTGTGTGTGTGTACATGGGAACAAATCCGGGCTGGGCCTGGGTGTCTTTCATAACGAAAGGCCCTGCCCTTGTTTCAGGCCTGTCAGTGTGCTAAAGGGAACTACATCTCTCCTTCTGGATTCCCAGGCAGTGGAGATCAATCAGCCAGTACCTCTGTGCTAATGATTCCCAAATGTGGAGCTGGAAGTGCTGTTTTCTCCATTTGGGGGCCTTTATCTTTGAAATTTCCTCTCTCATTTTTCAGCTTCAGAATGAAGAAAAATTGTTTTCTTTTTAAGCCGTTCTGCCCTCTAACAGCAAGATGTGCCTGCTTCTGAGTGCTCGTCTTTCCTCCCGTGCCATCTCACCCTCCTCCCCTCCCTTCAAGGGCAGCAGGGGGTGGATGGGGGAGCAGCTGAGCTAGGCCCGCTCAGCCACATCCTAGCTGTGTGAATTCTTCTGAGTAAAATTAACTTTTGCTGAGATGCCCTGTCCAGCTCACAGGCTGCCACGGGCAAACAAGAGAAGTGTTTTCAAAATGATGAAGTGCTGGGCAAAAAGTGAGCGAGTGCATTATGTCCATGGTACCTTCTCGGCACCAGCTCCTCACCATCGCCCGAGCTCTCCAGACTTGTTCCCACCCCCGCCTTTCCCTCTGTTTGAAATGCCCTTGCTGCACCCCTCTGCCTTTCCAGACCTTTCTGGGTTCCAATCAAGTGCCACCACCTCCTACAAGCTTTCTCAAACTCCCCGTGCACAATGAGCTTTCCTTTCTAAACTCATTTAGTGAGCACCCTCTGTTCCAATTTAGTTGTTTTATAGTGTTTCCTATTTTAAGATTGTTAATAACAATAATAATTAATAATAATACTAGGAACTGGGCCAGACAAAAATCTGAAAGATGTGTATATTTAACCCCACTGCACAGAAAAGAAGTGAGGCCCCAAAGAGTGAAAGGAGTTGCTCAAGGTCATAGATGGTTTAGGTGGCAGGGTCAGAACTCAAAGCCAGTGCTTCTCCCTCTAAACTGCAACTTCCCACCATGCTGAATGCCCCGTAAGAGTGGGACGAGACTCGAGCAGGCCCATCAGAATTGAGCATATGACAAATGGTTAACATTTGGGCTTGCCTGGGAGGCACAATATGAGAGTGGGAGGTTTAAAAATACCCTAACTGAACAAATGCCCTCTGAGCTCTATTTTATCTCGCTGTTGCATTCCAAGCATGAAGTCACCACCCGCCCTGAGAAGCCTGACCAGGGTTTGCCGCCCTACTTGGCAGCCTTGACAAACAGTTCTTGCACAAGATGATGTAAATTTCGAAAGGAAACCAGAAATCCCCAGAGTGGGTCTGATGCTTTCTCCCCCTTCTGTAGGCCAAAACCACAGGATGGCTGGAGGCAGAGGCGACAGATAAATAGCCTTTGTCTTGAGGCTGCCTTTCCTAACCCTTGGCAGTTCTGACCTGCTGCATCAGCAGGATGGCCTTGGTGCAGCCATGGGGGTTTGGGGGGGGACTCTGGCTTCTGAATCTTAAGAGCTTGGCGGAGGAAGCCCTGGACCGCCCCTTCGGCTCCTCTTGGACGGCCAAAGTCAGGGAGCAGCACACTGCATTTATCTTTGAGGTTAGGATGGCAGTCTTGGGAGAAAAACTTTCAATCAGCATGGCCTGTTTGGCATGATTGGGGGAGACTGGGTTTCTGGTGGATGTGTTGCATGGGTTTGGGATGGGCAGCAGATGTGGACTGCAAGGAAATACACGTAGACCACAGGGGCTGTTCTTGCCCCTCCTCCTGCGGCCACTTCCACCCACCTCTCTCCCCTCTTTCTCTGGCTTTCTATTTTGCTGTTTCCTTTTACTCGGGTCTGAATTCCACTGACATTTATTGAATAACTGCTCTGTGTCAGGCCCTAATAGTTCCTGCAGCAATGAGTAACGAGGGCATCATCAGCTTAAAGGAAGAAATGGACTCCAGTCCCACCCTTTACAAGAAGCCAAGCCAGGGAGAGTGAGAGAAGGTGAGATGTGTGCAGGGAACGTAGATCTGACGTAGCCTAGCTGAAAGGTAATCAGGAAACGTGTCTAAAAACCTTTCATATGCAGCCTAAAGAGCCTTTGGCCCAGCGATTTCACTTCTAGGAATTTATACCAAGGAGCTGAGATAAGAACAAAGACTTAGCTCGAAAGATGTTCACTAACTACGATAGCAAAAAAGCTGCAAACAGCATAAATGTCTAACAATAGGTACTGGTTGAGAAAGTTGTGGAAGATCCGTAAGATAGGATAAAATGCAGTCATTAAAAACCATTCGGGGTGTGGCGCAGGCAGCAGGGAGGGCGGTGTGGTTATAATAAGAGTGACCCAACACCGAGGATCTCACGGGGTGGCGGTGGTGACGATACAAACCTATACAGGTGATAAATCTGAACTGCAGCTTTGCAAACTGGAACCAGTGGGGGACACTGGGCAGGTTGTACAGGGATCTCTGTATGAGATCTTACAATTGTATGTGACACTAGAATCATCTTAGGATTTAAAACTGCTAGAAAAGTACATTTATTGATATGGAGCCATGTTTCCAGTAGACGGCTGAGTGAAAAAGCTAGATTGCTAGTTGATAGCCAATAATCCATACAAAGTGATAAGTCTGCAATATGTAAATGTTAGGTTAACTTAGAAGATGGAAATAAAAGAAGGTGATTAAAAGTGTCTCTTATTTATGGTCCACATTCAGCAAATTAAGTACAGTAAGTCTGAGGTTTCATCTATGACCAATACTTACAGACAAAAGTCACAAAACAATATTTATAGTACTATTCTGCTTTTGTTTCAAAATGTTTATATGATATATTCATAATTGTATATCATGTATACGTTACATAAACACATAGAAAAGGACTGGGTTTAAAAATACCCTAACTGAACAAATGCCCTCTGAGCTCTATTTTATCTTGCTGTTTGCATTCCAAGCATGAAGTCACCAGGGGGATATATTCCAAATGTTTAAAAGTGATTCTCTCTTGAGGATTGGATTCTGAAGGCTAATGTCCCCCTCCTTGGTGCTTCTCTCTATTTTACAGCAGTTCTACAGTGGGCACGGTTTATTTGGGAGGCAGACAGGCAGTGGGATGGCTGTGATTGGCCAGCCCTGCCTCAGGTTGTCAGTCTCTGCCCTCTTATCTGTGTGTTTCTGCCCTCTCTCGTTCTATGGCTCCAGATTCCAGCCTCCCATTTCTGTTCTGGTCTCCTTCTAGTTTGAGGGACTTGTGCAGCTAGTCCCATGCCCCCCTTCTGGCTCACAGAGCTCAGCCCCCTCACCCGATCCCACCCATATTCTCTTCACACATACCACCCTACTTCATGCGCCTGTGTATATACTCTGCGGGACTCTCAGCTTTGCTGGCTTGCTCTACTCTGCCCCATGTACGGCTCTCAGTGAAACACACTCTGTCTACTGACAGACAACCCTCCATAGCCCTCCCTGTCCCTACCAGAAAGAGGGAATCAAAAAAGAACGAGGCTCAGTGAGGTTGAGCTGTTTGCCCAAAGACATGGGTTGCATAGGGTGGTAACGGGATTTCAGGTTCAAGTCCAGAATGCCTTCCATGACATCACAGCTGTCATTCTTCTCTCTCTTCCCTCTCTCCTCACTATCCCCTCCCCAAATGACCAGAGAGGGGCCTGGCTTTCCTGGTCTTGTCTCTCCTGCCACTGCTGAGAGCTGACAGGCACACCCCGCGTTACCTGCGGCACCTCCACAGCTGACATGGAGAAGACATGGAGGCAGAAGATTTTGGAGCCGTTGTAGCCGACCACAAAGCCCTGCAGCTTCTGCTGGTGCACGGGGAAGGTGCTGGCTTTGATGTTGAGGTAGCCTCCTCCCGAGAAGCAGAGCATGTCCTCACACTGGGTGTTCCAGGCCACGCTGTTGGCATTTGGTTCCTGATGGGCAGAAATGGTGGGGATCCTGTGACTACCACCCTGGGCTTTGGCACCATTCCTACATTCAGTCAGGTTCTCTTTTTATAGCCTGAATCACACTGAATTGCTAACAGTGGGATAGAAGGAAAGGGAGGAAAAGTGATCCAAAGAAACAGATAGAAGAGAGGGGCAAGATCCTGTATGCACTTGTGTATGTTGGAATTTTTAAATAAGCAAGCATTACTTTTGAAAAAAATTGTTATCCCCAAATATTAATCATTACATAATAAGTGAAAAATATTGGCAACAGAAGGATTTTACTTCTGTTAAAGAATGAGTATACAGGGGCGGCCGGATGGCTCAGTTGGTTAGAGCATGAGCTCTGAACAACAGGGTTGCCAGTTCGATTCCCACATGGGCCAGTGAGCTGTGCCCTCCACAACTAGACTGAAGACAGCGAGCTGCCGCTGAGCTTCTGGAGGGGCGGCCGGAGTTGGTAGGAGTGCGGGCTCTCAACAACAAGGTTGCCAATTCAATTCCCACATGGGATGGTGGGCTGTGCCCCCTGCAACTAAAGATTGAAAATGGCGACTGGACTTGAAACTGAGCTGTGCCCTCCACAACTGAGATTGAAGGACAATGACTTGGAGCTGATGGGCCCTGGAGAAAGACACTGTTCCCTAATATCCCCCAATAAATGTATTTTTTTAAAAAAGAATGAGTACACACAGCTATGCACAGAAAGTTTAAAGGGGTATATCCCAAGGAATTAACAGGGATTGTTCTTCAGTGGGTAGAATGGTGGGTGCTTTTCATTTTCTGTTTTTCCTTTGCCTGAAATTTTCTTTTAGTCATGAACATCTATTTTTTTAAGTAATAAACAAAAGAACAGTGAGCTATTTTTAAAATTAAAAAGCAATATACTTGTCTCTACATTTATAATTTGCACACTGTAAAAATATAGTCACCCTGGGAGGCACTCCCTCCCCTCTACTCCTCTCAGCTTTTTGCTCAGCTCTAGAGCCCTAGGGACCGGCACACGTTCATACCTTTCTGCCTAGAATCTCTCACAATGTCTAAATCTTTTATAATGAGCATGGATTACTTTTATAATGAGGGGAAAAAACACAACATAGCTGTTTTCTGCAGGGGGCAGGGACAGTGAAGAGGGAAAAAAAGATAGCTGGGAATGTTTGTCTCCTGGCCAGGGCTGAGAATTACCTTCCCCAACCTACTACAGAACCCTCAGTGGGGACCAGGAGAGACACACACCCTTCTACTCCTACATGGTTCTCGGCTCGGACACATTCACAACGGGGGCCTGCTAAGCAACCTACAGCGGGTGGTGTGGAGACTGAGGAGAAGTGGCACTGAGGGCCCTATTTTGTGCCAGGCCCTGAGCTCGGCACTGTGGTATCTTGTTTAGTCCTGTAGCAATTCTGTGAGGGGGTAATGACTCGTTCCATGTTAGAGGTGAGGAGAAATCGAGACTCAAAGAGGTTCACTAACTTACTTGAGATCACACAGTAAGTGATGGAAGCAGGACTGGAGCCCAGGTCTGTCTGAAGGGAAAGCCTTCTTTCCCTTCAACCACTCGGCCTCCCCAGTGATGTGAGCGAGTTGTTATCTCGTGGGGGTTACTGGCGGTAGCTCCCCACTCCAGCACCCCTCCACCCTGCTGCTTCTACTGCTTCTACTGCTGAAGACAAGAGCCCTGATGAAAAGACCTCGATCTGCCCATAACACTGGCAAACCGATCGTGGCTGATGAAGCCAATCGGGAGGTTTTAGCTTTGTAGGGGAACTCGCTTCAGGCAAATGGGCCCTGACCACTTACAAATCCCTGAAGAGGCAAAGAGCAGCGCTACGCCCAGCAGAAGGCCAGCCAGGCACTGGGCATGGGGCTTTTAGGCTGTCTTCTCCAGTGACACACTTCCTCCAGCCACAAAACTGAATGATGTGTAAACAACGCCTGTCCCCCAAACAGTTCAGTTTGCTGGCTCTTATAGCATCCTTGCAAAATAAGTAGAAGGGAGGGCTTCCTCCATCGCTCCCCTTCTTTCAGATGACAAAACTAGTCCTGTTTCCTCACTGTGTCTTAGGTCACTCATAGATGCAGGCAGCCTCCAGTAGGTGAGCAGACTTTTTTAATAGAATCATCATCACATTAACCGTGCACTGACAGCCTACAACATGCCCTGATTAGATTTATTATTATCCATTTACTGCTCACAGTAACCTTGTAAGAAAGATGTTTTGCTCATCTTACTTGCAAGGAAACCAAAATTCAAAGAGGCATGCCCAGCTCCTAGAGCCCGTGTGTGGGAGGGGTGGGCTGTGTCCTGGGGCCTCTCAGGCTCTGCTCCCCTGCACGGCCCCTACACCCCTACACCTCGCTGCTCCTCCCAGAGACCCACCTGGGAGCCAGAGTGTGAGCACCTCCTGTAAGGACTGGTAAGCTAGAGGAGGGTCTCTTATCAAAGGACCACGTCCGGGGCACTCCCTGGGACGTCACCTGAAAAAGCAGCTCCTTGGTGTAGATGTCATACACCAGGCACGTGTCGTTTTCATCGACCACGGCCAGCTTGTTGCGGGAGGCGCTCATGTCCAGGCAGCGCACGGCTGTGGCCTGTTTCAGCAGGACAATGGCAAAGAGATTGTCCACGAAGATCTTTAGGATCTGGCAAAATTTCAGAGAAAAAGTGTGAGTCACTATGGCAACAAGACCCTGGAACACCGCCAGGCTGCTGGCATCCCATGTGTTCTACAAGAGCAACTCCCACTAACTTCACCAGAGGCTCTGTGCAGAGAAAAGGATTCATCCAAAGAAAGGGAGCAGGGCTCATCCTTAGAAGACCAGAGCACGGTTCACCGGAGGTCACCCAAGTGATGACAGGCCCCAGGACATGACACACTCACTTGAATGTCTTCTTGACTGGGAATTTGTTAATGATATTACCCAAACTGCAGGGTTAGCAGATATCATGTAGGGAGATCTGAGTCACTCACACAGGAAGAGGCCACGATAAATACTGATAAGACCTCTGGTTTAATCACAGCAAAATAATTATGATCATGAGTGGTGACAGCAATCAGTTATCGACTGCTTTTGACAGCTTACAAAACGTGATCCTCATTTGTAAAACCTGAGTCTCAGAGAGGTGAAGTGACCTGCACAGGGTCACACAGCTGGTGAGGAGCTAAGCACAAGCATGACCCCAGGTTGACCTGTCCCCAAAGTCTATGTTCTCAGGCCTCAAACTGCAAGTGACAGGTGACTGTGACAGAGAAGGAGGCTTTCCTCTCCTTTGGTATTGCTATTCTATGGTCCTTGCTAACTCATACTCCATGACTGCTGTCCCCAGGAAAGGCCTGACAAGCCTCCGCCACAAGCCATCTGCTAGACAGCTTGGCTCTCAAGCTAATGCAATTATATTTTCACTTTCAAATTTCCATTTAGCCCACTTAGAACTTTTCTTATTTTGAGCAAAGAACACATAGAAAATTGTTTTAACTTGGTGTAACCTAGATTTTCCACATCTATTTGAGCAAAGGGTCCACTTTTCTAATAACATCTAGTAATAGCCTGTGGACCAGCACCCTCTAGGACACGAGCTAGAAGACACTGCCTTCATGCATTCATTGCCCTAATAGGGATCTGACCTAAGGAACGATCTCTGCCTCCCTCTCTAGTAAGCCACTGAAACCACATCTCTAACAAATCTCCCACCTTCTGGGTGACTCTAGCCCATTAATCCACTCAATGTGCAGCCCAGAGGCGGCAGTGCCAACTCTGCTAGAATGGGGCATGCTATGAGTCTGAGGGCCATTGAGTCTTTGGCCTGAAGCTATTCTCATAAAAGGAAACTAACGTGCCCATGGCGGGGAGAAGTCTTTTCCTGCCCGGGAAGCCCATCTCAGGGTCATAACTTGACCGGTTGCCTGTGTCTGCATGCAGGTAATGTGTTTGATGGGAGACATGGAGGGGTGCTCACCTGTCCATTCTTCAGGCCCACTAACAGACCTTCCCTGCCTGGAGGACCACCAATCACCTTGATGTAGCGAATGAGAGACTCCATCTGCCACTCCCGCTCCTTCACTCCGCTGAAGGACAGGCACTGCAGCCGTTTCTCCTAGAAAGCAAACCCAGCTCGGCATGGGTATTCAACACAGTAAGTATTACCCAGCCCTCTCAAGGAGGTCTTCCTGCCCCTAAGAGATGAAAAATACCTACACGTTCAGAATCTATCTAACCCCACCTGGTTCCCTTGACTGAGATCATTAATCCTTCACACAGGTCCTCCCAAGGAGCCCTGCTTAGTCTCAGCACACCTATTTGCCACTTCTATAACCTGTGGCACCCCTAAACTGCTTGAAGTTCCAGACTTTTAGAGAGACTTTAATAGTATTTTACATCCAGTGATTCCTAAAGGATTTCTTTCATTTTATCATTTCCAATAGGCCTAGTTTCATGAAATCAAACCCACCTCTACTTCCAAGAGATGCTGGGTTGGCATTCTCTCAGAGTCTTTCCAAACTTCTCTTGGCATTGACCTAGACATTTTCTAGAAAGCTCTAAGTTGAGAAAGTTTTTTCCCGTGAAAAAAAATCTATCAGAAAGTAAAACTTCCTTTACTATTTTTGACTTGATACAAATTTTTGTTAACTGAAGGATATCATAAATTTGTATGTGTATATGTTTACCAAAAAAAGAAAAAGAAAATCAATCTTCATTTTGTAGGATATCAATTTAGGCTTTAAGTCATTCAAGTATATTTAACCCCAGTAGAACAAAGTGCTTATGGCCCATGACTTTCTAGACGTCAATAAAATGAAAGCAATGACCAATTCCCAGTGTCCAAAAACCCTGACCCCAAAACCCAAGGATTGGGTACCCTATCCTTGAAGGAAGCATCAAGCAGATTCAGCCCCACCTGCGGCTGCTCACCTGGCAGAGGATGATGTGATCGGCGCACACCACCAGGAGGTTGCATTCAAACTTCCTGACAATCTTCTCCTTTACCCGGTAATGCATGTCTGACGAATCATCGGAATACAACTCATAGATGAGGATTTTCTCTGGCAGTTGGATAGCTAATCGATTTTTGTAGATGGCAATTTTCTTGACAAGCTCTTTGCATTTAATACGAACTGTCAAAGAAAAAAAAATTCAGCTCTGGCAAGAGGTTGTTAACTAAGATAGAAGTCAGAGAAATTAAAAGCTATCATTTACTTAATGCTACTGGCAATTAAAGGTGACACTCTCATCAAAAAATCTTTACAGTGTCTAACAAGGACGATCAACTCTGTTCAACACTGGTATCCAAAGTCATATATAATCTTTGTGGTCCAAAGCTTACAACTGAGTATGGAAAATGAAATTCTTCGTGCTACCATCACTTGCTGAACATAAATATAAACTGCTCTGCACAGCACTAATGGCCTCTGATGATCCGGAGCCCACCTAGTGACTGTCCACACCTCTGGCCATTCCCCAAACACCACGCTTAACAACAGGGAACCATGTGTAGTTTCTGGTTCACTCGGCTCTCACACTCTCACTGCAGACCAGGTGGGGAAACTGTCTCCAGAAGGGATGCTGCGGAGCGGCCCAGGTGGCTACACCCTCACCATCACAGGTGGACTCTTTAAGCAGAGGTCCTGCCAGATGGGGACCAAAGGATGCCATCTGAGTCTGCAGGAAACCCTCAACCAGGAGCGCTACACGCACGCATGCCAGCACATTTGCACAGACGTACACTTGAAACGAATGGATGCTTAGCCCACTTAACCAGCCCAGCATTTGGGTGGACAGAGGAGAAGACTGAGTTTGGACTGACTGCACTAGACCTGGAACCCTGATCTCCTGACCGAGCCTGTGGGAACCCCACTGTTCCGGCTTATGTCTGGGGGAAGGACATGCCAAGAAGCAAGTCTAAATGCAGCTGAGGGGGAGAAGTACCCCAGGAGTGCCTGTGACCAGAGGGGATTCAGGTCCACAGAGACCCAAGCAAGTAGCCACCTTGGCTCTGGCTTGTTATACATTACCTTCCCTTAATTAGGGCGTCCATGTACCCCTTGGAATTATCTACAAAATTTTTCTGAGTCTGTGCATTATTTTTGGGAGAGGGTTTTTTGCTTTCACTAGATTCGGAAAGACATGTACATCCTTCCCTCGCCCCCTGTCCTACAAAAAAAAGCAAGAACCAGTAGTAGTCCAACGTGTTTCCAAAAGGCCAAGGATAAACACTTCCTATCATTTCACTTGCCCTGCCAGCAGCCATGTCAACCTACCCCTCTTCCCCAAGTCTGGAGGCCCGAGGGGCCATACCTGCCGTTTACCTTTCTGGTCAGTGATCAGGTGCTGCACGATGACGTCGGTCATGCTATCCCTGTACGCATACCGGTCCTTATAGAGCCCGTGGACAGTGCTGAAAATCAGTTGGTAGAAGGAAATGGTGCCATCCTGGCAGCCCACCACCTGCAGGGAAAGGAAGCTGTCAATTCCCAGCTCTCTGTGGAGAACACGTCTATCCTCCCATTTGTGAGGAGCAAACGTCAATGATCTGACTGGCTAAATATGCCTGGTGTTCAGTGCCTACTCAGGCAATGGCCCGACAAAGTCAACTCCCGCTTCTTACCACGTAGTTGGAATCGGGTTTCACTTTACACGTCCACACCCAGGAGTTCTGCTCCCCAACAGTCCCAAGGCGCACTCCATCCTTGGTGAAAAGGGATACTTGCTTGTCTGATCCCCCCAGCAAAATGTACTCCCCTTTAGTAAAGTAGCTGACGCAGCAGGGGTCAAAGTTCAGTGACCGATCCTTCCCAATCTGAGGAAAGAGCACACACACCAAGGGGAAAACCCCGTCTGAATCCTTAATGATTGCAACACAATTAAGGGCCTTTCTCATTGACTTTAATGGGAACAACTGGGAAGAGAGGAGAACTGGCCAGCTTCCCTCTCTGTGTGATTCCATCACGGACACAGGCCAGCCTCCTCGGGAGCACCCACTCCTCCCCTCCACACCTCCCAATAACTGACCACCACCGGCAGCGGTGTCTCCCCGAGTCCCACCTAACTGCTCCAGGAGTGTGTCTTAGCTCCTCAGCCAACCTGGACCTGGGATGGTCTTTCTCCAACAAGCTTTCCTCTGTACATAGTACTTGCCAGGGTTCATGGCTCCCCTCAGTTTCTTTGTTCTTTCTTTTTCTCAGTATTTCACAAACCTAATTTACTCAATTTAAAAAACTGTCCTTTGTTTTGAAACAATACCCATCCTACTTCTCTTTATAACGACCATATTGAGATATAATTTGCATGCCATACAATTCACCCATTTAAAGTGTACAGTTCATTGGCTTTCAATGTATTCAGAGTTGTTCAACCATCATCACTAATTCCAGAACATTTCCATTACCCCCAAAAGAACCCCCATACCTCTTAGCAGTTGATCCCAATTTCCTTCCCCCGCTTTCCATCCCCTGACAACCACTAATACACTTCCTGTGTCTACAGATATGCCTATGTTGGACATTTCATATACATGAAATCATACAATATATGGCCTTTTACGATTGGCTCATCTGTGTTGTGGCATATATCAGTCCTTCATTCCTTTTTACTGCTGAATAGTATTCCATGGATATACTACATGTGATTTATCGTTGCATCAGGTAAGGGCCATCTCTACTTTTTAGTTATTAAGAATAATGCTAGTAGGAATGTTGTGCCCAAGGTTTTGTGTGGATATGTTTTCCTCTCTCTTGGGTGTATATACCAAGGAGTGTAATTGCTGTCTGTTTAACCTTTTGAGGAGCTGCCAGACTTTTTCAAAGTGACGTACCATTTTATATTCTTACCAGTAGTGTTTAAGGTCCTAATTTCTTCATCCTAGTGGGTGTGAAGTGGTATCTCATTGTGATTTTGATTTGCATTTCCCTGGTAGCTAACGATGTTGAGCCTCTTTTCATTTGCATATTAGCCACATGTATATGTTGTTTGGAGATATGTCTATACAGAGTCTTTTTCCATTTTTTTAATTGGGTTCTCTTTTCATTATTGAGTCGTAGGGGTTCTTTATATATTTGAGACACAAGTTCCGTATCAGATACAGGATTTGTAAAATTTTTCTCCCATTCTGTGAGTTGCCTTTTCATTTTTGATGATGTCCCCTCAGGTTTTAGGATGAAAGTCAAGCTCCTGAGCTTAGATCCCAAGATTCTTCCCTGAACCAAACTGAACTTCTTAGTTTCCCAAGAGAATCAGGCTCGCTCAGGCCTCCATGCCCTCACAGGGCTATTTTCCGTACCATCCCAGTCCTGGCCAGCAGTGCCTTCTCTCTCCTCCTCTGCCAGTTGTCATCTCCCCCAGGAAACATTCCCCAATCTCCCTGTCTCAACAACGCTTGATTTAGACCAACCTTTCCTGTGTCCCCATGGCCCCTGTGCTTTCTCCTCTAAAGCCCAAGCTCCTTATTGTCACTTAAGTTTTTTGCTGCCCCTGAGGGTATGTTTTATAAATAAAAAGACTATTTATGATTACCATTATTAAATTATTAGTCAGTTTGTTAAAGAAATAACTCTAAAAACCTGGCTTCTCCTTAAGTGTTTACGTTCAATTTACAAATGTTTTCCTATTTATGTCTAGTAAAATTAAATACCCAATTGAAATTAATGCTTACTGAATTCAATTTTCAACAGACTATAAAATCCCTTACTCAGCCTCATTTACAACTTAATAAATTCCCTTAAACTAATTTAAACTGCAATTATTATTTTAATATATTAAATTTTCCCTGAAAGAATTTCAAATACCTAACAACCAAAACTTTCCCTAATGCTTATTTATATAATGATAATAAATATAATAAGAAAACTAAAAAATGAGTCATGACATGGAAGTCTTAAAGCTTCTTGTAGTGGCTCACTAGTTCCTATTGGACCAACTCTCCTGCAGGTAACAAGTATAAACTCTGGACCAACTATAAATTACAACCACCCGAAGTATGTGCATTTGGAAGAAGGTAGAGGCTTTAAGGTGAGTTTCTCTCTCTTTTTTTTTTTAAATGGCTTTTTAGCTCAGGGCAGGCCCCATCAGCGTCCTACTGGGTAAGCACAAAACTTGGAGTGACACAGCAGCTTGAAAGTGAGGTAGGAAATACAAAGAAAGAGATGCAGAGGGGTAGCCTAAATTCTGCACACACCCTGCTGAATATCTAGAACTACTTGAAATATGTACATGTGGGACAGATGTCAAGAAGCCTCTCAAAGGCTAAAGAACTAAACAGAAACTTCAGCTATTGCCATCATTGGAAAGACGAAGTGTGAATGTTGAGTGGCCAAGTTAACTACCTGCTTAAAAAAAAAAAAGAAACAGAAAATAAACACACACAGTCATCTTCAGAAAAACATGATAGAAATGAGTCTCTGTAACAGATCATTCATAATGTCCAGGATACAAACCAAAATTCCAAAAAGCAGGAAAATGTGAACCACAGTCAAGAGAAAAGATAATAAATCAATAGAAACTGGCCCCAAGATGATCCAGATATTGGAATTAGCAGATGCTATGGTCAGTAACACAAAGGAAAATATAATTGTAGTGAATGAATAGGAAAAAAGAACCAAATGGAAATTCTAGAACTGAAAAATGCAATAACTGAAACAAAAATTCACTGGATGGGCTTAACAGAAATATTACAGATGACAGAAGATTCAGTGAACTTGAAGATTGAGCCAACAGAAATCCTCCAATCTGAAGAGACGAGGGGAAAAGAAAAAGATTAAAACAATGAAGAGGGCCTCAGTGATATGCAAAAGGTCTTACATATAATTGGAATTTCAGAAGGAAAGAATGGGGAAGAAAAATTATATAAAGAAATTAATAACCAAAATTTTTCCCAATTTTGTAAAAGACATAAAGACATAAATGTAGATTCAAGAAGCTCAGTGACACCCCACTTCCTGCCGCCCCACGCCAGAAAATATTATAATGAGTCTCCTTAACATTCTGATATTGCCTATGTACTTAATAAAAATTTCTTATATCTTTCAATTTGAAATCAGAAGTATAAAATTGATTACTCAATTACAACTTTTAAATGGTTATCACAAGACAAATCTGATTAATATTCTAATATGGATTCTACAACCAGTCTGCCTGGGTTCCAACCCAGGCTTGGCCACGAACCAAACTGTGGCTTCGGGCAGTTATTGATCCTCTCTGTGCCTCAATTTTCTTACATGTAAAGTGGTGATAATAATACCTACCTCGCAGAATGCTTATAAGGAACAAAAGAATCAGCCTTATAAAGAATTTATATAACGCCTGAAACTCAATAAATGTTAGCTATTATTATTAAGCCAGATCCCTTTAAACATCACAAACACTTAAAATGCCAAAAATAACAAATTATGCCTACGTTTAACACAAAAGCGTAGGTTTGATTTACTTCATCATACTATATTTAATTTTAAATTTTCCCAGAGTTAAAAGACATTTACACACTAAAACAACAATTTTACTGTCCCAAATAAGCTGGGGGTTACCTTCTCAGCCAAATGAGGTTGCTTCTTAGTTAAAAACTCTGGGCCATAACATGAGCTCTGGGGCTGGACCCCATGCAAGATATTTCCCATGGCCCTGACTAGCATGTTGAGCCCCCCTTTTTTATTGTCACTATAGCAACAAGACCCAATTCCCTCCCAGTGTAGTGTGGTTATTTGTTCCAGGAAGCTTCCAATGCCCACACTCAGTCAGTGTCTGCTACATAGTGAATGAATAGATCAGGCGGGGAAAATAGGTGCCCGATAATTAAAGTAAGGGTTTTGGGAAATCAGCCATAGCAAACTGAAAAAATGCTTTATTATCCACAACCTTTATCTTTTCTTTCCTTAATTACAAAAGAAATGACCAATGGTCTGTTGAGGTAGGCTACACAGACCTGACACCCCCACTTCTAGCCTAATACGTTATGACAAATAAGGAAGCTGTGAAACAAAAGGCTCCATGGAACATGCTGCATTTCTCATCTGCTTGGCTGTGGTACGTAAGCCATCCCTGCCACCTTCACTCTAATAATTGGTGTCTGTCTGCTGTCTATTAACAGGTTTCCTACTACTGGGCTTTCTCTATTTAAATCCACCCTCCACAGAATCAAAGAACTCTTCTGAAATAGGAATCTGACCAAGTCACTTCCTACCTGAATCTATAGTTCCTGAATACTGATAATATATGAAGTTCAAACTCTTGATTCACACTGCAGTCATGTCCCCATCTTCCCCTCTAGCTCCCTCTTCTCTCCACAAATTCTGGGTTCCTGTTACCCTGCACAACTCGCTCACTGTTCCCCGAGTTGTCACGTATTTTCATTTCTCCCTGCCTTTGCAGATGCTATTTCCTCTGCCTGACACACCATTCCCAGTGTCCCCTGCCTAGCAAACCCCTGCTTATCTTACTCAAAGTCGCCTCTACAAAATCTCATCTCCACAAGCAGTTGATGACACCCTCTTTTGTGTCCCTATAGCTAGCTATCTGTACAGCTCTCTATCATGCCAAGAACCACACAGCACTGGGCCTGCTGGCTACTGTGTCTGTCTCCACCAGCCTATGAGCTCTGGCGGCGCAGAAGCACAGCTTGATGTCAGCAGCAACTAACACAGCTGGCCTACGTGGGTGCTTATAAATGTGTGTAGGATGCATAAAGCAAATATAGGAAAGGAGGGTCATAACTAAGACCAACGCTTCATAGTCAGACCAGTCTGGGTTTCAATCCCAGCTGTCACTGTTTACTAGCAGTGCGGGAACTTGGACATAATATTTATTTCACTGCTCTGAGTCTTGTCTACTCATTTCTAAAAAGTTGATAATCAAAGTACCTACTTCACAGGGTTTTGTTAGAATTAAATGAGATAAAGTATGCATAGCCCAGAGTACAGTACCTGATATCACAGCAAATGCTCAACAAACAGGACCTATTAACAATAATTTATAATTACTAATAATACAATCTCAGAAAGTGAAAATAGACTGTGACAGGCATGAGTGTAACTGTTATCTCCCACTGGATCTGTGTAGAGCTACATACCTGTTTTCCACTCAGTTGGTAGAAGGAAAGTTTCTGCCCCCAATCAGCTACAGCCAGGATGTCATTATGTTCCTCTCTAATCAACAGAAGACAAAAGAGGTTATGTGGGGCCATGGCCTGCTGATGAGTTATCCCGAAGGCTTTAACAAACAACAGGAAAAAGAAAGCCCTGGCCAGGCTGTCAGATTGCCAAATGTACAGCAGTACTGAGGCCAAAAGTTGTAACGTGGGCCAACCCATCAATCAGCCCAATAGGATGAGGCAAGATGAGGTTCGGCCCTCCTGGGATCTCTGATTTCATGGAATGCCCTACCATGTGTTTGTGGGGATGGGACACTGCCACAGTGAGGAGGCCAAACCCCTCATTTCAAAGCTTCCTGGGGAGCAAGGCTAAGAAAGAGCAAGGTTGCAGATTCAAGAGTGCTTTATTTTTATGTACTATAAAACACAGGGAGATGGCAGAGAAACATGTCTTTTGCAGTGGGAAGGCATAGATTGTCTGACTTTTCTAATGGACAGAGGAAACCTTGCTCTTCTTGAAGAGGGAAAATTAACACCTACACTAGGTTCTCTCACAGTTGGGGTGAAATGGTTTCTGACTGGATCTAATAAAAAGGAGTAACAGGCTCTCTGCAGATCAACAACTGTCTTTGAAACTGAGTGCCTGTCAGGATCAGTGCTCGGGACCAGGGCTGGACGAGCACGCCGCAGACACCGCCTCAGCCTCAGCTGGGGATCAGGGCACTTTGTAATCTACTAAGAGAGGAGAGATGTTCTTCGTCCTTGAAGCCTGGTCTTAACCCATCTCACTTTGCCTCCACTTTGTTTATTAAGTCCAGCTTTTCTGAACCCAGGGCCTTGTGGTCATCTGGCAGCACCACTAGCTATGCAGGCAAGACATGGTGCAGCCTTATCTGCAAAACCCAGCCAAGAATGGCAGAGTGGCAAATACCACAGGCACTAATTCACAACTAAGGGGTAAAAAGACAAAGATCAAGAACAGTGTTAACAGGAAGGGGCCTGCAGGTGAACTCTGTATGACTGGCACTGATGTCCAAACACAAGCGAGGAGCCCAGCCTGCAGTGAGCCCTCTTGGGGATGCCATAGATGGCTGTGAACTAGTTTCAGCCCCATGAGCTGGATTGGTAGTTTTCAACCTCCCTTCTCCACCCTGGCAGTGGGACTCTACCAAAGCAAAACTCATGTCAAGCAATAAAAGGGGCTACTCTATTTGAAACATAGATAGGGACCCGAAGCCTACCCCTCCTCCTTTCCTTGCCCCCTACCTCCCACCTCCTTCTTTCAAGGTACCACAGAACACAATTTGGCAAGTCCCAAGCTAGATCACTTTTGCCCAATCGGAATATCCTGGCTACCTGAGTTTTCCTATTCCAGAAAGAATGGATGTCTGGATGGCCAGGATTTAGGGGGTGAGGATTGTGGGTAAGGTGAGGGCTTCTCTGATGTGTCCTAGCAAATGCAAGGTAAGGTACAGAGTAGGAACAGGCTAAGAGAGGTGTCCAGGATGTGTTAAATGAATTATAGAGTGTCCACACAGGGGGCATACCATATAGTCATTCGAAATCATGTTTTTCAAAGGACTTCTAATGTTACTGGAAAGAGTTCACTCTCTAATGTTAAGTGGAAAAAAGAAAGCAGGATATGATTTAGTTAATTATATGAACACACTAAAAGACGGAGGGGGAAATACAATGAAACGCTAATAGTGGTTTCCTCAGAGGATGGGGGTTTTACATAAGAGCTGAACTTTTTTCTCCTTTAGACTTTTCAGTATTTCCTGAAGTTTCTCAGGAAATCACCCCCTCACCAGTTTTAAAGGGTGTGTTTCCCCCTTGTTGGAGGAGCTCTCACCAACAACCCACCAGCCCCTTAGAAAGGAGCTCAGAGCAGCATCTGCCCCAGCAGGTCTGCACTGGGGTCTGGACCCTTGCAAGGAGGGTTCTCGCTCCTCAGGACACACTCACGAATTGTCGTCCCTGAGACTGTCGTCTTCTTCCGGCTCTTCCTCCTCTGCCTCACTACCCTGACTACCGTACACTGCTGACTTCAGAGTGGAGGGGATTTCCTGAAAATATCTGTTGACAATGACTTCCTCAGCATCCTCGTTCTCTCTGTTCATCCAGAATCTCTCCCACCGGCTGTAGATAGTAAGTGGTTGTTCACAATCATGACGCCTAAAACTACGCTAAGGCTATAATTTCAAAACCTGTCAAGGAGCCCCGGAGCCCTACCCGGAAGAGGACAGCAACCAGGTATACTGGGCATCCTGCTTCTCATGAATTAAAAATGGTACCCTGAAGCCACAAAGTCATCTGTGGCCACAAAAATCAGACAGCAGGAACTCTGGGGTAGGCTAATGGCCTTTGAAGGCATTAGACATGCGTGGTACAGCCCTGCGCTGGACAAAATCATACAGGAAGAAGCACAATAACCTGGTGTAGGAAAGGCAGTGGAATTAAACAACCTTCTAAATCAAGCAGGCACCACCTGTAAAGTGACATTGGGCTGGTAAACAATTAAGTCCTTTAATTTACCTTCACAGGACTCTGTGGGAGATACTGATGGTTTAATATTACAGGATTATACTAAGAGCAGATAAAGCTATTAGTCCACCCTCAAAGTCACATCGGCATAGAAAGGAAAGTGTGTGTAAGGTTGGAGAAGGTGGATGCCAATTGTTTGTGGAACTACAGGATTTGGGGACATTTGAGACTTAATTTAGACTTTTGGCAAGGGCAGCCAAAAAAGGCTCATGAAAAAGCTATTTATTATTGGTTGGGCACATGTTCTGCCCAACTTGGAGGGAAGAACTGAAAAAGGGAAAGACCAAAATAAAGCCACCGCAAAGAGGTGAGCTATTAATTCATAAGGAAATTGTCCTTCTATGTCGCACGTGCGCGCGCGCACACACGCATTTTGAGCTGGCCTAGATAACTCATCTGCTTAGCTAAATCTCTGGGATTCTTTCCAAAATACAAGATGGGCTCTTAAAAAATTCCATTCCAATGGACTAGGTTCCAAAACAAATCAGTCAAGTGGGGTGAGAAGCCTCTGCATGCGTGAGGACCTCAGGGGGAGAGAAAGAACTCAGCTTGCTGAGCAAGGAAGGCCTTCTCCGTAACAGTGTTCCCCTAGAAGGAGGACAGCTGTAAGAGCACCTTGAAGGGTTCCAGCAGATGGACCATATGGGGGAGAGGGAGCCCCCTGGCCGCTCAATCTTCACTTTCTCCTCGCCGTTTTTGTTCCGTATGCTGATGACACCATTGAACATCCCCAGAGCCAGGTACTGACCGTCATTTGTCCAGCTGTTCACACACCCAGCAAAGGGCACGGGGAGGGAGAAAGGAACACACAGAAGGTAAAACCGTGAACATGATGCCTTGCTTGATTATAGCGTCTGATGAGGCAGCAATGGCTTGGCTCATCTGGGTCCTGATGTGAAAATCAGAGGACCAAACTTAAAATCCCATTTATTTCTGGGATCAACAGGTAGATGTGAAGGCAGTAGCACCTTTTTCTGAGCCCCCACAGCTCTCTGCACCGACCTCCACAACAATCCTGAGCTTGTACCTGCACTGCTCCTGGGCCAGCCTCTATTCCCCACTTGCATTTCCACCTCCTCCCACTTCGGCAGCACCTTAAGAACAAAATCTGTGTCATGGTGTATTCCCAGCATCTAGAACAGGTGCTTAGCACATGATGAATGAAAGAAAGGTGATACTCAGAAGCTGAACAGCAAGAATGGCCGTGCTGCATGCTTTACACTCATTAGTTTGTGTGCATTTCTCAACAGCCCTATCAAGTCTGTATTTTTATCCAGTATTGTCAGAGGAGGAGGCTCCAGCTCAGAGAGATGTTGTAAAATTCCTAAGGTCACAGAGCCTGTCAGGGATCCCATCTGGATTTGAATCCAGGTCTAGCCTCAAAGCCCGTGCTCTCTCCAGGACACATGTTGCCTGGAAGGGACAACCTCACATCTCCAGAGAGGACAGCTGCAGGCTGAGGAGGTTTGTAGCTAGATAACCGCATGAAAGCACTTTATAGTTCTCTTTTGCTTGATGATCGAAGGCAGGCACAAATCCCTCTCACTAAGGAGACCAGAAAAGAAGAAGAGAGGAAATATGGGGGCCCAAACCAACTAGTTCACACAAGACCTTCTCTACTGTGTGAATTAACTGCATTTTGAGAGTTTGTTTAGAAGAGGAGGAACATAAAGCCTACCTTCAGAGCTGCCCCTCACTCACCTGCAGCAGGTGATCTTGCTGCTGGATTTGTGCTTGGAGACAGACTTCTGTTCTGGAGACCACAAGCCTTCAATGCAAATATTTAAAAAAGACAGATTGGTTGGAATACTACTCAGCAATAAAAGGGAACAAACTATTGACACGCAGAGGGTCTCCAGGGCTGAGTGAAAAAGGCCAGTGTCGAAAGGTCACATACTGTAGGATTCCATTTTATAAATTCTTAAAATGACAAAATTAGATAGAAATGGAGAACAGATTGATGGTTACCAGGTACCAGGCATTAGGGATAACAGGAGGGGGAGGTGAAGACCAGGAGTATCTCTGTAGTGATGGTAATCAACATAGGTGAGGAAAGGACAGAACTATACACACAGAATGTGCCAGAACCAGTTTCTGGGTTTTGCTTGGGTTTTTGTTTTTGTTTGTTTTTTTGAGGATTTTTATAAGAGTTTATTTGAGCCAAACTGCCACAGATGCTGGGGAGCAGATCTCAAATGCTCCCCCCAGTTTTGATATTATACAATAGTTATATATGATGTATTCATGGGGAAAACTGGAGGAGGGATGCACAAAACCCCTCTAGTATCTTTGCAACTTACTGTGCATCAATAATTTTTTCAAAAGAAAAAGAAAAAAAAAAAAGGAAGACAGATTGGTGAATTTCAAGCCAATTTTTCAGGGGTTTTACTCAAAAAAATGGCAGTTTCACTGTAAATAGCTATTACATGGCAACCAGAGTACAACTTAGCATTCAAAGTACTGTATGCTACTTTCTGGAAATCCAGTTTTTTCTCCCAGGCCTCACCAACAGCACATGACCTTATCTCGGCTGCGCCTTGTCCATGGCACACTGGTCACTTTTGGCTTTCAGCCCCCAGAGGTGCTGGCTCAGAGCCCCACAACAGGTGTATGTCCAGGCAATATAAGCAAATTCTACTCTTTGCCTGAACCATAAAGCATGATAAAGAAGGTAAACACAGTGCAAAAATATATTTATACAGCAAAGTACAACATCAAATTATTTTCCCCCTTCTCCCTGGTCCAGAATGCCTCCCCCAAACCTCTCCACCTGTGCACATATTATCTATGCTCCACGGAGACTGCCCGAGCCTCTAGCTGGAAGAAAACCCTCCCTCCTGGGCCTCCCTCAGCAGTGCCTACCAGAGTAGGTTCAACATGCAGTTGTGTGGCCCCAGTTCCACGACTTACTCGCTAGCTGACCTCCAGCAAGTCATTGAACCGCTCACTCTAAGCCCCAGTTCTTTTTCATCAGTGGAGTGAGACTGAGAATAATATGACCTCAGAGGTTGTCATAGAGCTCACACAGGAATTCATTTTTAACCCTAGCCCAGTGCCTAGCACACTGCGAATATTTAACAACTATTACTATTACTTAATATTATATTTTTACAAATTCTACTTCCCCTGCCCTTGACCACAAGCTCTTTGAGGGCAGGGATTCTATTTAGTCATTTAAGCCCAAAAGCAAGCACACAGACCAATCAATGCCTCACATGGAAAAAATGCAATGAATGACTGTCCCTTCCCGTTTCATTTAAACAATGTACTCTCAAATACATTCTCTCTTTTGAACCTGAGAACTCTATCAATGAGACAGATGGGTGGGAACGTGTTCTTCTACACAAGGAAACTGCCATTGACAGGGATTCGGTCTCTGACTCCTCGATAATGGCTGTTCTGTTGTACCCACTCTCTCTTAGCAAGCAAAACAGAACTGATGAGCTGAAAACCAGAAGTGACCTTGAACGGAGATAACCTACAAACCTCTGCCCACTCTCCCTCCCTGCCTTAATGGACATTCCATTGACCCTCCTCTGTGCCAAGACCATGCCAGTGCTATGTGTGGGGCCAGGGTGAATGTCTCAGGGCATTCAACCCCTCAGGGAGGAAGCCATAGCCACCACACCAGTAGTGATGGGGACACACTGCACAAGAAGCATAGGTGAAATGGTGAAGAATTTCACACATACACAGATGTTGAGGGGTATGAGGTGCCCCAATTGAACTGTCCCTGCCAGGGTGAGACGGGAAAGGCTTCCCAGAGGTGGCAAAACCGAGTTATGCCTGTGCTCTCCCATCCTTCTTGCCATTTCCCTTCCTGGGGGCCTTTCTTCCTGTCCCCCACATTTCTTACCAGACTCAATGTCATCATTCACTCTCTTTGTTTCTACACAGTTTAAAGAATAACTGTCAGCTTCCCACCTCCCTCAGCCATTGAAGAGAGAGAAGTAGCATTAACTCCTCAGGATGAAACCACCACATTCTGGATGGATTTCAGCATACATTGCCCAGATTTGCAGTTCTTCCAGGACAAGACATCAGGAATCGGAACCTACCAAAGTCATTGGAGGAACAAGACGCAAGCTGGTGGGTAACAGGGTTGTAGGAGACACACTGGATCGAATCATTGTGCCTGGGAAGTAAACAATTGTAGATTATTGTGCAGCAAACCACAAACGTTTCGGTGGCTACGACTGGAGATTTTAATGATAAGCCCACAGCCTCTCTGACTACACACCACAAGCTCTTATGTAAGTGACCAGCAAAAAGCACAGGGATTAATTATCCTTCCCCTGGATTGCCCCTCACCCATCACTTTCATCTCTTAAACATGACCCACCCAACCGCCTGGCCTCGCTTCAGAGCCACGCCTCCAGGATGAGTGTGCCGAATGCCTCCGGTTTGTGAGATAATAATGATGTAGAGCGCTTAGTCTAGTGCCAGCTGCATAGGAAATGCTTTATTTAATGGCTGTTACTCTTATTGTTTTGTGGAGGCTTGGCAATACAGGATGGAGGTGCAATGAAGATACTACAGTCAAGATCTGAAAACAGGGCAAATCCCTAGACAACAACGAACGCTGAGTGAGTCATATACCACACATGGCATCTCAGCCTCAGTTTCACTCCTTCACTTCTGGGTAACACCTTACTTACAACTTCATCCATCTATCCATTCATTCATTCATTCATTCAAAAGTTGTTTGTTCATTTGTATACTCATGTTCATAACAGCATTATTCTAAATAGCCAAAAGGCAACCCAAGTGTCCACCGATGACAGATAAATGGATAAAGAAAACATGGTCTATACATACACTAGAATATTATTCAGCTTAAAAAAAAAAAGAAAATTCTGACACATGCTATAACATGAAGGAACTGTGAGGACATTATGGTAAGTAAAATAAACCAGTCACAAAAGGACAAAACCTGTATGATTCCACTTATACGAGTATGAGGTCTCTAGAGCAGTCAAATCCATAGAGACAGAAGTAGGATGGTGGTTGCCAGGGGTTGGGGGAGGGGGAATGGGAGTTGTTCAACGGGTATGGAGTTTTAGTTTTGCAAGATGAAAAGAGTTCTGGAGATTGGTCGTGCAACAATATGAATACACTTAACATTATTGAACTGTATACTTAAAAATGGTGAAGATGGTATATTTTATGTGATGTGCATTTTACCACAATTAAAAAGAAAAAAAAAATCATTCGCTGAGTACCGACTATGGGCCAGGCATTGTACCAGGGACACAGGGTGAGCAAAAACAGGGGCAGTGTCCGCCCTCCTGGAGCTTACAGGATCATGGGAGACATCAATCACCAGAATAAATGTAAAACTGTGACTATGAGAAATGCCATCGAGGAGACCTGCTTAGGTCCAGAGGGGCAGGAAAGGTGGCACAGAAACATGTGAGCCCGAGAGCTGCAGGGTGAAGAGGATTAACTAGGAGGAGGGTCAGGCAAGAACATGAGCAGAACCTCTGCAGTGAGAGAAGCCTGGGGCACACCACGCCTGTTTCCGGCTGTTGCCACTGGAGAAACGTGAGGCCGTTCCCTGAGATGGGGACAGTGGGTAGAATCTGCAGTGTCAGAATCACTACACTGAGGGACAGGAAAACGCCTTGCCCAGTGCTGGCCAAGCTAGTAGTGCTCAAGGACTGCTCCTTCCCTTATTCATTACCCAACCTTCCTATACCCACCACATCCCCCCAGAGCTTAATGGCAAGTTCAATCGCAGAGAAAAAAGTTCTTCCTTGTATCTTTACTAAGGGGGCTTTTGCTACAGTCGTTCAATAAGATATGCATCAAACCGATAACATTGTACACCTAAATGGTTACTTACGTGTACTTCAGAATGCCTTCCAATTTTGACGTCCAAATAATAACACTTTTGTCAGCTGATCCAGAAGCAAAGCGCTTGCCTAAAAGTATTTTTAAAAAGAAAATTCTCACATTTGTTTTAAACCAGCATTTTCCAGAGTTCTTATCAGTACTGGGAAGCGATACTTTGGAGTCAGGAAGTTCGGGTTCAAATCCTGGTCTGTCTGGCATCGAGTGAACAAAGATGAATTGAGTGCTTACTACGTGCTAGGAATCATGTTCCGTGCTAAGGATCAAATAGTGATTAAAGCACACATAATCCCTACCTTCATAGAGTTTAGTGTAATGGGAAAAGTTGAGTGTTAAATTAATCCAATACAAATACAATATGGTAATAAAATAAGTGGGACCTATGAAAGAGAATAACTGAGGGTCCTAATTTAAATGCGGGAAGGCTTCTCTGAGGATGAAATCCTGCAGTCGAGACCTAAAGGTTGAGCAAAGCTTATCAAACCTTAGGAGCGAAGAGAGGAGAGTCATCCACATGGATAGAACACATGTGCAAAGGCCCTGAGGCAGGAAAAGCCTGGAATGTCTAAGGGGCGGATAGGCAGTTATGGGACACCAAGAACAAGGGGTGAGGTGGGTGCGGGAGGGATCTCTAGGGGTTTCAGGGCCATAGTTAAGATCTTGCTCTTTATCCCAAAAAAAGGCTTTCAGCAAAAGAGTGACAGATGAGATTTCATTTTCACAGCTACTTGAGCTTAGGAAAGAATGGACTGGAGAGAGGCAACGTATAAGGAGAAATTACTTACTAATTACATTACTACAGGTTTGTAAGTGCTTAGAAGTGGAGCAAGGTATCGTGGCAGCAAATAGGGAGCCTTCACCTACTCCAGTAAGAGATGATGATTAATTGGTAAGCACAGGATAGATTCTGTACACTTGTGTTAAAGATTTTTAGACTTTATTCTTAAGGCAAGTGGAAGTTGACCTTGGGCAAGTCACTGTTCTCTGAGCCTCAATGTATTCACCTGAAACATAAATGGATAATAATACCTTCCTTAAAGAGTCTTTGTGGGGGTCAACTCAGATAATATCTGTAACACACCTTGCACAGTGGCTGAAACAGTAGATACCAGGGTGATAGCCGTATGACACTGCTGCAAATACTAAATAAATAGAAGCTGCGTTCATAGGTTATTATGTGTCACTCCTCTCCCATCCTGGCAGGCAGCAGGTGATGAAGAGTGTGGGCTATGGGCTCCGCGTCTGAGCTGGAATTCCCAATGATGTCACTTACCAGCTGCAGGACCCTGAACAAGCTACTGAATGTCTCTGTTTCATTTCCTCGTTTGACAAAATGGATATAACAATAGTATTTACCTCATAGTTGTTGTGAAGATGAAATGAGATTAAAGGGTTTAGGGAAGTGCCTGGATGAGAATCAATTCTAAAAATAATTAGCTATTATTATTACTATTATTTCTTCATATTATCTTGTATTGTTTTTCTTGAACAACAACAACAACAAAAAACAGTTCTTACATACCTTTGTACCATGGTTACTCATTAAATACTTATTAAAACTTAAGAGAAAAATCAGAAACAAGCAGACTTAAAGAGCAAAACTGGGATTCAGTGTATCTCCATTTCCAGAGCCAAGGGGAAAAGGCCAGTTGAGAGGAATTAAAAGACTTCTTAACCACTATATGAGTGTCATGAAGAAGCAGCATGATATACTAGGAAGAACGAGGGCTCTGCGGTCGGAAGACCTAGGTTGGGCCCAGCTCTGCCCTCAGTCACCTGTAATTGCTCCAAGCCTGTTTTCTCATCAGTGAGAGGAGCTGAGAATCCTTTTCCTGTCTGCTTCACAGTGCTATTGGGAAGATCAAATGAGATGATGTGTGCGACAGGATCCTGCAAATTGCTGACAAATGCCACTAATGGCAGGTCACACTCTGATATCCTCAAGGGCCTTAATGGTGTTCCAGGCCAAAGAACCCCAATGCTTATAAATTCCAGAGGTCCACAGGTCTCCCCACAGCATTACTCTGAATTTGAACTCAAACACACATATTAAAAAACAAACAAACAAACAAACAACCCCAACACCGTGGCATAGCACACCTGACTATGAGGCAAGAAATTAGTGCTGTCTTTGCCACTAACTTGCGCCATGGCCTTAGCCAGTCATTTGACTTTTCTACGTCTTTATGTAAGTCTAAAATGAACACACTGGGCTAGATCAGACTAAAACTATACGCACAAAATTGTGTGTATACATGAAGTAGGTGCATTTATCTAGAAAGTGGTCCATAGCTTTCATCAGATCCACAGAGAGGTCCATCATCCAAAAGAAGTTAAAAACCTGGAGGCTGAATAATTTCCAAGGTTCGTTTAAGCACTAGAACCCTCTGATTCTGTGACATCTCAGCAGTGCTCACAGAATGTTACCTTTAATATTAAACCACCTCAAACTCACAGAGCTTTTGGGGTTGGAACTTGGATCCATCTCATTCCAAAGCCTGTGTTCTTCCCACCAATCCCACGCTGTGGGTAGCATGGGTTTGTACTTAACTCTCAATATCAACTTCATCACCTATTCTCTGACCACCACCTCCCCTCTTTCTCACCCCACCTGATGCCCCAACTCCAATAATCCTTCAACCCCACCAGAACCTACCACCTGTCCACTCGCCCCTCAGTACTCAGCTGACAGTTCAAGATCAGTGTATACAATCACTCCTGTGCATACATCCTCTGTGCCCTTGCCCTCTTACTTCCTCTTCAGAGGGGCCTGCAAATGCACCACTCCGGTTAAATCCAACTCTCCATCTCCTCCACCCTTGCATCTATGCAGCTCAAAGTGGTGGAGAAAAAGACATAATCACACGAGCTGATCTCACTTTTAATTCATGATCACCAGCTTCAAGTGGGCCCTTCGTGTCACTGGAGATCTCACCATCCCTCCCGGGTCCATTCACTGAGCCACACTCTCCTAAGTGGTGATTGTACATTTTTTCCTTTCTCAACTCTTACATCTCCTTCCCATCCTCACTCTCAGTTGGTGCTGCTTCCTATTTCATTGAAAGAATGGAAGAAAATTTCCATTGAATTCCTACACCACATGCCCCTACCTGCCAGCACCTGCAGTGACATCTTCTACCTTCCCACTATGCCCCACCTATGCCCTAGGTCCCATCTCTTCTTGCCCACTTGACAACTCTGTCCTTGGCAGTTCTCTCTCCTCTTACAGCATCAACTTATCTCAAATTCAACATGTCCAGACTTGAGCTCCTGATCTCCTGCTGTAAGTTTGTCAACCTTCAGCCTTCCCCATCTCAGTGGAGGGCAACTCCGTCCTTGCAGTCTCTCAAATCCAAAACCTTGGAGTCACCTGACTCCTTTCTTCACAACCCCACATCCAATATGTCAAGCAATCCTATTGGCCCCACCTTCAAACTATATCTAGAATCTGAGCAATTCTCACCACTTCCTCTGCTCCCAGAGGTATGAGCCCCCATCACCAGTGTTATAAAACTTGCCTGGATGGTACTTCCTCACTCATCTCCCTGCCCCAATCCTCTCTTCTTGCAAGCTGTTTCCAACACAGCTAGAGGAGGCCTTTAAAAACACAACTCAAATCAGATCTCTCCTCTGCTCAGAACTCTTCAGTGGTTCCCCATTTCACTGAAAATCAAAGCCAAAGTCCATCTGACGGCCAACATGATCTGGCCACCCCATGCCCGTTACCTCTCCACCCCCCATCCCCTACTGCTCCCCGATTCTCTCTGCTCCAGCCCCTGGAAGGCACACTCCCTCCTGAGAGCCTTTGCCATGGCTCCTCCCTCTGCAAGGAGCTCTCTTCCTCCAGAGCCCACCATCGGAATCTCACTGCCTCCCCAACTTCAAGCCTTTGCTCCCCGTCTCTAGCTCAATAAGCCCACCCTCACTGCCCTATTCAATACTGTAACCCAATGCCCTGCCCCGCCCAACACACTCAATCCCCCTGATTCTACCCTAGTTTTTCTTCCTCCTTAACATTTATAATCTTCCCGTATATTGTTTTATTTATTTACTTACTTACTATGTTTATTGTATATCATCCCTCATACTCTCTCCTCCCCTCTCCCACCCGGAAGAGCAGGGACCTTTATCTGTTTTGTTCTCTAAAGCATCTGAAGCAGCTAGAACAGTGCTTGACACATAGATGGCCCTCAGTAAAAACTTGTTGAATTGAAGGATTGAATTGAAGTCCAAGAGACTTAATTATCTTCTGAACCCGTAAATTGTACTTTAGCTTACTAAAAAAAAATTAAAGAGTGCCTAAGGAGAAAAACGAAAATCTCTGAGGCCGGCCATGACAGAGACTGTAAACCCAGAGCAGCCTCTTACCGTCCTTCGCATATGCCACACAATACACGGTGTCTTTGTGTCCCTTTAGGGGCTGAAGTAAGGTGCCATCAGAGGTGTCATAAACCTGGCAAAAAAGGGGTAAAAGTACAGATTATCCACATGGCATTCATTAGTTAGAATTCCTACAGGTTGTTGATGCTATTTTTGTTTTTATAACAAAACATTTGTCAATATTCTAAATGTGTATCAAGTAAAAACTACACTAAGAAACCAGAAAGAATGTGACTTAAAAGTTGGGAAACCTAAGAAGTAGAGGTCCCAATGCTATCCATTTTATGACCAGGAACATACCATTAATCCTCGAGAAACGAAAGTTCACTCTGTGGAACTTCTCTACAAATTTCCCTTATTCTTATGTGAATTTAGATCTATTACCAAATCAGCCAGGCCCTCCCAAGTAAAGCCAGCACATAGAAAGAGCCATCTACAACATGGTTACATTTCAGAACTAGCCCTGCCCCTAATACCAGCATCACAGAGGCTGTTTCATATTTGCTACCAAGAGTTAGAAAGTCACAAACCTGAACTCTGGGTTTGCAAATCGAAAGGATTGTCATAAAACCCAGCTGTAATACGGATTTAGGATATTTTACAGCTGTGTAACACCTATAAATATGCGGAGATTTAAAAAACACACCATCTGAGAAATCAAGGCAAACCCCTCCAAAAACGGTTAGTGTTGGAGAGAATAACCTATGGGAGAAAAAAATACTAAAAGGATTTGGACTGTTTACCCTGGAGAGAAGAAGTCTGCAGAACAATTTAACCATGGCTTTAAGATTATGTAGTTACCATACAGAGAATGGAGATCAGTCAATCTGCATATCTAGAGACAACAGAGCAAGAGGAAGTTGACTTCAGCAGGAGGAAGGAGAGATCATACAAAGGTTTTTAGGTCACACATAAAGAGTTCTCCGAAAAATTACTTTTATACACTGGGATAGGTTCCAAAGGGAGCTTACAGTCTTTGAAAATATGAAAAATAGAACAGCATCCATATGGAATTGTTTAGGTAGGCCAGTGCCTAAAAGTTGGGGTCAGGCTATCTGGCTTCTCATGGAGGGAGCCCCATTCAATCCTATTGCTTGAATTTTTCAGGAGGAAAAATGTGTGAACTGACACCAGCCCAGTTTCAAAGGCATTTTGATGAATTGTTTTCAACCTTTTATGGGTGTCTCAAAGTAAAAAGGGAAAGATTAATGACTCCAAAGGAGGTATTGTTCACAGGTTCCTATCTGATAGACAGTTTACTTACCTGTTTTAAATAGGCCATTTCCTTCCCTATTAAAAAGTAATGACTGGTTTTTCCGCCCTTGCCTTTTTTATCTCAAAAAAAGGGTCAAATTTCAGAGTACTTACAGGAGGGAGAGGGGGAAAAAAGCACTTAAAAAGGAAACTCAGACAAAATCCTACCAGTAATCTGTTTCCTGCAGCCAAAATCAGTTGGGTTCCATCAGGCTTAAAAGCGAGGTCATATATACTAAACAGGAGACAAGACAAGACAAAAGGACAATTAGGAACCAAAATGATGAGGTCTGCTAATGGCCAGAAAAACAAACTTTACTTCCATTATAAAATGCTGCTTGTGTGTGAGAGGGAGAAATAATGGCCAAGAATTGCATTTGATTGCAAACTCCATTCAACCACCACACCTTGGCAGCCCATTCAGTCACGATCCACTGGGCAGTTAGCAACATGTCCCAGTTTCCACTTGTCTAGAAGCCAGATGCCAGATATGATTCAAACGGTCAAGAGTGGAGGGCACTCATTCTTCTAATAATACCGCAAAGGTTAGACAACATGAGAGAATTTGTATAAACTTGTATTATCTCATTTGATCTTAGGATAACATAAAGCAGTAGGCAAGCCAGGCACTACTGGCCCATTTTTATCAATGAAGAAACTAAAGTACAGAGGAAAGTCATGCGTCTGCTGTCACACAGCTGGTTGATGGAGAAGCTGGAACAAGGGTTGACATCCTTTCCCATTAGGCACCCCACTTGACAGAAGTAAACACAGACCTCGAGTTCTTCAGTTTCCTCACTGTTACGTGGGAACAGACCTGGCCTTCCTGTTTCTCAGGCTTTCATTCTCTGAGTCTGGGGGGCAATGTGTGTGGTCCATTTCATACTTTGAGGAGAAGTGGGGTGGTAGAATTAAAAGTAGAGGGGAGATGGGGCCAGAATAGCTGACCTCCCTGACTGAGCGTTCGTCCTCACCTACAAAACAAGGATAGAGAAGTGTGACACCCGTGGGTTGTATGATATTATATTTGGGAGGGGATCTGCACCTGTCTTCTTATAGTCATCCTTGGAATACGTGGCTCCCTTTCTGCCTTGTACCTATCTGAGCTCATCAAAGTGGTTCCTGTGTGGCCTCTTCTTCATAATGATCATTTTGGGCTGAATTATCGGAAAAACCATTTCTGAGTGTTTCATTTGGGCCAAGCCTTAAACTATCTTTCTCTCAGATGTGAAAATTCATTTTCTCTGAATTTCTTGAAATTTGCCTTTCTGAAGTATAACATAATATCTGAATTACCCCAATCTAAATTCTTATTGTACTTAAGACCTGTACAATTCAATTTAGCTCGGAATTATATAATCTTCTATATTTTACACTGTTTCAGATACTGTCTTGTGCCTTTAATTATAGTCATGTGTGATTTAAGGGCAATGACTCGGTTTTAGACAGCTGTGGGCCCACATGCATGGCACTGCCCTAGAAACATAATGAACAGTCAACAAATGGACAAATTTTATCTTGAACCCCTCAGACTTTAATTACATCATGAGATCACAGAAACTCAGAAATGGAAAAACCCTAGACCTTGTCATATAGTCTTAATTCCCCCACCAGGGCAGGAATTCCCTATAGACGGCCATCCAGCCTCTGCCTGAACACTGGCTGGAGAGCTCACCCACCTACAGGAGTCTATTGTGCTGCAGAATGGCTCTCTCTCCCACCCTGCTCCCTTTTATGAAAAAGATATATCATCAAATGCCATTGCAGAGAGGCAGAGGATGAGCCCTGCAAATTGTCCTCTGCCAACCCTATGCCCACCCCATTGTAAACTGAAGTCCCAAGGTGCCTCTCTAAACCCTGCACAATCTGACCCAGCCCCACTTACTTGCTTTGGTATCTTAGGCAAATTATGCCATTTTGGTAAATCTCAGTTTCTTCATCTGTAAGTGAGGTAACAATTCCAACCTCATAGATTACTGTGGAGGTTAAACAAGGTAACACATGTAAACACAGTCTGTCCTACAGCAAGCACTCGGTCAATACCAGCGGGTGTGAATAGAGGGTTATAGAAGATCATGGTCTGAGTGGAATAAGGTGGGCTAGCCAAAGAAGGCATCATGGTAAAGAAGAACCTGGAGAAGTGCTTTTAAGGGGGAAAATGAGGGAGTTCAGAGAATTAAGAGCATTTGGGGAGGGCCTTTGGATATGAAAATGGAGTTTTCAGCTGAACTGAAAAGCATAAATCTAAACATTAGCAATAGGGGGTAGAGGTAAGTAGGACTAACTAGTTAAGTTCATAATTTGATGTGGAAGATAACTGGGAGTCACTCTAGGTTTATGAGAAGTAGAGTAATGGATCACAGCAGCAGGACTCAGAAAGAGAATTCCTGCTGGCTTGTGAAGGTTAGACTAGAAGCAGGAGACCAGACAGGAGACTGGCTGGTTTGGTTGTAGAGGACAAATCTTTGATATTTGGAATTTTTTTCAGTTCTACTATCTATTTCTTAAGAGTTTTTTTTGTTTTGTTTTGTCTCATTCTGAGCTATCAGCTGGCATATATGGTTGCCATCAGGATTGCTGGTCTACAGAACCCCTACAGCCCCTATTCGAATAGGTTGTTCCAAACCTATAATGGACCCCAAACTAAATAACCAATCTTCATTCATCATTCATTCACCAATCAATTCATTATATCTATCCATCTATCTATTCATCAAATCACGACAACGACTGATTTGACTAGGCACTGGTATAATCTGGAAATCAATAAAACACAGCCATTGCCTTTAAGGGGTTTATAGACTTCTGGGATAAACAGATTCAAAAATAACTCTTACACTAGACAGATTCTAAATACCACAAGGGAGGGATGAACAAAATTCTATGCTAGGGGTTGAAAACTGGGAGCAAATCAGTCTGTATTTGGCCAGCAAATGCTTTGTTTGGCTCACATGGTGTTTTATTTTATTTTAAGATTGGGTTCCAACATTTAAAAATTAGGACATTTCACATAAAAACCCAGTTTCCTAGTGACTGGTGAAAATAGGAAGTTCTGAACACACTCAACCAAATTCCTGCAGGGTGGTAATTGGCAGGATCTGAGCCGCCGCTGCCCTTTTAGGCAAAGCATGAGCTCTCTAGTTTGCCACACTCTTTTCGACTCCTTATTACTCCCTGATATCAAAGCCAAATGTTCAGATGCCAGTTATCATCAGCTTGTGCTGTGGGGGTACTTTAATACTAGCGTCAAAAGAAAAGTAAAACGGAATTTTTAAAAACTTAAACCTCTATTCAAAGTATAAGTGATAAGCTATGTGTTTTAAGAAAAGTGGGGTGCAGAATAGAAGAATACTCCTAGGGAAAACAGACAATTCCTTGTGTTCAAGATGCAAATAAACATTTCCTATTTATGTTGCCTGCCTGACTCCTGCAGGCATTTGACTTTGCAGCCTCTGTTATACACAGAAAAATTAATGTAGTGGCTAAAAGCATTAGCTTTGATGTGAGAAAGACCTGAGCTTGAAAGTTGGCTTTGAGCCAGCACTGACTAACTGCGTGAGGTTGGTAAATTATTTACCCTCTCTGTGCCTTAGTTTCCTCCTATATAAAATAGAGGTAATTATCGTACCTACCTCAGAGGGCTGTTGCGAGACGACAATAAAAGATAAAGTTCTTAGCCAATGCCTGGCACACAGTGCTAGTTATTACTAGTGCAGAGCACAAAGGAGTGAGCAACCATCTCCAACGGGAGCCTTACAGGATGTTTAGGATTTCAATGTGAGGAGATGAGGAAAGAAGGCATACTTTCTTTACACAGAAAGGTCTAAGAAAAAATAGAGAGGGAATAGCAAATATCCTGTTCCAAAACAGAGGCTTCACAATGAAGCTGAAAAGATCACCTACGAAGATTTTGAAAGTCAGGCTGAGCAGAACTATGCATTAAGTCAGTGTTTCCCCAAATGTATCGTCGTGTGATGGATTTAGGTGATAAAAATGGAATAGGACATTAAATAACATTGAATCATAAGGGGAGAAAGTCATTCTTTCAAACCTTCTAATTAAGTACGGGAGAACGTCTCAGTTTGATCTATTCGTCCCAAGCACCTCTCTGACCTACTTGCTAAATCTCCAGTTCCAGAGACAGTAGACCTCAAGCTAGCAACAGTATCTAGCTACAACTCACTAACACTGTTTTGTTTCTCCTTGCTTTACATTTTACAGTTATCTTATTGGTATTGATTTTTAAATATGGAGCGATAGTTTCCTTGTAAAATCATATGTAAGCAAAAATAAGGAAGACAGTTTAGAGAAAAACGTCAAGTAAATAAGAGTATGGGTAATATGTGGATGTGGTGAAAATTGTGAAGTTGGAGAAACATTGCTGTGAGTGTAAAATGAGCCCAGGATGGATAAGGAAGTGACAAGACCAGATTGTGATTATGTGTAAAACCGCCTCGCCAGGCCACTACCTCACAAGTGGTACATCCCTTTGCTCCTTCTCCAAGCATCAGTTTCTCCAGCCGCAAAGGGGTGGGAGGGCGACCTTGCAGTAGCTCAGACCCAGGGTTCAGTGCCCTCAGCCTAGGCCGCAGGCCCGTTGCCCTTGGCAACCACAGGAGTTCAAGCAATGGCTCCCGCCATCCCCGACGGAGCTCAGCCTCCCGCTCCTCCCGAACCGCCCGGCTCCTCACCACTGCTCGGCTTTATCTCTCCACGTCAACACGACCCTCATCGCGGCTTCCCTCACGCTTCGGGCCCCTCCTTCCCGTCTCAGCGGCAGAGCCCTCTCGGTGAGCCACTTTGGCTACCTCCGCTACCCCTGGCAACGCACATGCGCAGTGAGCTATGCGCCAGGCAGAGTTTCGAGTGCGCATGTCTAAAAGAGAGAGCGCTAATAAAGGAGCAAAAAGCGAAGATGGAACGGGAGCCTAGAAGGCGTCTACGCAACTGGGGCTTGCGCGATTGGTCGGAACGGGCAGGGGGCGGTGCGTATTCCTCAACAAATGACTTGATTGGCTGGGCTGTGGCGGAATGGGCGGCCGGAAACCTCTGTGGAGTCTGGCCGACTTTCACTGCCCTCAGCTTTGGGTTTAGTCCTGGCGCTCTGAACAAAAGTTTTCCCATTTTACTCTGTTTCCCACCCAGGGCGTCGCACCCTGTCGGCCCTTTGGTGCAGGCGAAGCCCGCTTGAGGAGCACGGCTGGGATGGAGAGTCCGAGCCTGGGGAACTGTGGAGCCTCCCCCTTGGTCACCTTCAGTGAACACCTAATCCCAGACCAGCCATGTGACCGCCGGCAAGTTATCCCTATTCGGGCGTCACTTGCACCACTTGTAAAATGGGAGCGGGGGAATAGAAGGAGGGTGGGCCTTTCTAACCTAGGGTCGACAGAGATCTCGAGGCTCAAGGGTTTAGTTACTGCCGTAGGAGTTAAGGCTTGAGCTCAGGTACTTTTCCGGTGAGGTCAGACCTGGGGTGCTCCCGACTTCCTTACCCGAAATGACGAAGGAGCTGGGTGGTGGTGCAAGGAGAGGTCTGTTTGGGTTGGAGAATCTTAGGAAGACCTTGGAGGAGATGTCATGTTTCGCAGCCAGGGGCGCCCCCAGGGTCCCATAAGTATAACAGGAAGCTACAGTCATGTACTGAGTACTTAGATATGTGTGATCTGGAGCTAAGATGAGTTACTTTTCTTCCAAAATGTAATCCACAGATCTACCTTAAAAAAGGTATTACCTCCTTTTTACAGATGCAGAAAGGAGACTTGGAGAGGTTAAGTAACTTGCTCTTGGACTCATAGCGAGTAAATAACAGAGCCGAGTCTGTAGACTGTAAAGCTGGTGATGTTTTTACCAGGTTTCAGTTTCCTTATCTCTAAAATTGTGAACTATATAATTTCTCAAGATCCACTTAACTCCCCGAAGTTCTTTAACCCCAAATTACATCAGAAGACCTTGATTCTAATTCTAGTTAGTCATTAATTCTTGCTTAGCTTCCTATTTGTAGAAAAGAAGTTGGGTTGGACATGTTTATAGGCCCATCCAAGTTTTCAAATGTGTGATTTAGTGATTAGCACACACTTTACTGAAGTTTTTAAATGATAGCACAGGGGGAGAAGTATTAGACCAAGATGTAATAGACGTGGCTTCTGGTATCAGCTCTGCAAGTAACTTAATCTTCCTGTCACTGGATTTTATCGATAAAATTAGAGTAATCTTTAATTAATCACAAAGGAAAGAGGATCACAAAGGAAAGAGATTTGAAAGTTCTGTGTCAGAAATTATTTACCTTTTGGAGGGTTACAACATTTGATGAAAGTGATGGACATTCTCCCCCAGAAAAATGCACATGTATATAAAACTTTTACCTCACTTATTTGGGGAAGAGGAGGATACCTCCTCTTTAAGCCGTTCTGTTGATTCCCAGGTTAAGAGTTCATATTTTTAAACTTATGCCAAGTGTCTCGAGAAATCTTTATGCTAGCCCTATTCAATAATTAATTTAAAAAAAGTTTTCTAGCAAATAGCTTGAGCTTTTCATTGTGCAGATATTTCCAACTCTTTTTAACCCACGTTGGAGAACAGGGAGATATTGGAGGGCAGGAAGATATTTCCATAGCATAAGACTGGTCCATAGTGATTTTAATCTCTTCCATAATCCAAATAGTCCATGTGGTTCCTGCTCTGTCATGGGTTAAAATTGAACTAGCAGAAGAAAACCAAATTTAAACCACTTGAATTTTGTTTTTTCAGTGAGGAAGTTGCTACCCTGGGATCAGAAAGAGCAGAAGAAGATGAGAAACAAATGGTGATAAAAAGCAGCAGCGAGTGTAATCCCCTGCTACAAGAATCCATTGCTTCTGCTCAGTTTGGTGAAATGACAGAATGCCATAAGTCTATCCCATGTGGATGGGAAAGAGTTGTGAAGCAAAGATTATCTGGAAAAACAGCAGGAAAATATGAAGTATATTTTATCAGGTGAGCATGCAAGGTGGTAAAGATAGTGCAGCCAAATAATTTTGTCTAGACAGATAGTGGAAAAGCATAGCAGGTATCTGACGTTTTTATATTTTTACCATAAAACAATTATTGATTTATTCCTTCAGTGTCCCTGGTTAGTTTTATTAAGTGATTTAGGGACAACTACGTACATTTTCTCCTGTGAATGGTTAATGTAAGGTTGCCCTTAAGTTATATTTGTAAAATTATTTTATACTAGAATATTCTTCCTCATAAAGGAAACTATTTAAAAGTACCATTTTATTGCTGTTTTTATTTTAAAAGACAAATGCCCATGGCGACATTTGGAAATTACTAATTTAAAATCTGAAATGTGGTCCAGTTCTTTTTAAAAATCACTTTTATTTACTAGCAGTAATTTTCCTTTAATATTATTTTCTAGCCCACAAGGACTGAAGTTCAGATCCAAAAGTTCACTTGCTAATTATCTTCACAAAAATGAAGAGACTTCTCTTAAGCCAGAAGATTTTGATTTTACTGTACTTTCTAAAAGGGGCATCAAGTCAAGATATAAAGACTGCAGCATGGCAGCTGTGACATCCCAACTGCAAAGCGAAAGTAGCATTTCAAACCGGACAAGAAGCAAATGTAAAAAAGATGTGTTTCCTCTGCCAAGTGGAGGTTTGGAATTGCAAGGTAGTAGAGGACTATCTAACTTTACTTCCATTCATTTGCTTTTGAAAGAAGGTGAGAGTGTTAATAATGCTGACTCCAGAAAGACGAGAAAGTCCAAAGGAAAGAGGACTATTTTGAAAGGAATTCAAATTAAGAAAACTAAAACTGAGTGCCAGGAAAGTCTTCCAGATTCTGCTCGAAGTACTAGAAAAAGAGCATCTGTGTATATTAAGGCAGATGCTGAAAGTGAACCTGTTGCACAAGAAAGTCAGCTTGATAGAACTTTCTGTGTTTCTGACGCCAAAGCAAGCAACAAGACCAGTGAAGAAAAGAGACTTACAAAAGAAAAGTCATTGAGTTCAGGATCAAATTTTAATTTTGAACAAATAACTTCTGGCCTCGTAAACGAATTGCATTCAACCAAAGAAGCAGAACACAACAAGTCTGAGGATAACTTTTTAGAATCTGAGGAAATAACAAAAGTAGAAGTTGGGGAAAGGAAGGAACATTTGCATACTGACAGTTTAAAATGTGGTTCTGAAATGGAAAACAACTGCTCACAAATTGAAAAAGACTCTTCTTCTGTGAACATATGTCAAGGTATTCAGTGCAATTAAAATGCTATTAAACATGTGATTAGGAGTTTATACTCCCAGATACTATATTACATATCTGTACCCGGTTAGGATGTGGGAGTAGAACGAAGAAATAAGGCCAAATGTCGGGTACATTCTGCCACAGCTGGGGTAGTGTGTTGTCTAACCGATCTTCAAGTCCCTTCCTGTGGCAGAGAGGACATCAACTGGCTACTACCTTAATGCCCCCAGCAAAGGAGAATTGTGCTGTTAACAGCTGCTACCATCTCTCCCTGGTGCAGCAGCCAGGACTCTCTTCAGCAGTGCTTTCCCTTCTTCCCATCTTCTTTTCAGCCAGTAATCTTATAACTAGGGAAAATGAAAATGCTTCCCTTGTGAAAAGGTTTGGGGAAGACTCCTTTTATACATAAACTGGTTGAGAATTGTCAGTGTCCTCTCTGCACTCCTCCTGTTACTTATTACTGATGTGCGACTTCCCATTTGATTTTGTATATATCACAGTCAATTTTATATTCTGTTATAATAATGTGATGCTTCTCTAAACTGCTTTAGAGCTCTAAATAATTCAAGACTGTACTCACATAGTTCATCTATTATTTGTAATATGCTCTTAATACAGAATTCAGAGCTGAGCAGTTTTGCCTTTATAATACCACAGTGAATAAGAGATAAAAAGGAGACCTTCTGAGCAGCTTGGTATTAGTTATTCATCATGCCATTATAATATAATGAATATAACTCCTTGAAAGAACAATATTAATTTTATTTAAAGTCCTGTGGGGAGATAGCCTGGACAAATTGATGGAGCAGGGGTTAGACTTGATTCCTGCCCTCAATCCCACTCATGATTTTTTCTTTTCTGTACCTAGAATTTCTCCATCTTTAACAGAAGGTGGCCATTTATACCTAGGAACTGTGTAAGGATTCAAGTCTGTCTTTTAAAGACTTTGAGTTTCTTAAAGCTTTAAGGCTTATGTAGATTTATTGCTAGTATAATAGACAAATTAAATATTAAAAACATCCTTTTGCAACTACAGTGGACGTATCTATTCATCCTATAACTAAAAGAAGTCAAGTTCTCAACATACAATGAAGTATCCTTAGGTTAATAGATATCCAGTGTAATAGGAAAGACTCCAACTGGCTTAAGTAGAAATCACCAAGTAAATTGAGCTTCAGCCTCCCAGTAATAAAGGTGGCTAGTTAGTAATTATTTATAGGAACCCACAGAAAAAATTATCAGCGCAGTTTCCTTTGTTCCAACTCTTTTTACTTTCTACTAGGCTCTACCTATTCAATCTAGAATAGCAAAAAATGCTACACTAATTATCTGGAGACCAGGATACTTGTCTCAGCCATCACTCACCCACTATTGTTTTGGGATGGTTGCGTAATTTCTAAACCTTAGTTTGTTCATTTGTAAAATAGAGGTAATAACCCTCACTAGTGCTGTTTTTCATATCAAGTATATTGTAAACTAAAATGAGAAGTGAAAAAGATGGCTTCGCGCTATGCAAATGTAAGGTATTAACTGACATTCAAGTTGAAAGAGTATGGCTAGAGTGTTTAATATGATGATTTGGGGAAGCCTGATAATGCTGGTTAGTCTGAAATTAACTGAGCTTCCCCGTCGATAGTGGTCTCAGATGTTCCAAGTTCCAAATGTTACGTTTTTCTGCAGGTTCTGTTTTGTCTATAGCCCATTGCATAAATTTTGGAAAATATAGAAAATTAAGAAAAGAAAAATTACCATTCAGCAACAACCATTATGCCATTTTGGTTTATTTTATTCTAATCTCTGTATTTTATATATATTTTTTTCCTTTTTTTATTAAATTAGGATCATATGTAGAATATTGCTTTTTTCTTTTTGTTTATTTATTTATTTGTTTATTTTATTATTTTTAAAGATTTTTATTGGGGAAAGGGAACAGGACTTTATTGGGCAACAGTGTGTACTTCCAGGACTTTTTTCCAAGTCAAGTTGTTGTCCTTTCAGTCTTAGTTGTGGAGGGCGCAGCTCAGCTCCAGGTCCAGTTGCCATTCTAGTTGTAGGGGGCGCAGCCCACCATCCCTTGCGGGACTTGAGGAGTTGAACCAGCAACCTTGTGGCTGAGAGCCCACTGGCCCATGTGGGAATCGAACCAGCAGCCTTCGGAGTTAGGAGCATGGAGCTCCAACCTCCTGAGCCACCAGGCTGCCTGAATATTGCTTTTTTCACCTGGACGTTAGTGATATGGGAAAACCTTCATGATATAGTTTCATAAATATTTTAATGACAACTCTGTACAAATGTGTCATAATTTAAAATATTCCATATTTCCAATTTTTCAATACTATGAACTCTGAACATAAATCATAAAGAACTAGAGTAACTAACAGAATGGTTAAATGCCTGGACTCAGTTAGGAGCCAGACTACCTGGATTTGAATTTCAGCTCTGATACTTAACCTAGCCTTAGGTTAAGTTACATAGTGTTTCCATTCCTCAATTTCTGTATCTGTAAAGTGGGGCTAAAATAGTATTTAGGTCATTTGTGAGATTAAATTGGTTAATTTTGATAAAGTGCTTAGCATAGTGCCTGGTACATACTAAATGCTTTGTGATAATAATATTGTTATTATTATTATTATTAGCATCCTTGAATATTTCTTTAGGCTAAACCATAGATTCTATAAACAATGTTCACTCTTCCTTTTCAGAAGACACCATTCCACGAACACAAATAGGAAAAAGGAAAACAAGCCTATATTTTTCCAGCAAATACAACAAAGAAGGTATCCCTTTCCCAATCAGAAAATCAGATTTTAAATCTATTTCAGAAGTCCATCTCTGATGCAGTATGTTTGTTTAGCTCTTAGCCCCCCACGACGCAAAGCCTTTAAGAAGTGGACACCTCCTCGGTCACCTTTTAATCTTGTCCAAGAAACACTTTTTCATGATCCTTGGAAGCTCCTCATCGCGACTATATTTCTCAATCGGACCTCAGGTTTGTGGATTATTTTAATCGTTGCCTTAGTAGAGACAGTGTGATGAGGAGAAAGAGCATCAAGTTGATTAGGAAGCCTGGTTCGAGTTTGCTTTTCAGTGTGTGGCTCGTGTAAAGGCTTCCCCTTCCCCTTTCAGCCTTCAAACTCTTCACCCATGAGAAAGTTAGACTAGATGACATTTAACAGCCTTTGTAGCACTAAGGAGCAGATTTTCATTTATTTTCTACTTCCAAATTAGTTTTGGTCATCAATAAGAATCAGTTACATAACACCCCTCCATCCTCAGTCATATATAAAATCGTTTTTTCATTAAATGCTTTCTTTAATGTCATTCCACCTTGTCTTCTGTATGCTTTTACACTAGTTGTTCGATGATCTGATTATTTAAAAACTAATACTATGCAGGGCCAGGTTTCAGCATTATCTGGACTGTTAACCAAATAGGTTAATGGTGTTGGTTTTTTGCTCAGAAAGTGGTTGTTGGTTCAGGTAATGGCATCTTATCAGTGGTTTTAAAAGGAAAAAGAAAAAAGAAAAAAAGAAGCTCTATTAAGACATTTCTAGATGAGGAAGTACCTGAACCTAAATCAGCCCATGCAGAGGCTTATCGTCACCTAGTTATCTTTATTTCCCAGGCAAAATGGCAATCCCTGTGCTTTGGGAGTTTCTGGAGAAGTATCCTTCAGCTGAGGTAGCAAGAACTGCAGACTGGAGAGATGTGTCAGAACTTCTTAAACCTCTTGGTCTCTACGAACTTCGAGCAAAAACCATTATCAGGTTCTCAGGTACTTTCCCATATACCCAAAGGACAAAATATAAATGGTACCTATTGAAGATAGCCACACCTTAAACTTTAATGTCCTTGGATGCTATATTAATAGAGGTCATTCAACTCAAGCACGGAAGGCATTTATAAACAGTCCACTTGCCCCAAACCATAGTCTCCCATCGACCCAGGCAGTAAATCTGCCCAGCACTGGGTCAGGCCATGTGGGCATAAGTAGAGGAAGAAGTCAGTGAAGCAGAAAGCCCAGTCAACCTCAGCATATTACCTCCGTCTAGTTAGCACAAAACAATGTCAGTAAGTGACAGATGAGTTCAGACAGTGGTGCCTCAGGAATTCAGAAGAAAGAGCAATCACAAGTGGGGTTGTTAGGAAAGATTCTTTCCTGTCCCTTCTGGCTGTTCTCTCCATCCAGCTCCCCATCACCATGCATTTGGGGAAAGTGTCTTCCTAGAGGCTGGCCTAACGTGTGGGCTGTTGCATTTGCAGATGAATATCTGACGAAGCAGTGGAAATATCCAATTGAGCTTCACGGGATTGGCAAATATGGCAACGACTCCTACCGAATTTTTTGCATCAATGAGTGGAAGCAGGTGAGGACCACTTGTAGCCTTAACATCTCCAGCACATTTTGGCTCCGAGACAGAATAAGTCCACTATTATGACTAGAACTATTTCTTGGACACATGTGCTACTACAGTCACAGACAGTTTTGTTCCAAGCTGTGAGGACAGCGGGTGGCATGGGGTTATTGGCAGCAGGGAGAGGATCCATGGACACTCCACGTCCATAAAGATTCTTTGATGGGGCCTCTGAGCTTCAGCAGTTGTCAGTTGGCCCTGTCATTCCCATTCATGTACTGCCTCTAAGCCTGGTGGGGTTTCTTCCTGTCACAATCTTACTAGTCTTCTAAAGTGTACCACTGAAGGGAAGCAGGCCAGTTTGAGCTTGGAATGAATGCATACTTGTTGGGTATCTCCTGGTGGTCTCAGACTATTTTTGTGGTAACTAGGTCCTACTTCAGCTTTCAGCTCCCTATTCTACTGAATTTGCCCAGCACACAGGCATCTGGGTGGTAGCCTGGCAGCTGGTGGGCACTGCCAGGTAGCCTGGTCCGCTGCCTTCTTAGTCTGTGACTGCCCTAAAACATTTAGCTAGTAGATCTGGCCAAGCTCATCCCTGTTCCACCATTTATTGTGACCTGAACAATACATTGAACTCTCAGGGTCTATAACCTCCTACTGGAAAATGGCATATATATTAATACTTAATCATGTTATCACCAGTTAATGCCCGGATTCTAGTGAAGATCAGTAATAAATTGGAAAGTACTTTATAAACTATAAAGGATTACCTTAATGTATGGTATAATTTTAAACATTTCTGAATCTCATTAGGTTAAAGGTTATAATTTCCAGGTACATTATAATAATATGCTATTCTCTTAGCATCTTTTCTAAAAGCCAATTTAAAAAATGCATTTCTGATTAACTTACATAAGGCGTCTGTCTCCTTATTTCTTCCAGGTACACCCTGAAGACCACAAGTTAAATAAATATCATGACTGGCTTTGGGAAAATCACGAAAAATTAAGTCTGTCTTAAAACTCTCTGAAGTTTCCAAGCTTGTTTTTTATATATCGCTTTGCACTTTGATTCTTCAGATCTCCATTGAAGCCAACCAACTACTTTTCCAATTGTATGGATTTTAATCAGCCCTACTAGAAACCTAATTATGTTTTCTTAATGTTTGTGCTGCTAGTAGATCTTTGCTGCTGAACATGCTATCACATGTTCTGAGATTTTTAAAACAAAATAGTATTTGACAACAGTCCTAAAACTACATATGAATTTTCCAGTATTGAAATGTGATTTAAAGGTGAAAAAAACTTTTCTAAACTATCAACAATACCAAGCAAATTTCTGTCAACCTTGTTTGAGGAAAGATTAGACTTTCTGTTCTCTTTCTATAAAAATGATATACAATTGTTATATAGAGAAGCAATCAAAGAGTTTGCAGCCAAACATGTAAAAAGATATTACAGTAGGTATTAGGCTGTTAATGAAAAAAATATGTTTACCAAAAAGAGCTAACCCTCGAAGAAAAATATCTTTTGTCATCATGTATTGGCTTTTAGTAATTGGAGATTCGTATCCATTTGATAACGTAATGTGAATATCTGCCTGCAGCTCTGTTTCAGAGTAGCGGCATCTGACTCATGCATGTTACTTTGATTCCTTCATGAGAATTCAAGCATTTACCCAATCTCTCATCTTCCAGCTGGAGGACAGGGCCTTTTAAGTGTTATATCATTTTTAATACAGATTTATAATGTTACAGCTCAAATACTGAAACATTTGCTTTAGAAAAAACTCACCAAACCAAAAAAATCCTAATTAAGTCTCGATGACCGAGCCCCATTTTAAGGTATATAAGTTGAAAATTAAATGGATTGAATAAATGAAAAATAAAGAACTTGTCAGGGAAACCACCTTTGTTGTAGGGTGTTGTGTGAAGAGAATCAGAATGCAGTGTGCTGCAGGTTAGTGGGTTGTTTCCATTTTAGTGAGCAAGTTTGTTTTTAGAGAGGGATGGATGTTGACCAGAGAACGGGAAACTGCCTTGGGCCACACATACCACCAAGGCAAACATCTACTTTATAACTTCCCATCACATTTTTATTTAGCAAACATCAAAGTAGCATTCACTAAGTGCAAAGGTCGGTGCTGGGGGAGTGGCACAAAGACGAAAGGCTCTGTAGAGACCCTCACAGGGTCTAAAAGAATAAAGGCCTCTGAAGCACTGGGCCACAGCTGGGGTTAGAGGGTAGTGCAAATTCACCGAGCTTAGGGCATGGAGTGTCACTGGGTGGCAGGGCCTGCTGTCAAATCGCCTCCCCCAGCGTCTCCATCAGGGGTGCCACAGCCAGGCCTGGCTTTTCCCCTTTGCTGCATGTGAGGTTGCCTGACCTCTCTACCTGCTTCCTCATCTCATTAGAGTAGGATAGTGGTGCCTACCTTACAGGGTCTTACGATTATTAAGTTAATACAGGTAAGTGCTTCAATGTAGCCTTACTTACAGAAGTGCCATATTAATGTGGCCCTTTTGGATGGTCTGAGTGTCTACCTCAGGTTGTGGAGAGGGTCACAAAGATAATGCATTTCAGTAAAGGTGGTACCTTACACAGAGTAAGCGCTCGAGTGTTTGGGGTTTTTTAAAACATTGAGACAAAATTCACATAAAATTCATAACCATTTTTAAAGTATACAATTAAATGGTTTTTAGCACATTCATTGTGTTATTGTATTACGCAACCATCCTCATTCCAAAACATTTCCATGACCTCCCAAAAGAAACCCTGTACCTGTTAGCTGTCAAACCCAATGGCGCCACCACTACCCCTAAACCCCCTCCAACTTTGGCAACCACTAATCTGCTTTCTGTGTCTGTAGATTTGCCTATTCTGTGCATTTCTTATAAATGGAATCATATAACATGTGGCCCTTTGTGTGTGATTTCCTTCACCTAGCACAATTTTTTCAAGGTTCGTCCATGTTGCAGCATAAATCTATACTACATTCCTTTTTATGACCAAACAATATTCCATTAGACGACATTTTGTTTATCCGTGCATTAGTTGATGGACGTTTCAAATGTTTATTAACACTCCACTTCTAACGTTCTGTAGTTCTAAACTGTGGCATGCTGTTTTACACAGGCAAAGCACAAGGGAAACGCTCCCTCTGTATGGCCGGGACTCACTTGGGTACCTATAACCCCTCTAGAGGACGCAGTGCCTGTTCTTTGGATGAGAACACTAAGATGGCAAAATAGAGACGTGCTGAAGATCCCACAGTTTACTGGAAAACCAGGGATTTCTTACTCCAGATTCAGAGGCCACTGGGTTAAGAAATGCTGCCATTACGCCAAGCCAGGAACTCGGCGTGGCTACGGTTTCCTGACGCCCCTCCCGGACCGGTGAAAGGAATCTAATCCGCAGGCGCTCAGTCCGGGGCAAATCCGGTCCTCGCTGGCCTCCCACACGTGGCGGCGCTCAGCCAATCAGCACGGGGTGTCCGTAGTCCTGGTAACAGGTTGTTTCTACACTCTGCGAATGTCAGTTCTCTCGCAAAGCTTAGAATACTGTTTTTCAGATATCTCCACACACCCCTGCCAGCAAGCAAGAGGACGCGGGCGCGCATACGGCGCGCGCGCGCACACACACACACACACACACTAGTGCCACGACCATGGATTATTCCTATGAAACGTGCGAGGCTCTGTTCCTGTCGCTGCTTGGTAAGCTCCGAGGAAACAGCATCACCTCCAGGAAACCCTCTGCCCCATGTAGACGCTTGCAAGTGGGATGAGGGCAAGGACTCGGGAAGATAGCTCATTGTGAGGTCTCCCCTCTGGGTGAGGGGTTGCCTGGGAGACGGGGGTGGGTCATGCACAGTTTTCAGATTTCCACGTGCGGACTGGAGGAGCAGCCCAAGTTGCCTTGGCTTGGAACCAGATGCCCAACCCGTGTGCCTGAGAAAGGGATCCAGGCCCTCTGGCTCGCCAGATTTCTCCACCGGACATTAATGTCGGTACTGGGGAAGACCACCAGTCTTCAAACTTTTGGTAATAGCCTGCTGTGGGACAAGTCCTTGGCAAAGCACTGCAACACCAGAGGTGAAGGACAGACAGATAAATGGATAATTACAGAGTAGGGCGTGAATACTGGGTTCAGGGGTGACATCCAGGAGTAAGAGGTCTGCTACATATAGAAGATGGGGAGGAACAGTTCCGAGCTCCTGGAAGAGAGCTTTACATTGGGGCTTAAATTAAGGATATAAGTAGTTCTCCAAACCAAGAGGAGGAGGAAAGGCATTCCAGGCCGAGAGAACGGCATGCACAGACATGGTGTCTTCAGGAAACCGCTACCGGTAGTAGTTTGCATGTTGCTGGAGATGAGAGGCAACAGGGGCCAGAAGGGATGAGATCATGAAAGATCTTTTGAGGCAGGAGATGGAGAAGTCCCCGGGAATGACAGGATTGGATTGGGAGCATCAGCAAATGCAGACTGAATTGGCAGACTCAGAATGTTGGGAGTGGGAGATACTGGGGGTGAGGAAGAGGTGTCAGGCTATAGAGGGGACTGACTGCAGGGACTTGGGGGCTGATCAGATGGGGAACATGTACAGAGCAATAAAAGATAATGATCAGGTTGTTAGGGTGACCAGGTAGGTGGAGGTGCCTTTCACAGACATAGAGAACCAACCAGGAGGACCAGAGAAGGTGGGGACAGGGTCATGGAGACAAGTTCAGTCTTAGTTGGCTGAGTTTGAGATCCTTGTAGGCCATCCAAGTGGAGATGTGTTAGGAGCAACTGTGTAGAAAATTGGAACTAATTCCAAGTTACAAATACTGGTATGGGTGTCCTCAGCACATGGAGGGCCTAGAAACATAAGAGAGGAGGAGACTGAAAGAAAGAAGAGAGCCCAGGTGTAAGCCTGGGAGGCACCAACCTTTAAGGTGGACCAGGGGGGCCCAAGAACAAGAGGCCAGAGAGGTGAGATGGAATTTAGGGAGAGATTTAAAACAGAGCCAAAGGAAAAGGGACTCAGATGGAGCACGTGGGAGGAGTTGGGAAGGCTACAGGGGACGGTGATGCTGAGCTGAGCCTGGAAGGATCAGTACAGAATAATCAAGTGAAGCAGGGGCGAGAGAAGAGCATTCCAAAGGGAAGAAACAGCATGGTTTGTGGGGCGCAGGGAGGGAGGACAGAGGAACCACAGTCAGATACAGTTTAGGGACAAATACAAGGTGAGGCAGAGCGAACAAGAGAAGGAGAAACCAGAGAGGCTGACAGGGCTGGATGGGACAGGTGGGTTCAGGTTAAGGACTTTATTCTGCAGTCCGTTGGCAGCAAAATGAAAGGGTTTTAAACAGGGGAGTTTTGTTTTTAGAAGGAAAATGATGGTGACAGTATTTTTAATAATGATGGTGTATCCCTTCTGAATTTTAGAAACACTCCCATACATGTTATCCATTTGATCTTCATAACAGCATCAGCTAGAGCAGACTTTATATCATTTTAGATATGAAAGAATTGAGATTCAGCAGGATTTGGTGATGGCCTGGAGAATGGCTACGAGCAGAGCGCCGGGGCCAGGCAAACCAGAGTTCAGGTCCCAGCACTGCTACCAATCAACCATGTGACCTTGGGGCTCCCTGGGCCTTAGTGTCCTTATCTATAAAATGGATATAATTCTAGAGCCACCTGTTAGGTCTGTTCATCTGTCATTCATTCATTTACCAAATCCTTACTGAGCTCCCACTGTATGTTGGCACTGTGGAGGTGCGGGGGCTCCAGCAGGGAACGAGAGAGATGAGGTCTCGGTTCACAGTCTACTGAAAACAATAAACGTCAACCAAGTAATTGCTCCAGGGGTTTCAAATACAAATGTCTGCCTGAACCAGGCACTTAATGAATGAACTGAGCTGCATGTGAGACAACATGGAATGGTGGGGACGGTGGCAAGCTGGAGAGGGCATGCCCCAGCCTAAAGTAAAAAAATTTCCTCAAACTGGAAATTTTTAAGCAACATGTCAAACAAAACAGGACCCCAAGCCTCATTCAGCACGAGGGCTGCCAGTTTGCAACCCTTCATTGACACACTTGGCATAAGTGGTCTGAAGGAAAAGTATATTCACAGGTTGTGTTACGCAAAGAGAACACGAGGTTATAACAGAACCTGGGAGCTGGAGTGGTAACATTTAGTCTGAGATCTAGAGGATGAGGAGCGAGGAAGGGATGAGTGCGGAGGGAAGCCTTTCTGGCAGAGCAAGCAGCACGTGCGATATGGACGGGGTGTGGTCATTCGGGGATCATTCAGAGAGAAGAGCAAGGCTCTGGGACACAGTAAAGGAAGTCAGGCAAGTGATGAGGTGGGAAAGGTTGGCAGAGGGGGTCACGGGACTTTATTTTGAGGGCTATCAAGAGTGATGGAAGGGTTTAAAGATAGGTGGGAGGTGAGTATATATATAAAAAATAACGGCACACTTACTATGAACAAAGCAACTCTAAAATGGACGGATTCTAGACATCTCCCCCACTCAGTAAGGTGGATGCCACCATTATCCCCATTTTACACATGAATAAATGGAGACACAGAGAACATAAGGGACTGGCCCAGGATTGTGCAGCCAGCAAGCGGCAGGGCCAGGACCCAGACTGGAGCAGCCTGACTCCAAAGCCTGCGCTCTGAACAGCGCTTTGCCACCTCAGATGATCGGAGCAGATCAAAATGGCATTTTTAAAAGATCACTCATCACCAGTGAGGAGTACTGGGGAAGTGGGAGGCGGGGGTGGGGGGTGATAGGTACAGTGAGAGGAGACTCTGAGGAGATTAAACGAGAGAAAACACATAAAGCCTTCAGCATAGAGTGGGAGGGCCCAGTCTCGTTACATGCCATTACCTTCATCGTCACAGGGGGTAGTGATCACGTCTGGCCTAGAACCCAGGTGCCCAGATACCCAGCCTGCTGCTAAAGCATTTTCCCTTCCTGACTCCTTTCGTCCTTTTGCTGAAAGAAACTCACCATTTAGCCCTCTCCCTGCAAGGGCTCTGCCAGTCTAAGACTTCAGATGACGGTGAAAATGCCAGCGGGGACCCTGTCTTCAATCCCGACCTGGTCATCGCCCACTGCTTCAAGCAGTTCAAGCAGGGCTTCCACCTGCCTCGAAGCCGTCGGAGGATCATCATCTTGCCTCAAAAGGAGGATCCGGAGCCCATCAGGCCCACGCCCCAACCCCAGGCTCCCCCACAGCCCATCCCCAGCTGCAAAGGCCTGGAAGCCGGGGACATCCTAGAGCAGCCAGAGGACACCAGGACCTGGCTGAGCCAGAGGTTGAAGTTTCGGCAGGACCTGGAGTCATTTGGCAACACAGAGAGGTGGCTGCAGAACAAGTCCAGCCTCACACCTTCAGAGGCCAAGATCTTACACAGGATCCACGCGGAGCGTGAGGCCCAGGTGATGGCCCACCTGCCTGCGACCAGACCAACCAAAGTGAGCAGCTCCATTTGCCGGATGAAGACACTGAGGGGGGTAGGGGCAGGGTGGGGACTGTTCACCCCATTTCACAGAGGAGCAAACAGAAGTCCCGAAAGGGAGGTATATTACTTACCTATTGCTGGGTAACAAGTTCCCCAAAATGACCTAAGGCAGCAAGTCTTACTATCTCACTGTTTCTGAGAGTCAGGAATCTGGGAGGTGCTTAGCTGGGTGGCTCTGGCTCAGAGTCTTACATCTTTAAGATGTAAGACTTACATCTTTAAGGCCACAGACATCTAAAGGTTTGACTGGGGCTGTATCAAGGTAAGGGAGTGTTAATTCTAAATATTCCCATTCACCTGGAATTGGAGGAGTAGGAATTGGACAGGTAAAGAAAGAAGGAAAGGTGTTCAGGCAGAAGGCCCAGCAGGAGCAGAGGCTGGGAGGTGAGAGGAGTGGGCAGCTGTGACTGGCTCCAGGCAGGGGCATGTCATTTGGTGCACTGAGAGCCCCGTGGGATTATAATACTGACTCATTTGACAGGAGAGATGTGGGTAAGGAGGAAATTTTAGGTCTCCTGTTGTCCAAACCTCTTGTTTCTGATGGGAAACGGAGGCTCAGAGAAGCAGTCTCCCGGGCGTTCTGGGGCAGAATGCAGCGGTTGCTCTTTGCACTCCATCTTGTTGTCTGTTTAGAGCTGCTTAGCCGCTCTGTCCCATTTCTCTCTAACTCTGGGGAATCACATGCCATTGGCCTGTCTCCCCTAAACTCTCCTCTCTGCCCCACTCTGTTGCCTCTTTTAGAAGAAACGCCTCCGACCCTCCCACCGACTGGTGCCCCAGCTCCGACTGCCCAAGCCCTCCGCCCTGTCAGCTTTGTACTCCTACTTGTACAGCCACAAAATCAAGGTCCTGGAGATATTTAACAAGGCCAACCGGGGCGAGAACCATAGGATGTCCAGGGAGGAGTTCATTATGGCTCTGAGGGGGGTAAGTGCCTCCCGTACTCCCCAAGGCTGGCCTGAGGAGGAGGGTGTCCAGGCATCCTCTGTTGTGGCCCCCATCTGAGGTCCTGGACCAACTGAAAAGGAGGCTCGGGGATCTCAAAGTATCAGCTTTATCACTTGTAAACCCAGATTGAAAAATGTGCCTTAACCTGTGGCCATATCAGACCCCTAAAACCTCCCCTGCACCAGTCTGACCTTGAAAGTCCCTTCCTGGGTGGAACATCTGCAGAACTAACCCTATAACTAGCCAGCTGCCTAGGGAATCACTAACTGTCTTGCCCATCAGACCCCAGAACTGAGCACAGAGATGGCTGGGCCTTCAGTCCTGCCTCTGGTACCTTCTAGAGCTCCATCTGTCACTGGCATATGAATCACATAGAGGTCTTGTGAAAATGCAGCTCAGTACTTCTGTGCGGGGCCCAAAATGCTGCATTCTAACCAGCTCCCATGGTACTGGTCCACGGACCACCCATGGACCACTGGCTATTCTAAATGTAAATTAATTATAAATAAATAAAATAAAAAATCCAGTTCCTTTGTCACACCAGCCACATTTCGAGTCCTCAGTAGTCACATGTGATGAATAGTTCCTTTATTGGACCACACAGATGGAGAACATTTCCATCATTGCAGAAAGTTCTATTGGTCTTGCAAGAGTCTGTTAACTAAGGCCCAGGAGCCAAATCCAGCCTGCTTTTGTCAAGTTTCATTGGAACATAGCCACACTTATTCATTTGTGGGTTGTCATGGCTGCTTTCATGCTACAATGGCAGAGTTGAATAATTATGACAGAGACCATTTACTATTTGGGCCTAAAATATTTACTATTTGGCCCTTTATAGAAAAAGTTTGCTGACCCCTGGTCTGAACGAATTAAGCTTTTATATACTTTGAATATAAGATACCTTGTAAAATAACTCTAGGAAGCTGACTGTCACACCTCTAATGGTTTTAAATCATCACCAGTTTTCACACCATCGTTTTATGACATGTACTTCTCTGAACAACGTATCAAAGCATAAAAACAACAAAAAGATAAATGGTCTTTAATCATCATAACCAAGAAGATAAAACATTAAATCCTTTCACACCTGGAGAGTTCTGATCTTCTTTAAGGAAAGCTCAGTAACAATGACTGCAGTCTAAAGAAGCTGAAGAACAAAATTATATTTCCTTTAAAACTTTTCTTCTTGAATATTCGATATTACCGGCAAGCATTTCGAGTTCTCCTTCAAAGTTTCTCAGTCCTTAAAAGAGTAACAAGTGTCATATTTCTAATCCTATTTTCTTTCAGTTAAGGAAAGCTTATGTGTCCCTCGTGGGTAAGGATGATAGAAATGTGAAATCCCTCTTCATATCCAATATGAGAAAGCTGGCATTAAGATTGGTATGAAGTAGGTGGGAGAGAAAGAAGTAACAGACCCTGCAAAGATGGTGGCATTTCTAGACAGAGTTTTGAAGGAGGGATAGGAGTTTTTCAGGCGTAGAAGGGGAAACATCTGAGTAAAGGCAGAGGGTAAGAAAGTGCAGGATGTACTTAGGGCCCAAGAAAGGGCTCTGAGCTCCTGTGGCAGGGACCTTGGGTGTGAGCTGGGAGTGGCTGTGGATAAAACCAGACTGGGAGGTGGGGCTAGGCTGGCAGGCCTTGGTTGTCCTGGCAGGATGTTTGGATTGGAGCCTGCCCGCCTTGGTGGCTGTTCTTCTCTCCTCAGGTAGGAGTCCCTCTGGGGAACCAGGAAGTAGAGGACATTGTGATTTATCTCAGCTCTCTGGGGAAGGACAATAGCATCACCATGGATATCCTGGCCAGCACCTACAAGCAATGGTTTTTGGCCCAGCAGAAAAGGGTGCTACCAACTACAAGAGAGTGTACGTATGTATGCCCACCCCGCTGCCTCCACTTCCCCATCCTCAGAGCAAGTGTGGAGAGGCAGCCTTGGCTCGCTTCCTGAGTGTGTTCTCCAACTTTGGCTTACTGTAGGTGGGCCAAGCCTCTGGAATTTCCAGGCCCAGAGATTAATAAGGAGTAGATATTCTCTTGAGTACCCAGCTATTGTGTCCATTCAAAGATGGATGAGGCCTAGCTCTTATCCTTAAAGGAGGATTCTCAAAGGGTGGTTTCAGCCCACCAAAGCCCACCTAATAAGCTGAGCACTGGCCCAAATGCCAAGCCTTTCCATTTGTATGTGAGTTCAAGGCCTTCTTACGATTACTCTATACCTTACTGATGAAAAAATTAACTGAAATTCAGAAACCAGGATTAGCATATGTTTAGAGTTTCCTGAAAAGTCTACTTTGGTGTTCTCCTATCAGGGGCATTAGCAGGGCTGCTGTGAACAGTTGTACAGGTTGTGCAAAGGTCAAGTTCCATTTGCTAAGCCATGTGCTTCGGGAGCCACATATGTCCAGATGAAGCACAGAGACAAATTAGAAATGTGCTAGCCATAGCTCTGGATCTGAATTTACTCTTCAATACAAGGGTGCATCATGCTTCTTTATAGTTTAGTTGTTGTAAAAAAAAAAAAAAAAAAAAGTATTGAGCAACTGCAGATAAAATTAAAGCCCTCCTTTAACTACCACCCACCATTCCAAAGCCCTCTCCAAATGCAACCACATCTTCCTTTTTCTAAATGAAGCAAATCTTGCTTTGCTTGGCAGGAATTTAAGTTCCGGCATACTTGGGGGTGAGGCACTCCTCGTCCTCCCTGGGGTCCTGTAAGAACCCTCGGAGGGTAGTGGAAGGGGTTCCTCACATAGGCAAAGATCGGGGGCGTGGCCTCTGGAGTTCCCATCACACCGAGCTGGGTGCTCAGTGGCTTTTAAAAGGAGGCAGCAGGCAGCTCCCTTAGGGCATCCATTCCTCAGTCCCCCCAGCTTCACTCACAGCCGCAGGCAAATTTCCGACCTTGGTCTCCACAAGCCGGGGCAGAGGCGGCCTCACCCCCAGGCAGGGTCTCCAGGGGGCCCGAGCGCCCCCACAGTGTCCGCCTGCATGTCACCACCCCCACAGTAGTAATCTCCCGCAGGACCAGCACATCCTCAGGGTAGCCTTTTTGGGGGCGTTTTTGGGGCCCTTTCATTGTGAGTTACCAAAGTTCATCGTGATCCGTGTAGTTGGCTGCAAGTCATTTCGGGAATGACCACAGTGCACTGCGATGCTTATTTGCAGCAAAGGTATTTGGGGCCTATTGTTTCCCAATAAACAGACTTGAAGCCAAGCAAAGATGTTTGTTTGACCAGTGCTATCTCAGCATCATCGCCGAGTTCGTTTTCCCCGGAGAGCCACAGTGGGTAGGGTAGGTGGACTCAGGGGTCTCTTACTTTGCCTAAAGGGGCAGCAGCATCAATAGTCTGGGCAACCAGATCACAAGAGAGAAAGCGGGAGCATTTGGGGGCGCCCTCTGGGTGCTGGGTAGCTTTACCCACAGCATTAGCTCAGTTTATCCTTGAAGTCTCCGGACGTCAGGGCTGCTAGTCGTGCTTTTCCATGAGGAAGCTGAAGCTCAGAGAGGATGACCACTTATTCACTCTCTCCAAACTACGGCTGGGCACCTTCTCAGACCCTCCTTCCTTTGTCTCTTCCCTCCAAAACCAGAAGGTAGAAGGGCCTGGATTTCATTTCAGCCAGGGACAATGGAGGCCTGCACCAAGGCAGGGGCAATAGGATGATCTCATTCATTCGGATCTTTGTTGAACACCTACTATGTGCTAGGCACTTCTAGAAACTGGGAACTGGAAACACAGCAGTAAAAAAGCCAACACCCTTGTCTCCAATGAGTTTCCATGGAAAACATTAAGCAAGATGATGTCCAGTAGTGATTAATGCTTTGAAAACAATAGGACAGAGTGAGGAGGAGGGCTGGTCAGGGAGGCCTCTCTGGAAATCATCCATTGGAGCTGCCACTTGAGTGACTGATGAGAAGCCAGTCTGGGGAAGGACATTCTAGGCAGATGGGACTGCAAAGGCCAAGGTCCTGAGGCAGGAAAGTCTTCAGGGGACAGAAACAAATTAGGGTGGCTGGGTGGAGTGAGTGAGGAGTGAGCAGTAGGAGGTGGGTCAGGTGGACGGTCGGCTGAAACCAGATCCCGCAGGGCCTTGTAGACTAGAGAGAGGATTATGGATTTTTGTCTAAATGCTGTGGGAAGCCAGGAGAGAGTTCTAACCAGGGGGATGAGGTGATCTGGCTTTATACTATTTAAAGGTTCTATGTGCTGTTGGGTGGAAACAGGATGCTAGAGGATGAGAACGGCAACAGGAGGGCTGGGGCCACGTGGCTGGTGAGCAGGAGTGGCCTGCACTAGGGGGGCGAGAATGGAGACGGAGCAAAGGGGCACCTTCCAGGTACGTCTCAGATGGCACTGACCAGACACATGCGAAGGGAGCAGAGGGGTGGCTCAGTGCCTGCTTGGTGACATTGGTTAAACACTTGACAGATTCTGTGGCTGGGCACCCTCTCAGTCCCTCCTTTGTCTCTTTCCTCCAACCCTAGATTATAGATCTCCCAAGCACAGAGTTTCCTCACAGCATCCATCCAAGAAGCAGTTGGTGAATTTAACCCCACAGCCTCCCAAGATGGACCTGCTCACCGTGCCTGTGGTTGACACCCAGGAGGCAAGACCCATGACCCTGGAGGAGATGGAGGACATCGGCAAGCGGTACCGAGAAAGAAAGCGGCAGTGCAAGGTACCCTCACTAACGGGGAGGGCTTGGGGCACATCCGCTGCACCTGTACCACCTTCTAGCTGAGTGAACTCTTGGGAGTGGGCTGTCTACCTCTCTGTTCCCTCATCTATGTAATAAGAACAATACCTACCTCACAAGATTTCTGTGAAGATAAATGAGATAATGTTTCTGGAAGTATCCGGTTCCCCTCCTCCCATTCTTTAATTATGACTTTGCATCCTGAGACCAGGGCTGGTCTCCTTCACAGTGGGAACCGAAGAGCCTGGCACAGGGCATGGCACTGAGTAGGCACTCCAGAAATACATGACCAGTAAAGGAGGGAAGAACTGATTGCCTGAATGAATTCATCTAATAAATATTTACCGAGAGCCTGTGATGTACCAGGCAGTCTTATAGGTGCTGCCAACAACAAAACAGCCCCTACCCTCAAGAAGCTGCCAGTCCAGAGAGTCCAGTCAGGGAGGCAGACTATTTTAATATAATACTATATATAAATACATATTGTTGTTATAAATATAATAAAATGTTAGGTGTTGGTAAGTGCTATACCAACTAAGATCTGATTCAGTTGCATGACAAGAAAACCCAAAATGTTAGAGCAGCGAGCAGCAAATTTCTAATAAATGTTTTAGGCTTTTGGGGCCCTATCCTTTCTGTTGCAACTAGTTGGCTCTTGTGCTCCAAGCACAAGAGCAGCCACAGACAATACGTGAACACATGAGTGCAGCCGTGTTTCAATAAAACTTTATTTATGAAAACAGGTGGTGGGCCAGATTTGGCCTATGAGCTGTACTTTGCCGATTCTGGCATTAGAAGCTTTAAAAAGATAGATTCTTCTTCCCTCGTACATAAATAAATAAGAAGGCCAAAAGTGGCTACACACTCCCCAAGCCTCTTCTATTCCTCACTCTGCCATCTGTATCATGTGGCTTCCACCTCAAGTCACAGATAGCTGTACCTAATTTAAATTCCCGTGCCTCCAAACCCTCGAATGTCACGTTTCAGTAGGACGCCTCTGGGGCATCTGCACTGTACGCTACTGTATATATCACACAATCACGTGTGCACATCCCTGTACAGGGCTGTGTACACAGAACTGCATGTGCTGACCATTCAACGGCTCTTCAGCACTTGACAATGTGATTTCTCTCCTGCGTCACTGACTTCAGAACCTGAACTTGGGTTCCACCATGCATTCTTTGCCATTGCCCCTCCTGGGGGGCCTCGTGGGGAGAGGGAGCTTTTCAGCCTTCAGGCCAGGAGGGAAGAGGCAAGGCGAAGGGCAGTGTGTGCCAATGGCAGTTCTCTTTGCAGCTCACCGTCTCCTCCATCCAGTACACAGAGCAGTGCCGCCTGGTGCGCAGCGGGAACCAGCACTTCGACGAGCACTGCCTCCCGTCCACCGTCAGCGGGGAGATGAATGAGCTCATCAACACGTTCCGCAGGGACACCTTTCTGGTCTACCTGCAGTGCCAGAAGCTCTGTGATGACTATGGCCTCCCGCTGACGGAGGACATCCTCGTGAAAGGTAAGGGCCTTGGTGGCTGGTCCCGGGAACGTGCCTCGCGTGTCCGCCTGAGGTTTGTCCTTCCACAGCCGACAGGCACCCAGCCAAGTCGCTGTGGCCTGGGGTGGGGACATTGGGAAGAAGGAGGGGGAAGAAAGGATGAACAGCTCAGCCTGTACTGCTGCTCAGTGGGATTTCTAGAATCCCGGAGGTCCACAATTTCCACAGGCCTGGAGGTCTGGGTTCCTCAACTGAGCTTGATGAACTAGCTTTCTCGTACAGGAAGCTCCTTTGGGGAAGGGAGCCCTGAAGTGGAGCATAATCCCAGTTTCAAAGAGGGATTTCAAAGAGGGAAACTGGAACAATCCCAGTTTCAAAGAGGGAGATTTGATAGAAGTGACAAACTCAACGCTGTGTTGGGCATTTCCAAAACCAGTTCCCAGGCCCGTATTTTGGTTATTCTGCAACACAGAGGTAGGAGTACACCAGGAGTCAGGCTCTGCTGAGGCCCTTTGCTCTTTGATCAGACCGCAGGACTCAACGTTGCGATTTCCCTACTGTTTATACCCTCTGCTTGAGGGAAGAATTTTTATATATCCAAGCAGACCGGAGCCTGGGTCTCTGGGTAGAGTGTGTGCTTCTGACAGGTGGGAACAGGGAGTGCCCCCATATCCCCCTGATGACGGCAGAGCAATACTGGCACCCCAAATTTATTAATTTATCAATTTAATGGGCAGGTCCCTCTCTATGCTTTAAAAACATGAACAGCGAGCTGCATGAGGGCAGAGGTTTTCCCATAGGAACTTGACAGGAACTGTGGCCACACTGGGAAATGAGGCTTTCTGAGAAAGAACACACAGAGAGTGGTGTGACTTACCCGAGAATAAGACTTAACAGTCACAATTGATTATTTCCATCTTTTTCCCAAGAGGGAGGGAAACAAATGCTAAATGTGCAGGGCCTTCGGCCTTTATTAGAGCCGCCACAACGAAATACCACCGACTGCGTGGCTTCACCAACAGAAACGTATCTCCTCACAGTTCTGGAGGCTGGAAGTCCAAGGTCAAGGTGCCAGGGCGTTGGTTTCCTCTGAGGACTCAGTCCTGTGTTTACAGATGGCTGCCCTCTTGCTGCCTCTTCACAGGTCTTCTCTCTGTGCACGCATACCCCCGTGTTTCTCTGTGTGTCCAAATTTCCTCTTATAAGGACGCCCGTCAGATGGGATTCGGGTTCACCCTAACAACCTCATTTCAGCTTCATCACCTCTTGAAAGGCCCTATCTCCAAATACAAATTCTGAGGTCCTGGGGGTTAGGGCTTCAACGTGCGACAATTTTGAGGGGATGCAATTTAGGCCCTAACAGGCCTATACCTGGGGACATGGCCAAGGGCCTTTAGGAACACAGGAAAACCGACCTAAATGGTCACTGTCTCCTGCACGTGCTGCACTCCGTCGCGTGGGCAGCCCGCCTGGGGTGAGAGGGCTGAGACAGGAGATCCTGCAGCTCTGGGCACTGACTTTTCACCAAATCATCCTTCCTTCCTGCTTCCTCAGGCAGCCTCGTCTTCCCTGATCATTGACATCCCCTCCTCTTAGTGTTGGAGCCACAGCTGTCTGTCTTCTGAAATGTGGGCAGGCTTGCCACGCACCCTGGACTGCTCCTGTGGGTCAGGTCTTTCCTCTGCATGTGCTTCCTTTGTCCCCTCCAGAACATGGAGCCACAACTGATTCTCTCCACTGTTGGCTTTTGCCAGCTCCCTGGGCCTGGGAGCTTCCCCTGTCTGCGGGATCTCAAATTCATGGGCATACAGGAGTGTGCATGGGTGGGCTTCCTTTTGCTTCTAACTGGTCTAGATGGAAAAAACTAGTCCATTTCTGACCTCTGTCCTGGCCACTGTCTACTGGTTGTCTTTATGACAGAGGCCTGCTCTCTGCTGTGGACAAAGAAGCACAAACATGGGGACATGGGGACTTCCAGGTCTGTTCTAGACTAGAGCTTGGTGGGCTCAGACTCAGGCCTCAAGCTCACGGCCAAGATTTCTAGAACAGAGGCATTTACCCTCTCCCCAGGGAATATAGCTTTATTGTTTTTCTCCCCCCAGTTTTATAGACAATACTTGCTCACTTAAATTTTTTGAAAACAAAAATAACCTCCCCCCAGCCTGAGTTGACCACCATTAACATTTTGGTGACTGTCCTTTCATGAGCCTTTTTCTTTTCCACTTACACAATCATTTATGTAAGTCATTTTTTAAAAGTCATGTATATATACATATATTTTTTAAATGTAGTTTTAAAAAATCCTATATATCTTTTAAAATGTTGATGCTGCATATCCCCTTCTCTCTACTCCCCTCACCTGCACAATCCCAGCCCTACCTCTAAATAAACAACATTAAGAATGTAACTTTCCACCACTTTTTCTAGAACTCTCCGTGTGTTAACAAGCACTGCTCCACAGTTGCAAGAAGATGGAGACCCTGGGCCGGTGTTTTTTATTTTCTGTACTTCTTACAAAAGTATCTTAAGGTTACCTGGGAGACTAATTCTAGGCAAGGAGAAAACTGCCATCACTACCAGGTCTAAGTTAACCTAATGAAATCTTGGGTGAATCTTCCCCTCCTCCTCCTGGGACCCCTGACCAGGAGGAGTGGGGTGTGTGGGCCCTCATGCTCTGTAGTAATTGCACCCAGCCCCCCAAGCCATTGCTGACCTGATTATAAACAAGCTCCCTTGTCTGTAGTTAACAGTATTGTACCAACTCCATTTCCTGATTGTGCACTACAGTTACAGGCATACCTTGGAGATATTGTGGGTTCAGTTCCAGACCAGCATGAGTTGTAATCTTTTTACTGGTGGAGCGTTTTGCCTTCCATTTGTAAAAAATGCACCACCTGTGAAGCGTAAGACAGCAAAGTGCAATAAAACGATGTATGCCTACATATGCATTGTGACCCTTAGGGGAAGCTGGGGGAAGGGTCTAAGGGATCCTCTGCACTATTTTTGCAACTTGCTGTGAATCTACATTTAAAAATTGTAATAGTTTTAAAATGTATACAAGAAAAAAATATATACAAGAAAAAAATATTTTTAAACAAAAATGTGAATATATTTTTTAAAAAGCCCTCTGCCCCAAAGGCTCAAGGCAGGGAGGGGTCTTGGGCTGACAGGCCACGTTTCTCTTGCTGCTTGCAGCCCTGCTGTACCCGGGGGACAAGATCATTTTCCAGAAGGACGAGGTGCGCCCGATCCGGCAGCCAGGAGGTTACTACTCGGACTTCAGTCCAACTCTAGTCCTGCCCAGTTCCCAGGACTTCAAAGAGCTGGTGGCTAAGAAGACTGACAAGCTGAGTGTCAGGTCCCCTTCCCCCTTCCGTTTGCCTCCTGCCCTACTGCTGTTACACTGGGGGTATCCCATTGTACCAGTGTCTCTGACCAAACCCAGCATGTCCAACTGGGTCACCATGGCCTGGCCAGTCCCCAGTGTCACCCTTGGCACATGTCACAGGGCCACAGCCTCCTTGCCTCATTCCCACACAGCTACCCTCCTGACCACATTCTACGTGATCTCAGGCTCTCTGGGAAAGATTATAAAGAGGGCCTTCTTAAAGAATCGGGAGGCCCCTTCACCAATCATGGGCTGGGTGTCAGGGGCCCTGCAGAGGACAGCGGTGGCAGCCTCTTCCTCTGCCCTGCCTTCTCTGGCAAGAAGGGGGCTTGCAGCCCCTGGGAGGAGAAAAGAACTCTGCACTGGGTACTGTCCGTGACCCTCAGGTCAACCTGAGTCCTCTCTAAGAAAATGTCCTTCTTTGGAAAGAGTTACAACAGGGACAGGCAATGAGCCATGGGCGACTGTGGATTGGAGAACAAGAGGCATCCTGCAGAGGATGGGGCCAGCGTGGGAGAAGGGGACAGCTAAGTGGATACTATGAAAGGGGAGCAGTCCAGGACCTGCCCCGACTCTGGATCCCTGCTAGCTGCCCACTGGGTTGGTATGGCCAGAATGGCTGGGGTGGGATGCAGCAGAGCTAAGTAGGAATCAGACAGGCTACAGATTAAATGGGTAAGTTACTCCATTCTCTGAGCCTCAGTATCTTCATCTATAAGATGGACATAACAACTCCTACCATACATGAAGAAATGCATGTAAACTCCTTAGCACAATGTTTGGCAGATAGTTGGCACTCAAGCAATGATTGTTGTTGTTTGACTCTGCCCCATCAGGATGTTCCCAAGTGCAGGAGTGGCCTAGGCCTGCAGGTGGGAAGAGCTAAGCATGAGCCAGGCAGGGTGGCCTAGGGGCCCTTTCTGATCACTTAATGACCGCCTTTCAGCCCCTGAGTAGCTGGCACCATTCCTGAACCATCAACCTAGGAAGCGGGCCTGAACCTGAGAAAGGGATTTTTGTCCATGCTTACTTAGGTAGGACACAGGTATAAAGGATAAAGAGAGGTCACCTAGGACAGGGATGGACATTGGTTTCATCTTACTACTTAGACTGTGTTGTGAAAGATTCTGAGGTCAGATGCAGGCTTACTGGGAAAGAGTGCTGTGGTTGATTAGTGATGTCTGCCAGGCCCAAAGTTTGGGGAGTTAGTTTTCACCATCCTTATCTCCAAGGCTATATTCAACCTGCCAGGGAAAGTGGGAGCCACGGGCCCCAAAATGATTCAGATTATTGAGCACCTCTCCTAACTACTCTGAGAGCTCTCTGTTCTAGGAAATGAGAAACCTGAGGCTCTGAAAGGGGAACTGACTTGTCCATAGTCACCCAGCCAGCCAAGTTATGAGCCCAGGTCTGGCTGACCCAAGCCCACCGCATGTTCCGCTGGAGCACGGGGTGGCGGGGTGGGGGAGACAGAGACATGGCCCCACCCCAGGTGGAAGAAATTCTCCTTTCAAAGCTCTGGTTTGGACTCAGAGATGCGCCCACCCCCGTGGCCCCCAACCTACTCCCTGAGGCTGCGTTAACCTGGATTTCCCCTCTCCTGACAATACAACTCTCTCTTATCCACTAGGAAACTGCCAAAGAAAATCAAGAAAATACACTTTAAGGAGTTTGAGGAATTCACCAGGTCTGTAGCAATCATCTAACTCTGGAAGGGGGTTGGGTGGGAGAAGGGCTAGCCTCACTTTGGAGGAGGTGCCTGGGACTCTGCACGTTCCGTGCCGCTCCTAGCACAGCATCTGGGGCTCAGTGCCCAGGAGCTGAGAGGCAGTAAAACAACTTAGAGTGCCAGGCAGACACTGTTTTCTATGTGTTGACTCATTTAAATCCTGTTAACTACCCTACGGCGTTTCTCTTCACATACCCAATTTACAGAAGAAAAAACTGAGGCACAGAAAAGTTAATGATGTTGCTTCAAGTCACACATCTATGAAAGTGGCGGAGCAGGGATTTGAATCAAGTTATGCTGGCTCCACAAGCTGTACTCTGAACACCACATTAAAATACCTCTGGAGAACAGATGGTGTACACTTAAGAGTTTGGGTTTTAGAGGCAGCCGATTGGGAGTCAAGCCTGCCCTCTGCCACTTGGTCACTGTGTAACCTTGGGGACATGGTAACAGAACCTACCATGTGGAACTGTAGTGAAGTCTGAGATACTGAAGCCCTTAGCACAATGCTTCCTCTATGATGGTCACGGTTGCTTTGCTCTGCTGAGGAGCGCCAGCCCTGGCCTGTCCTCCATGGTAATTTCCTCTGTGTCTTCTCATTTTCCAGGAAGCTGAAGGTGATGAGGCCCAGTCGTCGGCAGCGAACCCACCCCAGTTTCTTCTGGCCGGGTCACCTCCTGGACAAGCTGCGCCTCTACCTGCCCACTGTGGCTGTGGATCGGAGCCTGGCACTCTTCAGTTGTGTCCAACACCAGCCCCATGCCTACTCGGCTACCTACCACCCCACCCGCGGGTGGCCCATTAGGAACACGAACGACGTGACCTGTGCCCATTACCGTGCTCCTAAAGTCTACTACATCTACTAGAGTGGCCTAGATATTGTCAGAGCCAGCCATGCTGGAGCTGGGGGCCAGTGCAGCCAGCCGCCCAGAGCCACAGACACGGGGAGTGTCAAAGAGCCAGACGAAAGGAATCGTTTCAGGGGGAGGGCCTAGCGCCAGCTTTCTGAAGAGCAAAACTGCCTAGGGTCTCAGAGGCAGATGTGTCCAGAGAAAGAGGTGCGGTTTTTGAGTGTTTCCCTGCCCTTTTGAAATAAACCAGGTTGGAGTTTTTCTCACGACACCTATGATCCAGCTGATGTGACTTCTTGCTCGGAAGCTGTGGCCAGAAGGTTGTTTGGAAAGCTGGGGTCCTGAGCCTAAGGGATTACACCAGGCACATTCCCTGGGATCTCATTGCTCATGGGGAAGCAGCAGGCACTGTGCCCTCCTCTGTGAAACATATCCCTCATCCCCCCCACACTGGGCCATTGGGATCACGACTTCCAAATCTCTTGGGTCTTTTTGCAATTGGAAGCACGCTCTTGGTTCATAAGCCCTTTGCCTGATTAACCTCTCTGACCCTGTCAAGACCTTTTCTTTCGTGATCCGTCTCAGGTGGGCAGCTATTAACACAGCGCTCCCACGCTCGCATCCGACTCCCCACAGCCCGCACAATAAGCAGGATTCACGAGGTGTGGTGCAGACGCCATGGCATTCTAGTCTCACCTCCACTTCTTGCCAGCTGTGTGACCTGGGACAAGACATTTCACATTTCAGTTCTCTGGTCTCCTCAAACTCCCCTTCCGTTACACAGTCAAAATCTCCGGAAGGAGTTGTCAACACTCTTCTCACTTCTCATTCAGTTAACAACACAGATCCAGTTTAGCTTCTGTCTTCCTCTGACCCCTGGAATCACTCCTATCAAGATCACTGATGACATCAGTATGGCGGCATCCAGGGGCAATTTTTTTCCTCTTGAAATGTGATTTTCGCACTAATCTTAAAAGCAAAAGCTAAACAAAACACACCAAGAACAACAATGAAAAACTAGGCAGTGTTGCCTAATGGTTAGAAGTGTGGATTCTGGAGTCAAATCTCCAAACTTCACTTTCTACATATGTAAAATGAGGAAAAATAAGAGACCTACCTCAGAATTGTGGGAGGAAAGTAAATCCCATTGAACGAGAGCTGCTTTATGTAGTCTCATTGCTATTTATAAATTCACGGGCGGGAGTAGGAAGCCTCTGTTTTGTTTCCTTCTGGCCACTAAGAGGCGCGCTTTGGAGCAGAAGAAACGCCGGCGGAAATAATCTAAAAGCTGACGGAGGAGCGGCTTCAACTTCTGGCGGAAGTGGCTGCGCCCCCACCAGGCTTTAGAAGCTCAGAAATAATTGCGAATATTCTACGTTATCCCAAAACAGGTGTGAATGTTTTTCAGTTCTATCCCTAGATATTAATGTCTAGGAAAACACAGGTATCCCTCGACTTTTTTTCAGTATTATTTCTCTGAAGTTTATTTTCTTTGAACGACCAAGAGCCGGAAGTTCTCGCCTTTTCACTGAGGTTAAGTCCCATCAGCCCTCGCGCGCCCCCTTCCCCTCTCTTCCTCTGCGCTGCCTACGGAGGTGGCGTTCATCTTTTACCCGGTGAGTCTTAATCGTTGGTCATCCGCGTCTCTGCGATCTCCACCAAGTCCCATCGCCACCCTGGGGAGGAGGCCTGCCCTCCCGAGCGGTCATCTCGGTGGATATTGTCCTTGTCGCCTGCCTGGAGCGCGTACAGGAATAGAACTAAATGACCCAGTCGGTGATGGAAGTTCGCTTACGAGGGCCGCTTGCACTCATACGGAGGCCGCCTGGGATCAGGCTGAACTGCGGACAGTTGTTTGAGCTCCGGGGGCACAGGGCCCCGGTTGGGGCCAGACTACGGGGGTTTCTGGGGGGAATGGAACCATCCGGGGGTAGCTGCCTGAGCGGCCTGGGCTCGAGTCATCGGATCACTTAGCTCAGGGATATCTGCCCACGTGTATTCTTAATACATCTGTTGCCCGACGGTTCCTTCCCTGCAGTTTCTGGTCCTGGGGTTACCACTGCAACGGGACTGTCAAAACAAATAACCAAAACCCCACGAGCTGCGAGTCGATTCGTTCAATTACCAGGAATTCTGATAGTGGATCAGGATCTCTGGAAATAAGAAACGGCGTCCTTGTCTAGGAGGAAATCATGGTGCCAGTGGGGGAAAAGTTCGTTTATTGAACGAGTGTTCATTGCGAACTTGCAGCAGTAGAAAAAATGAGGGTAGCCGAGGACACCTGGAAGGTAATTTTTGAGTTGATCTCCAGGTAGAACCGTTGCTCAAAGATCCAGAGGCATTTTAGGCCCAAGTCTGGCGTGGTTTTGTATATCTTGAGCGTATTGCAGTCTAGCAGCATCCTAGGGGAATTACAGGTTTCTCTTTACTGAACATCTGTTTTGGACTGGGCACTGCAAGCATTCAATGTGCAGTGTCATCTCCATTTTACAGATGAGAAAACAGTCCGGTTCATGTAGTTTGCCCAAGGCTTGTGTAACCAAAAGGAAGTTGTACCACCTAGAGGTTAGGATACTATGGAGTGGGAATTGCTGCCCCTTGCAAGCTGAGAACATTTGGGAGTCAGTTTGTTTTAGGTTAGCTGTTGGCATCCTTTGGCCTTGCGTGGGTGAGGTGACTACCTCCCAGGATCGCATCTGGAGAGTGGCTAATATTCTGCCAGCTTCGGAGTCGGGAGGGAAAACAAGCCTGGCAGAGGTACCCATTCCATTCCCTGCTTGCTCAGTAGCTGGTGATTGGAAGACACTCTGCAACAAAGCTTGAGTCCTGGGCAGGAAAGCCTCCTTCCAGGACTCTGTCTCACCGTCTCTCCCTCTTTCTTGAAGGTATCATGGCTGCCCTCAGACCACTCGTGAAGCCCAAAATCGTCAAAAAGAGGACCAAGAAGTTTATCCGGCACCAGTCAGACCGATATGTCAAAATTAAGGTATATAGTCCCGGGATGGAAGTATGTGGTCGCATGAGGGGTTTCTAAATAGGCTGTGGGATTTCTGACATCACCTAGTCGGAAGATAATCTTTGGCAGATGAACCAGTCTGTGGTTGGTAGTAGAGCTCACTATAGAAACCCAGTTCTCTATGCCTTACTGGTACTGTCTCTTGGTGTGTAAATGGAAATTTAAATGACATGGATGGGACACTTTGCTGTTTTGAGGTGTCTAGAGGCTTACATTTGTATCATATTTCAGGTGGCCTTATGGTAGAAGAGGTAGATTATCCTGATTTTATAGATGAGAAAATCCAGGTCTTGAGTGCAGTGTTGAAACCCATGCTCTTCATCTTACTCTGTACACAATCCCCTCACATTTCATTGGTGTCTGGCCTGCTTTTCCTTTGCTTAGGAGTGAGGATGTGGGTCTTTCCTGCTGGTCAAATGCAGGAGCCCCTATTTTTTTTTTCACAAAAAGTGCAAAGGAGTAATGAAATCCTGTTACCCAGAGACAACTGTTTGGCATATTTCCTTTTCATTTGATCCCCTTTTTTCCTCCAAAAGGAAGAATGGGCAGTCTGCACAGACACTAACCCCCCCAACTATGCGTGTTCTTTCAGCGTAACTGGCGGAAACCCAGAGGCATTGACAACAGGGTGCGCAGAAGATTCAAGGGCCAGATCTTGATGCCCAACATTGGTTATGGGAGTAACAAGAAAACAAAGCACATGCTGCCCAGTGGCTTTCGGAAGTTCCTGGTCCACAACGTCAAGGAGCTTGAAGTGCTGCTGATGTGCAACAAGTGAGTTGGATCCCAACTCTGGGTTCAGGTGTCAGAAGTCTGTCTGGGAACAGTTTTGGTAGGGACTCTAGACCTTTTAGAATGCATTTGGAGGAGTTATATATTCTCTCAGGAGCTTACCAGGTGCTTGTTGGGGACTTCAACATGTTTCCTTTGTAAGGGTGTAGGACGGGGATGACAACTTGTCCTGAAACGTGTAGAAACTTAAGACCTGGATAGGGAAGGACTTTGCTTGACATTACAAACACTGCAGTGTCGTTTTGGCAGTCATTTTCAGAACATTGCTTTATGTGGGAGATCAAATGCAGCCTCAGACCTAAGGGGCCCTTAAACCAAGGGTATCTTCAGAATGCTTCAGGAATGGAGGAGTTGCCTGATTTAGAGCTCAGTGTGATGTGAAATAGAGAAAAGGAGGAAGATTGCAGGCGGGGGCTTAAAGTGGTAGAGAAGCAGGAGCTATGTGGAGGGGTCATAGCATTCCTTTCTCATTGTTTTGAGAAAGACACTCGGTGAGCTCTGTGTAAGACTTTGGCCTGCTAGGCCAGAGGAGCGCAGTGGGTTGAGAAAAGATTCCTTGTGAGAAATGATTTAGACACTCGAATCTGGATTGGAGGGAATGGGATTTTTTGGTTAAGCAGAGGATAGTTTATTTTCTTTCCTGTTAAGCTAAAACCTTTCATTTTCCTAAATTAGAAAGAATGTGGAGAGAGGATGACTAACTTGTCACATCTGGATGTGTGCATATTTACAAAGGTTTTTTAGCTGTAGTGATAGACACAGTAATAAAAGTGAAAGAAACCCTTTTTGGTTGAGTTTCTAGGTTGGATTTTTAAAAGGCATTGAAATGGTGGAAATTTTCTTTAGAAAAGGATAAGCCTACGAATTAGGTGGATGCCCAAACTGCACTAAGCAGGTGGATAGAGAATTATGATAGAAAGATGTAATTTAATACCTGCTGTGTAGGGAGAAAAATGATTGTGGTGTAAATGTTGCTGGTTGTCATGAAGATACTTTTTAATAGCAGTTTGGGTTTGTATCAAAAGCCACAGGAACACTGTGAATCTCACCTTTAATCCACAAGTTCCATTTCTGGGCATTTATCCTCCCATAATTAAAAAGCAGGGAAGCTATAAGGTGATCATTGCAGCAGTAACTGAACAATTGTAAATACAATTGGTGAATGGTGGGAGTACAGCACTGAGTGGAATGTTACACATACATAAAAAATTGTCATCTATGGAAAATGCCCAAGCAGAGGGGAAAGTATAATGTGTACAGTGTGATTGTGGTTATTAAATACATATGGATAAGAACCTGAGGAGTTTTAGAAAAATGGGGGGAAAAAGACGAAAAGTGCAATACAACTTAAGTCTTCTTGAAAACAAAGATTATGGAACCATTTTAAAATAAAGCTTTGAGCTTGAGTGGATTCCTTTATATAAAACAAAATTCTTTGTGTGGATTTGCTTGTTTTGGTGTTAAGCTATTTTCCTATAAAGTTCTTGAAAAGAACTGTATATATACCCACTGCCTTATTTAACCACTCTTTGACAGTCTTCTCTGTTTGCTGTAATTCCTCTAGGGGTAGATTGTCTTAATCTACCATTGACAGCTTCATAAATGACCTCCTTAACTGAAATATGTTCATTAGGCCAATTTGTTATCAGATTAGGGCACGGTGAGGCTGTGAGGAATGGATGAGAACAGTTCCTGGAAATGTTAGGTGTTGCTACTCACTGATTGACTTGAAGCAGTGATGCTTTCAGCTTGAATTTTATCCATAGCAGTCAAAGGAACAAGTAAAATGTTTATGGTCTGGGCTAGGAGCCCTTGGCTTAATCTGACTGTTGTTGTATGCTCTGCTACTTTGCAGAGTTCCAAAACTTTTCAGGAACAAGTCCAAGCTCCCTGAGATTGCCCTGAGTTGGGCAGATTGGCCAGAAAGACTGAGGGAGAACCTCTGAACTTGGAGTGGGGTGCTGAGCCTTACTGGCCCTGTCCATTACTGAATGTGTGATTTGGGAATTCACTTCCGTGTCTGTGGGCCTTAGCTTCCTTGTCTGTAAAATGGAAGTGATTGCCTGGATTACAAGGCTGCTGTGAGGATTAAATGAGGGAACAGTGGGAGTGCTTTGTGTCACTGCCAGGAAACACTTATAAGAGCCTTGCTAGTACCATGAAATTTGGGGGATTGGTATTTGGGGGCGTGCAGGTGTCATTCAGCAGCCTGTTTTCTCAGCGCTGTGGCTCTGGAGGTGAAGTGACCAAAGCCATTGTCTTCCAGTGGAACGCACAAGTGTATGTTCCAGGCTGGCTTGCTCCTTACCCACTTACGGATTCTCTTCCAGATCTTACTGTGCTGAAATTGCTCACAACGTCTCCTCAAAGAACCGCAAAGCCATTGTGGAAAGAGCAGCCCAACTGGCCATCAGAGTCACCAATCCCAATGCCCGGCTGCGCAGTGAAGAAAATGAATAGACAGCTTGTGTGCAAACTGTGTTTTAATAAAACCATAAAATTCTTCCATCTGGCTTTTCTGCCCTGGATTTTACTCTTCAGTTTATTTTGACAGCTTGTCACAGATATTGTTCTTTTGCCTGTCATGCTCTGGAATCTTCCATTTGGAAGGGACTCGATGTTTCTCAGGGCACGGGCTTCTCAGGTGCCCATACCAGCCTTGGTCAGCTCCCAGTTAGGGCTTAGGGCTGGGGAAGACGTGGCCCTCAGACTAAGGTAGGTTCCGAGACCCTCAATTGAAGGACCATGCAGCTCAGAGCAAGAAGTAGTTCTTAGCCTCACTTTTGTAAGGTTGGGGAAGACAGTTATCCTTTGTAGTTCTTGTGAAGATTAAGAAAACGCGTGAAAGGATCCAGATGAGTTTCTTACTCCCTTAAATTGTTGCTGGTACTGAAATAGCACCCCATAGCTTCTGTCCAAAAATACACAATAGGATGACACATGCATTCCTCTACTATATGTGATCAGCCTTGGATGTTTGAAGATCATTTTTAATCTCTCATATAACCTCCCCCAGCTTTCTGCTTCAGGCATAATTTAGCAGCAGTTTCCAAGAGGGTAGGATCCTTAACTGGTGATAATGGGGCCTCTTGGGACTCAGAATTTAACACTCAAACTCCTTTTCAACTACAACCTTCAACCTTAGGCAACAAGGGCTAGAATTTAGCTGTTATTAATTCTAAGGTTATGATACTCCAAGAAATGGTATGAAGTGGCAGTATAGGTCACATGGGATATGGCATGTGGTACTCTATCTAGTACAAGACATGTTTATAGGGTTGGGGCCCCCCGCCCCAATCCTGGTCAACCAAGCAGAAATACTACACTGATTATAATTTTCTTGGTGTGCTAGCCATGATCAGAATTAAGGCCCTTAGTGCCAGTAGATAAATGTCTTTGGTTGACTGCCACCTGTGCAAAACCTAGTCTGAAACATCTGTTGCATAAATTTATGGTCATTTTCATGCTTTTAAATTGACTTGGTACATAGACTGTGTGACTACTGAGTAGAGGAGTTGTGCAGAGAATATAGTTCTAATTTAGGATCTCTCCTTTATTAACCTGGGATAGCAAAAAATTCTTTGGCCTGTTGCTTAATTCTGTGTCCTCGATGCTAAAAACCACATGTTCAGAGCCCCCAGGTCAGAAGCCAACTGGTATGCTTGGGGGGGCAGGGTATGACATGAAAGATGGTTTGTACTTTAGTGCTTTCCTGTTTCCCAGGTTGCTATGTTATTTTTGAAATTAGAAAAACTCATTAGCTCTAGTTCCCTACGCACCCTGCTCCCCCTCCAAGAAAACACTGATTCATCACTGCCAATTAGAAATAAAGCGGTTTTGAATTCTAAAATGTGAATAACTCAAATATCTTGAAGTTTTAAGATGCCCAGCCATATCAGGTTAAGTGAACTGAAAAAATGGGAGTGGTGTGAGCAACAAATCTGGGACACGGGAAGGAAGGCCAGCCTGCTGCCTACTAACCTCTCAGCTGTGAGCACAAGAATATATCTAAATACTAAGTACTTTGTGAGGCAGGGACACCCCAGCTTGAAGGAACCAGACCAGTGCGAAGTCACATCAACCTTTGCGTGGAAGACTTGGAAAATTAAACCCTGTTGTTTTGAATGACTGTCCTGAGTTAAAGGGCCCAACTGTTGGCAGCCTTGCAGCTTCAGCTTGGGGCCTTTTGAGTTGGGGTCCCTAGAGAAGGCACTGTGCCCTGAACAGGAGCAAGAAGGCCCCCAGCGATAAGAAAGGTTTGAAGGAAAGGCTGTGGCCTCTGGCTTGGGTGGGCCCCCTTCTCTTCAATAAGGGCCCATCTGGGGGCTGCAGGACTAGCTCAGCTCCATTGAGTCTGTGCTGGGGGCTGAAGCAGAATCCTGGATGCTTTCAAAGAGGGCGGCAAGTTCAGGGTTGGATCTGATTTGGGAAGAGAAGTCGGCCATGATGGGGCTTTTCCCCACTTCTGGGATGGTCAGCAAGGCGGCCACTGCCCTCATGGCAGAGCGCTTCAGTTCATCTTGCTTCTCAAACTCCTGCTTCACGGAACCAGCTTTGACCTAAAGTGGGAAACAATGAGCCATCCTTGATGGAGCCTGACCTGGCACCACAGCTTCCTCACTGTCCGGCCTCCTCTCAACCACCTGTGTCTTCCTAAGCCTAAACAGGGCTGCACACTCTCCTGCTTCACAGTCTGGTTCTAGCCTCCTGATGGCTTTCACCTCGAGGCTTTTACACTGGCTGGTTTTCTAAGAGGGTGGTTCTTTGTCATTCAAATTAGTTTTGAAAGACCTCTGACCAGACAATATAAATTATTTTTGGTAATAATTTGGTGACAGTTACTGTGAAGTGTTCACTTAAATTCCTTCCCCTGACAAAACATACTGACCTATCTATCTCTTTACTGTGCTTAAATCGGGCTCTTGTTACCATAGAACTTAACTGAATGAATAGATTACTGTGACAGTCTTCTAGCTGGTCATTCTGCAGATGCAGCCGGAGAGTAAACATCGCAAACTGCCTTGTCTGCTTTCTGTTTCCTCACCCCAACCCTCTCCCACTTACTCAGAGAATCTCTGGAATTCCCCCCACTGCTTATGGAATAAAGACCCTCCGTGACTTAACCCAGACAACACAGACTCTTCCCCCTAAAGAATCTGTGGTGGTTAAGAAGTTGGTATTGGTGTTGCACAGTCCTGGGTTTAAATGGCTCTGCCCCGTGAGAGCTGACTTCCGGTAGTCACCTTTTTGCCTCTCACTTCCCCAGCTACCAATAAGAGCTTCCTCTTCAGAGGGCTGCTATGAGGATTAAATGACAACAGAAGTCCACACCCCTTCTCTGAAACCCTTAGGGCCAGATATGCTTTTGGAATTCAGGAGTCTGGGGGTTTTAGAAAGATGGTCATGTGCAGATAACATGGGTCTGGTACAATACCCTGTAATCAAATACACTAATATTTCCCCCACTAAATTTATAGAAAAATGTAAGAATATGAATGAATATCAGACTCATGCCAGTTCAAGTTAAGTTTTGCTGCCAAAGAAGTTACTAAAAAGCTTTTAGTTTCCAGAGCTTTGTAGGTTTCAGAATTGCAGGTTGGGGACTGTGGACGCGGATGTGACAAACTCTCATCAGAGTGCCCAACAAACAGCATCCTCTGAGCAGCCAGACTGAGTGGCTTTGGTGCAGGTCTCAGACCAAAGTGAGCTGAAGGGTGTCCTGATGCTGCAACGCCATTTGCAGCTCTTCCCTGTGAATTAGGAGTTTTCTCCATGCCATGTGGTCCAAAGAAAACTAGAAATGATTTAGCCACTGAGACTGTCAAAAGAGTTCAATGGCCCACTAGAACCACTGTTTGACTTCATGCGAAGCATATGTTAAAAATAGAAACTTACAAGACAGGTTTCTATTAGTTACCAATTTTATCTTTTATCCACATAAGATTTCATCTTGGGAGGAAAGGTTTTGCTACTTAAAAATTACTGCTCTGTGGGTCTCTCTCCTCTTTAAGCTCCAAGCTGAAATACTCTGCTCTCTTTTTGATCTTTCCAAATCCTAAATTAGTTCTTTCATTCAACAGGTATTTACTGGGTACCCCCTGGGTGTGCCAAGCTCTGTTCCCAACACTGCAATTTTCCCTGAGGCCTTCTGCCCCAGATCCCTCTTCTGGACCCTTGAGGCACCCCAGTCTAGTAGCAACTGTACCCCATGTCAATCAGTCAATGATTTCTATCTAAGACTCTGACTCAGTTTCTCAATTAGAATGTGAGAGGAGGGAGCCCATCGTGTTCAATGTTGTATCCCTAGTACCTTGTGTAAGACCCAGCACCCAAGGAATATTGATGAATGACAGAGGTGAGTTTGAATCCCAGCTCTGCAATTTACTAGCTGTGTAGCCTCGATCAACAACTTCACTTCTCAGTCTTTGTTCCACTGTGTACACGATAGTAAGAATAAGAAGCAATAAGAAATACGTTATAGGATGATGATTAAAGGAAGCACGTCCCACACCACGTGTACCACAGGAAATTCTTAATAAATGGTAACTACGAACCATCTGCAGAGGCCCTGCCAGGTATGCATAGGGCTGGGCAAGGGGCTTACCTTGGCAGTGCAGGTGGCCCTGAGGGGCTCAATGAGCCGGTCTACCCTCTGTAGGACGGGTGCAGGACACAGAGTAGCCAATCGTGCGAGCATGATGAAGGTCAGCATCTGCCCAGGAGGAAGGAGACAGTTCTTGATGAAATGGCCCAGGACCGAAAGGAGCAGCCTCTGAGGAAGAGCAGAGGCTCTGGACCCAACACCTGGAGCTCAAGTCCAAACTCTAGCACTAATTCCCGCCTGGGTTCCTGCCAGAGTCTCTCCCTCTCTGGGCCTCAGTCTCCTCATCTGTAGTATGAATGGTAACATCGACTGTGCCAACTACACTTGGAGAATCAGAAGGGACACTGAGGAGGCAGTGGTTCTCCAGCTTAGATGCCATTTGGTATGAGGGGGGCATGGGTCTGGCAGGGGGCTCCTCGTACCCGGATGTCGTAGTGGTCCTTCAGGCCATCCTCCACATGGTTCAGGAACTCACAGATGTCCAGCTGGCCCAGGCAGCTCTCAAGCAGTGAGTACATGCACTCAAAGGCCGCCTTCCGCACGTCCAGCCCATCATCCACTGTGTGCTTAAAGGGCCCCATCTCCACCTGCAGGACAGGACGACAAAAGTTTAGGGGATGGGACCTCAGAGTGTAAGAACACCTCCCCTAGTTCCTGCTGCACACCCCATACCTCTGTTGTTCAGTATGTGTCTTGTCCCCACATCATGCTCTCAAGTCTCCATGCCTTTGCTCAGCCTGCAATGCCCTTTGATAATGGTAACAATAATTACCATTATTATAATCTACTGAGCAGTTACGATGTGCCAGGCTCTGTGCTGAATGCTTGAGAGATGACAATTTACTCAAGCATCACACAGCCCTAGGAAGCCAGTGTTACTATTAACACCATTTAACATATGAGGAAACTAAGGCTCGGTGAAGTTAATTAATTTGCCCAAGGACACACAGAGCTAATAAGTGGCTGAACCAGAATTAACCCAGGTCTCTCTGAAGCTTTTAACCATGAGGTTCTGCTCTTAATGGTAAACTTTTCACTCCTCCATGCTCAGCTCAAATGAACCCTATTGTGGGAAACTTTCCTTACCCCTCTCACCAGTCACTTCCTCCTCAGTGATGCCAAGTGGTTCAGACTTTTTTATCACATGATGTGGTGACTTAGCTGTAAAGTCACCTTTAATCTTTGCCCTAAAGTTAAACCCTTACTGCTCCAATTGGGCTACAAATAAGTCAAATACTCAGCAGAGTGGGTATCTCTCTCTTTCAGGAGGCCATGAGCTCCCTGGAGCAGAAGCCATGTCTGGTCCAGCTCTGAGTCCTCGCACTCAGGCATAGGGCGGGCGCTCCACAAACACGTTCTGAATGTTGAGTGATAAAAAGAGTCATCAATATTCACTGAGTGCTAACCATGTTCCAGGAGTAGTGCTGAGCACCTGTAGGACTTAACTCATGGAATCCTCTCAACAGCACTATGATGCAGACATGATTATTTTGCTCATTTTGCCTGTGAGGAGAAACTGAGGCTCAGCGTGGATTAGGTTGCCCTGACAAGGTCACATAGCTGGGAAATCAAGGGGCACGACTTGACCCAGGCCATAGGGCCTGGTCATCTGATGAGCTGGACCCTAATTCTCAACACAGTTCCCCCAGACAGGCCCAAGGGCTCCCGCTCAGTCCTCCCCAGGCCTTACCTCTCGGATGAGGTCCCGGCGGATCTTTGTCTCCTGGTAGAGGAGAGGCAGGATGTCATCCAGCAGGTCCCGGACCAACGAGGGCTTGTTGTGCACGGCTGAGTTGAAAAAAGCCAGAGTGGCCCGGCGCACGTTAAGGTCTGGATCCTGCAAACTATCCATGAACTCTCCTGGCAGAAAGATAAGAGGGGGTGTGAGGGACAACACAGCTAAGACACAAACCACCTCCACCCCCTCCTTGGTTATTTGGTTCATGCGGGTTGTGCAGACCTGGCTGAATGGGGACGAGCATGTTCTGAGCATCTACTTTGTACCATGCACAAGAAGCCTTCAAAGTCCAGATAAGAATGTGCACTCGAGTCTGTCCTGGGTTCAAATCCAGAGTCTACCATTTCCTAAGGGGACTTTGGAGAGCCTCAATGTCCTCATCTGTAAAATGGGGGTAATAGCAGTACCTATACTGTAGAGCTGTTTTTATGATTAAAAATGTGGTCATGTAATGTATATAAAGCACATAGCAGAGGGCCTGGCACAGAGCAAAGATCCTCTGTGCCAGGCCCTCTGCTATGTGCTTTAGCAAAAATATTTGCTAAATATCTGTAATAATATTGATGTTATTACAGATGAGGCTCCTGAAGATCAGAGAGGTGAAGAAAATTACACAAAGTCACACAGCACTTCTCTAAGTATACTTTTTTGTGTAGTTTAGACTTATTAATAACTATGCTAATGTTTCATATACTCAAAAAATAAATAAAATCAAGAATGGGGGGAATCCCTAAAAAAGAAAACCTAACTGTATTTCAAGTAATTAACATAACCACCCCAGGTTATGATAGAGAAAACAACTCACCTAACTAACTTCCAAACAAAGAATTTTGATTATATGCCCTCAGGTTAAAGACAAAAGAACAAATATTGACTTGTCACAGAGACAAAGGTTAGCAATTCTCAGACTATTTTCTGTGTATTCCAAAATTAAGAGAATAAATATCTTGTAGATATAACAATAGGAGCTGGGTTTCTCCCTGTAAGAGAAGGGTATATGGAAAGCGAGAACGCTAGAATGAACCCTGTGGTGCTGGACTAGAATAGGAAGTAACACATGGATACATGTGTACCCGTCTGTGTACATACATTCATACATACATGTATTTCCTAGTATGTCTGCTGAAAGGGCCTAGAAGCAATGGCACTCCAGTAGCAATGAGCACACTTAGTGTCCAGATTTTGGATTCTAAATACCATTCTCCATTCTCCATTAAAAGGAATCAGAGCTCCTTGGAGAAACGGCTGATTCCAGGGCTGGGGCAGGAAAGATGAGACTGGAGCATCTCATTGTGCCAAAAAGTAAAGATATGCTCAAAGAACGATGAAAACATGTCAATGAACATAGGAACCAGCTTGAAGGGCTCCCACGTGCTAAATCTGAGACAATCTTGAGAATCAAAATAAATAAAGATACTAATAGATTATAGCCCACTGAATGAAATAGGAGTCCATGAGTCTATAATGATATGAATAAATGGGGGAGAAAGCAAAGTCCTTCCTTAGAATGCAAACTAATAAATATGGAAGGAATGCGGGAATTAGAAAGTTGCCATTTGGCAACTGTCAGTAATCACTGATTCAGGCAAGAAATGACAATGGATACAAAACGTAGTGGGTAAAATTTTGATGAGGAAGAATCTATCTATATTTAGTCTATATTTTGATAGACTAAAAAATACTTATGCATTCCAAAGGAAAAAGAGTAACTTCAGAGTGAAGAAACCTGGAAAGCTCTTCCTTACTGAGGTGATCAGAGTTACCATCACCAGACAGGGGACAAACTGCCATCACTTGCCTCCTGCTGTGATACACTGGGAAGAACAATCTCTCAGCAGAGTGGGATTCCAACCCAGGGCTGGCAGTCTCTGGGCCCTTCCACTGTACCATGCTGGCTCCTAGGTTCCCCACTCTCTGTAAGAACACAACTGTGGGGAACCAACAAGACCTGAGTTCAAATCTACCCTCTGAGCCTTAGTTTCCTCATCTGTAAAATAGGGCCAGCCCTACATTCCACGCAGGGGGCTGTGAGAATTAATTGTGATGAGGTATATTAAAATGCCTAGCATGGGACCTGATACACAGTGAGAACTCAAAACTGGTTCAAACATACAATAAAAACCAAACACCCAAGTGGAAGCCCTGGGGCGGGGGCCAGCCATGGGCAGCTAAGGCAAGATGGAGGAAATCAGAAATCAGGGCTAGGGCAGTGTGCGTCCGCTGGGTCAGGACACAGGATCAAGTTGCTGATGATGATATTGCTGTAGCGGATGGATATGTTCTCCAATTCAGAGTGCGGTCACATCTGCTGACTCCTTAGTTTCACACAATGGTGCCCCAGCAGGTGGAGATCAGCACCCCCATTTTATGGAGGACGAGATGATCCATCCATGCTCACACAGCCAGGGAATGGCAGAGCCAGGATTTGAACTCAAGGTTGGGAGACTCCAAAACCTCTCCACAGTCCACTAGGCTGCCCTGCCTGGATGAGGAGGGCCAGACTCCTGTGTGGTCCAGTTAAACGCCCACAGGCTTGGAGTTCTGAAGAAGTAAGCCTGGTCCTGTAGAGCCCCAAAGGGAGGAGGGCTCAGCCTCCTCCCAAAGAAGGCTGCTTGGGCTCCTCAGACCAGAAAGCCCCTGGGACAGAGGACAAGTTAGGGAGCCACTCTCCCTGTCCCAGTGCAGCCGTGTCCAGCTTGGTTCCCACTGAAGCCAATATATGTGAGAGGTTGGTGACTTCACACTTCTAAGAACCTGTGTGTTCATGGAGCACTTTCCCCCTCAATAACCCTTGGGGGTTTCCAAAACATCCTTAGAACTGCAGATAAGGATTTCTTGTCCCCATTTTACAGATGAGGAAACTGAGACTCAGAGGTGAGAAGGGGCTTGCTGGTCTCACCCAGTAATTCAGTGCCAACACAAGGATTTGAATCCAGGGCCTGCTGCTACTGGGGGAGTGAGATGGCCTCCTGGGTCTTCAACTCCCCTCAGCTAATGTGTAAGTAAAATCAGCCCAAGCTCAAGGGCTATGGAGGAGACTGAACGGGGCTGTAGGCAGAGGGGATGCTCTGCTCACCAATGAAGCTCTTCAGCAGGGGGTCGATGGGATGGGGCTGGTCCGAGATAAGGAACTTGACGGCTGTGATGACAGTGCTCCGGGTGTGCGGCCGACCTGCAGGACAAGAGGCAGTGGCTTGGTGAGGGGCAGGGCCAATCCTAGATACCCACAGGTCGCAAGGTGCCAAGACGCCTCTGCCTCCACGGAAGACAGAACTGTACCCCCTCCTCACGTGAAAACCCCTCCCCCAATCTTTGGGGAAGTGGATGCTGCCATTTCCCTTGGTAGCCTAGAATCTCCCCTGAATTCTTCCTGCTGCAGCTGAGAGAGTAAAACTGTCAGTTCTCAGGTAACCACATAACAGGATACAAACAGAGAACCAAGAACCCAAGACAGTGGTTAACCCAAAGAAAGATCTTTGCTCAGGCGTTGGGACAGCATTCTATTTTTCAACACATTATATCAATTAATCTTCAGGATGGTCCTATTATTTGGTTGATAATAATAAAGACTATAGAATTAAAATAATTAATAAAATTATCAATCTCTATTCTACAGATGAGGGAAGAGAGACCCAGGAAAGTTAAGTTCAGGTCTAAGGTCACACAGCAAACAGATCCAGAATTCAAAAGCTGATTCTGAGCCTTACTGAGCCCTACTCTTCAGTCCTGCATTCTCTAAGCAGGGGGCACTTGTACTTCAAGTAGGCTGAAGGCCAAGGGGATTCCAATAGAATTCAGAAAATCTCCAAAGCCTGGGAATAAGGAACTCACTTAATTTTGCTTTTCTGTTTGCTTTCTGAGTAGAGAAGCTGAAGAAAGGGAAGGAAATACATTTCTCACTGGGTGAAAGAAATAAATCAGCAGCTGTCCCACATGCTTCTCAATTCCTTTCTAAACCACTCACATTAAAATGACATTTTTTACAGAAACAGAAAAATGCAATCCTAAAGTTTGTATGAAACCATAGAAGATCCCAAATGTTGCAAAACCATCCTGAGAAAGAACAAAGCAGGGGGCATCTGATTTCAAGTTATATTATAAAGCTATAGTCATCAAAACACTATGGTGCTGGCATAAAAATAGGCACATAGGACAATGGAACAGAATCAAGAGCCCAGATATAAACCCAAGCATATATGGGCAACTGATATTTGACAAAAAAGCCAAGAATACTTAGTGGGGAAAAGACAGTCTCTGCAACATATGGTACTGGGAAAATTGGATATTCACATACAAAAATGAAACAGGACCCCTATCTTACACCACTAACAAACCTTAACTCAAAATGGAATAAAGACGTACGAGGTCTGACAATTAAGTTTGTGAATTTGTTTCAATGATGTTGCTAACCTTTTTCTTTGAGATCAGAGGGATTATTCATTATGAATTTGTACCAACTGGACAAACAGTTAACCAAGTTTACTACTTGGAAGTGCAGAAAAGGCTGTGTGAAAAGGTTAGACGGCCTGAACTTTTCGCCAACGATTCATGGCTTTTGCAACATGACAATACACAGCACTGTCTGTGAGGGAGTTTTCAATCAGTAAACAAATAACTGTATTGGAACACCCTCCCTACTAACCTGATCTGGTCCCCAGTGATTTCTTTCTTTTCCTGAAGATAAAGGAGATATTGAAAGGAAGACATTTTGATGACATTCAGGACATCAAGGGTAATACGATGACAGCTCTAATGGTCATACCAGAAAGAGAGTTCTAAATTGCTTTGAAGGGTGGACTAGGTGCTGGAGTCGGTGCATAGCTTTCCAAGGGGAGCATTTCAAAGGTGACTTTAGTGATATTCGGCAATGAGGTATGTAGCACTTTTTCTAGGATGAGTTCGCGAACTTAATTGTCTGACCTCACAAATGTAAGACCTGAAACCATAAAACTCCTAGATAAAAACAGGAATAAAGCTCCTTGACATAGGTCTTGGTAATAATTTTTTGGATATGACACCTAAAACCCAAGCAACGAAAGCAAAAACAAACAAATGGGACTACATCAAATTAAAAAGCTCTGCACAGCAAAAGAAACTATCAACTAAGTGAAAAAACAAGCTATAGAATTGGAAAAAGATGTTTGCAAACTACGATAAGGGGTTCATATCCAAAATAGATAAAAAAAAAACCATATAACTCAATAGGAAAACAAATAATCCAATTAAAAATGGGCAAAAGACCTGGATAGACATTTTTTTCAGAGAAGATACTCAAAAGGCCAACAGGTACATGAACAGGTGCTCAATATCACTAATCATCAGGGAAATGCAAATCAAACCTACAGTGTGATATCATCTCACATGTGTTAGAATGGCTGTCCTCAGAAAGGCAAAAAATAAATGTGGGCGAGGGTGTGGACAAAAGGGCACCCTTGTGTACTCTTGATGGGAATGTAAATTGGTGCAGACGCTATGCAAAACAATATGGAGGTTCCTCAAAAAATTAAAAATGGAACTACCATATGACCCAGCAATCCCACTTCTGGATATGTATCTGAAGGAAACGAAATTACTATCTCAAAGAGACAGCTACACTCTCATGTTCACTGCAGCATTATTTACAATAACCAAGACATGTAAACAACCTAAGTGTTCATCAATGGATGAATGGATAAAGAAAATGTGACACTGACACACACACACACACACACACACACACACACACACAATGGAATAGTATTCAGCCACAAAAAGGAAGAAAATCCTGCCGTTTGCTACAACATGGATGGATCTTGAAGACATTATGCTATGTGAAATAAGTCAGACAAAGAAAAACAAATACTCTATGATCTCACTTATATGTGGAATCTGAAAAACCCAAACTCATAGAAACAGAGCTCAGACCTTATCAGGGCATCAGTTGGCCAGCTCATGGCCTGGAGGCCTTTCGTTCTCAGGGGCCCAAATATCTCCACAGGTACACCTGCCTGCTTTCTTCTTCCCCGAGCTGTAGAACACCCTAAAATGCCCTGATCTGACCACATAAAACCTGTCCCCTGGTTCCTGTCCAGGCCTCCAACCCTAGTCTACTTTTCCACTTGCTCCTGGCTCAAAATAGCTCAAAAGAGCTGCACTCTGCAGAATGCAGTTTCTGGTCCCTCAGAGAACTGCTTTTATTAACCTTTGCCTGGAGCATAAGGCTGCTGTCCGCACCAAGGATTACAAAAGTGGCATCGTGAAAAGTTTATTTGTTGAAGGGACATATCAAGGATTCTGTCTGCTCCATCCCAGAGGGTCCCACAGGAGGAGGCCTGTAAGCCTCAGGAAATAGTTTGTAATGACTCCTCTGCCTTTAATCTTATACAGACCATGACTCTCAGACCCCATCACTTAAACTAGCTCACTTTGTGTGGACCACTCTGACACTTAGGGACACACTGCCCACCTCTGATCTGGGCTACCTCTGCCCACACCAGTGCCCCTACCTGCAGCAAGTTGCTTCTGGAATCGGGGCAGAAGGAATGGAGGGTTCACGAGGACCAGCTTCCCGAGGCATTCAGCCACCACCCCCCGGGTGCCCTCCTCGGCACCCTCACAGCGCTGGAACAGCAGGGTCCAGATATCCTCAGCATAGGGCTTCAGGCTGTCGGGTGGGGCGGCCCCCAGGGCTTCCCTGAGCGAGTGTAGCAGCAGGTACTGCCGCCGGGGCTCGGCCTCGATTTGCCCCAGCAGGAAGGGCAGGAAGTCGGGTAGGTTCCCAGCGCCCACGCGGCCCAGCGCGTAGGAGGCAGCCGCTCTGACGTCCTCACTGGGTGACCCCAAGGCTTCCAGGAGCACTGCCTTCAGCTCCCGCTGGGGGCCGGGCCCAGCCACCTGGCCCACCTCGGCTAATGACAAGAACGCCAGAACCTTAACCCCTGTGCTGGAGTGGGGTGACCTGGCATCGCAGACCAGGCGGTCTGCCGTGCCTGCTGCCTCCTGGGGACAGGCAGCTGCAAGGGCTGCCACACACCGAGCCAGAGAGTGGTACACCTGCTTGTGGAGGGCTGACCCGCCGTCCGCAGCCTGGTTGTAAACAGGTGAAGTGAGCAGGCTGATGAGCTTGGCATAGTCCACACAGGGGGGCCGGGTCCCCACCAGAGCCTGCAGAAAGCCTTCGGTGGCCACCAGCACACCTGCTGGCAGCAGGGGCGAACGTAGCAACCTCAGCAGCTCTGAGAGCACGGGGCCACTGACCTTGGCCAAAGAGGCTGGCTGGACCTGGGTCACAGTGGCGAGAAAGTCCACAGCCAGCTGGGCCACATGCATGTCGCTCTCGCTGACCAGAGCAGGCAGTTCGGCCAGCACAGCCTGCACAGCAGATGGAGGGAGGCTGAGTCCCTGGCTATGAGCCAGGGCATCCAGGGCAGCCAGTGTGGCCAGCCGCAGCGCCCGTTGGTTCTTGCGCAGGAACGAGGCCAGAATGGGCAGTGCCTCGGCCAGGACGGGCTGTAGGTCAAGCCGCAGCGGGGACGCAGCTATCAGTGTCAGTGCTTTGACAGCAGGCAGCCGGGTGATCTCATTCCGTAGGCGATCCAAGAGCAGCAGTAATGACGGCTCCAGGTCATCCCCTAGCCTGTCACCCAGGTGGCCCACGAGGTGGCCTGTGCAAGAAATGGCCCGCTCTTTCACCTCCTGGTCCAGGTCGGTGGCACGGAGGCGAGCCAGGGTGGCCACAGACATCTCTCCAACGTATGGCTCGGGGTCCAACATCCGAGGCCTGTCCAGGGGCCACAGGGCCCGTACCAGCTCTTGTAGCACCAGCAGGGCCTCAGCCGCAACCTTGTAGAAAGAGTCTGACACACAGGTCAGCACAGGTGGCAGGAGGGTGGGCAGGTGTGAGTGGAAGGCCTCGGCCGGCTCCGTGCCCAGCAGCCCCTGCAGGAAAGCTAGGGCATCCATGCGAATGGTGGAGGAGCTGGAACGGTCTGCCAGTGAGAAGACGATGCCTGCGGGGTGGGTGCAAAGATTACGGGCCACAGACCCTGACTCAACACAGCCCTCCCTGGGTGCGGGGGTGGAACACGCACAGGCACCTGAGCTGGATCCAGGCACCCAGACTCTTAGGCAGCAGATTCTAAGAGCTCAGGGATTGGCCAGGACCAGGGTTGAGGGACACAAGGCCAGGGAACCCATCTGAAACCAGGATGTAGGGCCTGTACTCTAGCCTTGTTCTCACTGCTAGCAAAGGACAGCCACCATATGTCGCTGAACAGGGACAATCTCGAAGGTTGGGAAAGGCCCAGGACAGCAGATACCAGGTTCCAATCCATCCTACCTGCTACCAGCACAGGCATGTGCTCTGCCAGGCTGCCAGGGAGGACGCCCGCCAGCTCGGTGAGGAGACTGAAGCAGCCCTGGCGAGCCCTGATGCTCCGATCTTTAAGCTGCCGCTGCAGGGCCTTAATCACAAGGGGCACCTGTGGGCAGGTGGGGGAGGTTAGTGACCACCCAGGGAACCTCCACACCCCACCTACTCCAGGGGAGCTTTACCCAGGCATGTGTCCATGGAGGACCTCAGCATGGAGAGGATGGCTCTATCCCAAGCTCTCCATCATTTGCTCTTTATCAGGCACCTAACTCTATACTCAGACCCTCTGAGGTAGGGACTATTCCTGGGCCCACTTTACAGATGGGGAAACAGGTACAGAAATATTAAGTAACTTACTCAAAATTACACAAGACCAGGGAACCCAGAGGCAGCTTGGTTCTCACCCTAACACCCCGAGGTGGGAAGCACTAGGCCCCTTCCCTTTCCCAGCTGGGTTCTCTCCAGATGAGCTCATCCACTCCCCCAAGCTTCAGCTGCCAGCACAGGAATGACTCCTGACCTGCATCGCCAATACCAGACTCGAGTGACGACTGCCCACCTGATGTCTCCACTCAGACATCCAAGGACCTCGAACAGAAATGTCCAGAACAGAACTCCAGACGTCGCCCTCTCCACACTCTGCCACCTCGGGGAACTGCACTCTATGCTTCAGCCAGAGCCTGGAACTCACTTGACACCTCCCTGTTCCTCCCTCCACATCCAATCCATCAGCAAGACCCCAAAACTGTGTGGTTCAGGAGCAAGGCCTTCATCGGTCTTGTTCCCCACTGTGCCCGAGCACCCGATACACAGGGCTGGGTATATAGTACCCTGTTTCCCCGAAAATAAGACCTAGCCAGACAATCAGCTCTAATGTGCCTTTTGGAGCAAAAATTAATACAAGACCTGGTATTATATTATATGCTATATATGCTATGATATGATATATGATATGATATGATATATAATATGATACAAGACCCGGTCTTATATTATAGTAAAATAAGACCGGGTCTTGTATTAATTTTTGCTCCAAAAGACGCATGAGAGCTGATTGTCTGGCTAGGTCTTATTTTCAGGGAAACACGGTAGGCGCTCAATACTCACACTTCAGTGGATGGATAGATGGTGGGGCGGGTGGACGGGTGGGAAGATGGACAGATGGAAGGGTTGAGAGCAGGAGGGCAGGTGAGTTGTGAGCGGGGGCTGGAGAGAGCAAAAGGTGAAGGCGTGCCCACCTGTCCTCGCAGCACATGGAGGCGGCTGCCGGTCTGAGTGGGCTCCTCGACGGCCTCCAGCCATCCCTTTGGGGGCCGCGTTTGCCGCAGCAGCACGATGTAAGCCCCGAAGACGTCAGCTTTGACATTCTCCTCACGTTCCCTGAAGCGGCGGATGAGCGCGGGTGCCAGGGTGCCGTGGAATTCGGGCAGTAGGTCAGGCCGGGAGCTGATCAAAGCCGCCACGCATTTCGCCGCTGCCCGGCGCACCTTCCAACTCATGTCGTCGTCATCACTGTATTCGTCCTCACTCTCTGGGGCAGGAACGAGACACCCATGGAGCCCTGCACTCTGTCCCAGATGAACAGAGAGCCACCTGCCCCACCCAGGTGGTCTCTCTCTCTCAGAACAGAGATGTGAGGGGTCAGGGAGGCAGGAGCCGAGCCTGGGCTTTACCCTTCTGGTAATCGTTATTTACACCCTATTAGGAAAGTTATCTACCATTTAATGAACACCTACTGTGTGCTGGGGATGGCACCAAGCGCTTCAAACCCCCCACCTCATTTTAGCCTCACAACGACCTTGTGAGACGGGGATGACTTCCCCACTGTAGAGATGAAGAAACTGAGGCTCAGAGGGCATGACTGACCCCAAGTTACATGAACAGTTGGAATTAAGCCAGCGTCCTCCCTCTTTCTCCAAACCCTTTGTTGTTTTCACTACACCAAGGAAAAAATTGATTTCTAAGTCTTTAGTGCGGACCTTGAGAATCCATGTGGGGCATAAAACCCATCCTTTGGTTTCAGGACTGGCTGTGTGATGTTTCATTTACTGGGATTCCAGAAAAGAGAGGCAATAGGGCCTCCCTTTGGCATTGCCCCCCGCTCTTCCACCCCAAACCCCAGCTTCTCAAGGGTCCAATTCCAGTTTCCAAGCCGGAAATGTTGTGCTTGTGAGGCTTCCCACTCTCCAAACCACCCCCAGAGGCACAAGCTCACAAAGTGCCTTGAGCCCCATTTTACTGCTGACTAGAATAAGGCTCAGAGATGGTAAGGGACTCTCCCGAGGTCACACAATTAGGGAACAGTTAGGACCCATGAGGCCACCCATATCACCTGGGGAGGCACATGAGGCCCAGAGGGGGATGGTCCTAACGAGTGACATGCCAAGCACAGGCTCAGAGGCCAGTGTGTTCCTACCCACACTGCTCTGCTGATGACAGACTCGCTGAGCTGGGCAAGCTACAGCAGGCCATACGGATTGTCCCATGGATGGTCACCTTAGTAAATGTTACCTCTGAGGAACCATTTGTTATTTGTTACCTCTACTCTACGCCACCCACAAAGAAACATCCATAGCTCCGTTATTGACAAGAAAATGCCCCATCTCCCTGGTGTGGCATTTGAGGCTCCAATATGCCTGTCCAATCTCGTCTCCTACCATCCCATCTCATTCCAGCTTCCCCATCAGACCCTAAGTCCCTTGCCTCCATCAATGTCCTGCTTTCAGGATCCAGAGGCATCTATCTGAGTGATGGACAGGACCACAGGCACAGAAGGAAGCCATTGAATCCATTCCCCATCCAGAAATCTCCCCTGTCAGTGCCTATCATTCCACCATTAGAGTTTCACTCTGCTGGGTTAAAGCATTGTCTCTTGGAAGCCATGACTAAAAGGGTACAGAGATGGCGGCATAGAGGTCGGGGAGTCTGACAGACATGGCTTTACGTCCCAGCTATGCTACTTCCTAGCTGTGTAGTCTCAGGCAAATCACTTCTCTAAGTCTCAGTTTCCTTGTCTGAAATATGGGGATAATAATAAATACCTGGTTTTCTAGGGTTACTGTAAGGAACGTGAAATAAGAGAGTGCTTAGGACACCAGTAGATGCTCAATAAATGTCTGTGATTACTTCTATTGTTACTGTGCAGTCAGAAAGGATGGGAACATTGGGGAACCCAGGTTATGGAAGGCAGGGCTGGAGACTGAGGAACAGTTGGGATGAGGATAAAGGAACAAAATGTGGCCCCTATCTTTGGCCGGGGGGTTAGGGGGTCCCATTTCTGTGCTCCAGCCCCAATGACAAGCTGGCCACCCACCTTGCTCACTGCATTCACTATCCTCTGTCTCCATCTGCTCCTCGTCCCCGTCACTGTCGTAGTTATAGTTGGGGTCGTGCTTCATGTACTGGAGGCACAGGCTGGTCACCTTGGACACGTGAGGGCCCATCTCCTTGGGGCACCTGTGGGGTGGGATGAGGCAGCTCTGGTGGACCCGGGCAGGACAGTGTAGGGAAGAGGGCCCAGTGGGGAGTCCTGAGATCTTACTGCTCTGAGGCCAGCATACTGCCCCCAACCCCGTCCCCACCAGCTTCCCAAAGAAATTCTGGGCCCCGCCCCATCTTCCAGCATCCCGCAGCACCTACTTCTTCAGGAAGGCCTCAAAGGCCTGGAGGCAGGACTCCCGGAGCTCATCGTCATCCAGTTTGCAGAACTCCTCCACCAGGGGCACCAAGCGGTCCAGGTGGGCCCCTGCAGGGCCGGGTGGATCACTAAGGACAACCCTCTCCCAGGCTCCCCTCACCCACAATGCTGAGTCTTTCCCTGCACCCACAGCCCTGACCACTGCAAGTTCAACACAGAGGCTTCAAAGTCAAGCAGACGTGGGTTCTACAGCAGCTCTGACTCTGCTACCTATGAGCGCTGGGGTCTTGGGCAGGTCACACCACTTCTCTGACCTCAGTCCACTCATCTTCAGAGTCGGGATAACAATGCCAACCAGTCAGAGATTCCGTGAAGGTGAATGATATGAAGCAGATAAAGAGCTACGCCCAGGCCGACACAGAGCAGGCACTCAATAAGCAGCATTGTGGTTGAAACTATCACTCATGTCGTTGCCTTATTTCCTGTACTAGGTTGTAGCCCTGGATGGAAAAAGGGGAGAAGCAGGTACTGCCTTTATAGACTAGGCAAAAAGGGCGCCTGCCTCATCCCTGGGCTTCAGAGGGTTCTGCCTTAGCCTCCCTCCAGCCACACCCTTCCCCCCACTTTCTTGCCCAATTGACCCTGAACCTTCGTCTGGTTCCTGTGCCGGCCTCTTTCCTGGGTCCACGCTCCCAAGAGTGGCCAAAGGGTGGCTGCTGTGTGGCATGTGTGTGTTGGGGGGAGCAGACAGAGTGTGGACTGCAGACTGGGGTCCCCATGTGTACTTGTAAGGTTCCTTGCAGTGAGAGAGACAGAGGGAAGGGAGGGGCAGACCATGGCCAACTCTACCCACTCTGCCCTGTTCGAGCCCGGAACTCCAAGGTGTTTGAGAATAACTTCAAACCTGACTGCAGGATTCCATTTCTGTAAAATTAATCTATGGTCAAAGAAAGCAGATCATTGGTTCCCTGGGGTGGGGCAGAGGGAGGGATGGACTACAAACTGGCACAAGGAAACTTTTGGGAGTGATGGAAATGTTCTATATCTTAATTGTGGTAGTTTCATGGGTGTATGCAAAGGCCAATACACACTGAATTATACACTTTAAACAGTGCGGTTTACTGAACCTACATTATCTCCCAATAAAAACTTTAAAAAACGCAAACCCGGCTTACAGGTTGTTGTTATTAAGGTATACGTGTCAAAGTAGGAGAAAAGAACATATCTTATTTACGTTTGATGGAATGATTTGTAATTATCCGAGAGCCTCGGAATAAGGCTCAGCAGATGGCGCTGTGGACCCGCCCTGCTGCCTCTCAAGCCCCGCCCTGCCCTTTCATGTACTTACACCCCGCCCCCTTACCTAGAGGTGGGCGGCACCCCAGGAGTCCCGGGCCCCCGAACCTTCCCCCAGCACATCTTCGCTTCGGCCCTGCTCCCTTACCCAAGCGGTGGCCCGCCTGACGGCCGACGCTGCCCAAACACTGAATCAGGGTGCGGATGGTGGCGGGGCTGGCGGGTGCACGCGGGCCCGGCAGCCGGTCCAGCAGGTGGTCGGCGAGCTCCACAAAGAGGTCGGTGCTGCAGGCGGCCGCCAGGTGGCCGAGAGCCCCAACCGCTCGCTTGCGCACGGCCAGGCGCGGGCTGCTCAGCTGCGGCAGGAGACAGTGCAGGAGGCTGGCATGGAAGGCAGCCAGTGGGGCGCCCAGCCTGGGGAGTCGGAGGGGGCGTCAGGTGGGCCTACCGGGCAGGCACTGGGCCAGGCACCTCCCCTCACAAATCTTCTCCTGGCCTCCTCGCCGGAATTATGACACCCCCATGGCCCTTGGTACACAGAAAGGAGCCCCGCAACTGTACAGCGTGCTTATTATTATTATTACACGAAAGACAGTGGAGAGGGGAAGGGGCCTTCTTAAGGCCACCCGGCCAAGAAATGCAAGGCCAGAACTTGTACCCAGGTGTCCAGGCTTCCAGCCTGGGGAGAAGTCCCAACGGTAATGTGTCCAGGGGGCTACACTGAGGCTGTCCTGATTTCCTGGGAGTCTGGGCCTTGCTTCAGTGTCCACCTCCCCTGCCTCCCACTGAGTCCTGAGTGGTCTAAACTCTACTTCCGATCTGGTCATTCCTCTGCTTAACTCCTTCAATCTCCAGTGCCCTTTAGATAAACTGAGCTCTGGCCTTAAGGCAAGAGGCAACACAAGAGAATGGTTTTTGCACAGGTAGAAGGCAGCCCCTGACTGACTACCTCAGCAGCTTCTGTCCTCACCTTCAGACCAGACCTGTGCATTTCCTGTCCCATACATGTCCTAAGACTTTTTCTTCTTTCTCCTCCACACAAACACATAGACCTGACCTGACCCTATCTCGCTGTCTAGCTTAGACATCTCTTCTGGGTTTCTTTTATATGTGTTTACCTACTACGTGACAAGGAGTAAGCTGGGAGCTTGAGTGAGCAAGGTAGACTCTGGCCTTAGAACCTACCCTCATGGAATTTTCAGTTGCGATCCCAGGCATCTCAAATTCAACATGCCCCAAGCTGAATCCATTGCCTTTCTCCCCATACTTGCTCCCACTCTCAGAGGGCACCCCACCACAGTAATGGCCCTGGCCCTATGTCTGTGCCCCTGGGTATCGCCCTTGAATCTTTGCCTCTGTCACCCACTCCAAGCCCTGTGGAGTCTACCTCCAAAATACAACCTGAATTCACCTGCCTGCAGAAGCCTCCGAACTAATCTCCCTGCCTGTTCCACCCCCTCCCATCTACCATGCACACTGCAGGTAGGAAAATCGGCCTAAAACATACAAATATCTGCACGGCACTCTTCAGCCCCTGCCAAATACCCCTCCACAGGCTCTTCACACCCTCAGTATAAGTGTTAGTCACCCACCCTCGGCTCCTGCCCAGCCCTTGGACCTCATCTCGCCACACGGGGCCCTCTACAGTACACCCCAGTCCACAACTGACTTGCAGAATCCCTGGGACCCCATGTCTTTTCCTGTCTCTACTACCTGGGCCGAAGGCAGTCTCCTCTTTCAGTGTCCCCCTTATGCCTGCCCACGCCTGGCCAAGTCCTGTCCATCGTTGAAGATTTAGCTAGCAGGTGCCTCTCTAGGAAAGCTCCCCACCTACCAGCTGGGTTAGGGGCTCCTCCTCTGAGCTACTGGCCCTGCTCTTATCCTCACTGTTGTCCTTCTCCAGTCACAGTGGGTGTGTCTGTGAGCTCCTCCCTAGCAGCAATCAAGACTGAGCCATTTCACATTCCCAGCACTAGTCCAGCATCTGACATTACTCTGGCCCCAAAGCAGGTGCTCAAATCTTGGGAGGCTGAATGAATGAATGAATGCTTAAAAAATGTACAGGGCAATTTAAAACAATGGCCCAGCTGTATTAGCTCAAAAGAAGAAAGAAAAAGAAGGGGGTGAAGGGAGAGGATGAACACACCTGGGCTTCTGTTATAGAGAGACCTGAGTTCAAATCCTAGGTTATGCCATTTATTGACAGTGTGGCTTCAGGCAAGCCACATCACCTCTCACAGACTATAAAATTGTGACAAAAAGTTCTCCTTTGCAGGACTGCTGGGACGATTAAGGAGCCCCGAGCATAGGGCCTGGTGTGCAACAGGTACTGGCCCTGTGGATTTAAGTCCTTCCCTGTCCCCTTTGCTCCCCCTCCTGCTGGGGTCCTCCTTGCCTGAGGTGACCTCCCGCACCTGCTCAGCATGTCGGAGAGGATGTCCAGGGCTTCCAGCTGCACGGCTACATCCTCCTGCTGGGCGATGGCATTGGTGAGCTGGCCAGTGATCTTCCGGCACACGTTGGTGGCCAGTCCAGAGCCTGCACAAAGCACAAGATGGGCAAGGTAAGGCAGAGGGCTGGCCTCCAACTCTGGTCAGCCCTTGCTCTGGTTGGATTTCTGAACCCAGGTCCCTGAGAAACCTGTTAAACCAGGGAAGCCAGGGCTCAACTGTTCCCAGGTTTGACCCAGAGGCCCGACCAAACTAAAGGAAACAGCTCGGAGAGCTGAAAAACTGATAGCTGATCTGCTGGCCAGCTCATCCCACACCCGACCCCTCCGTTCCTTCCGCCATCCATTAGGGAGGTGGGAAAAGCACTTCCTTTCCTGGACTCCCTTGCTCCTAGGAGGGGCCAGGTGACGCTGTTCTGGCCTGTGAGGTATAAGTCAAAGTCTTCAGGGGAAACATGCTTTTCTTATAAAGGTAAGAGTCCGAGGCAGAGACTCAACCCTGTCCTAACTGAGCTGCTAAATGAATTGCTGCAAAAATGGAGAGGCTGATCCCTCCAGAATTATGTAAGAAAAGCAATACCCTACTTCTTCAAGCTGCCATGAGTTAGGCTTTGTTACTTGCAGCTAAAAGCATTCCTGACATTGAGCCATGAACTTTAGATCTGGGTCTGAGTTCTCTGCCACTGACCAGCTGGTAGACCTTAGGTAAACCCTTTCACCTCTCTAAGCCTCAGTTTCTTTAACCATAAAGTAGGACAAATAATAGCACTTAGTCCCTGGGACCTGGGTACCTGTGGCTGCAGGGGGGAGCTCCGACAGGACGGTCTTGAGGCCGATACCAGCGATGTCTCTGAGCTGCTCCTTCTCTGACCGCATGTTGGCACAGAGAGCATCCACGATGGTCTCCACCTGGTACTCCTTCACTTTGCCCACCAGAGGACCCAGGCTGAGCAGGGAAGAAGCGAGGGGGTCCAAAAGCCCCAGACTCAGTCTAAATTAGGCTGTCCCTTGTCCCCTCATGCCTGTGGGGCCACATGTGCTGAGGAAAAGGCCCAGATCAACAAGGGACTCCCTGTTTTACCAGGAGAGGCACCCTCTGCATATACCAATGTCGTTCTTGGAATGACAAGAACGTTGGGAGCAAACCTGCATCATCTCTTGAGTTTTGTGTCTCAGTATATGACCAAACCATCGAACCCTATTACCTCAGCTGGACACCAAGGAGCACCCAAGAGCAGTGGTTCTCAAACTGGACCGTGTATCAGAATCCCTTGGGGGACTTGTTAGAACACAGATCGCTCGACCCTCCCCCAGATTTTCAGGTTCAGGAAGTCTGGGTGGAGCCTGAGAATCTGTATTTCTAGCAAGTTCTCAACAGATGCTGACTCCAGTGGTCCAGGGACCACACGTGGAGAACCTCTGCCAAGCGCCTTGCTTCTCCAAGTGTGGTCATGGATCAGCATCATCAGCCTCGTCTCCAACTTGTCAGAAATGCAGACTCTCAGTTCCTACCCTAGAGCTACTGAACCAAAATGTTCCTTTCAGCAAAGTCCCCTGTGGTTCCAATGTACATTAATGTGCCCTTTGTCTCAGGCTTCACTGTGCACTGCTGTCGCCTGGGGCCTTTAAAACACTGCTACCTGGGTGCCAGCCCCAGTCTGAGTTAATTGGTTTCTGGTGTGGCCTGGACGATTGGTGGTGTTTAAATTCCCCAGGTAATTGTAACATACAGTCAAACACTGTGACTTAATTGAGTGGTTCTCCGACTCAGTGTACATTAGAATGCAAGTTCTCACCCGCCAGCCTCAGCCCCTTTCCTCCACCTGTCCCCCTCCTGAATCTGAATCCCTGGGTGGGGCCTCCATAGTTTTAACAAGAGTCCCGGGTGACCCCAGTGCATGCCAGTTTGCAAACCTTGGCTCTCCTGACTGCTTTCTCCATCACCTCCTCCAGCTAAGTAATCACAGGGTCCTCCCACTCTACCTCCTACAGCACTGGTTCACAATTGGGGTGATAATGGCCCCGGAGGTGTTTTGGAAATTTATGGAGGGCCTTTTTTTGTCATCATAATTAATGAGATGGCACTTCTGACATTTATTGAGGGGGTAGGGGAGGTAGCCAGAAACGGTAGAAAGACAAAATTGCAAAACAAAGCACATTCCAGGTTGTGCTGGAGTTTCTAACATCCCTCTGGGCATTCCTATAGAAAAGTCTTTCTATAATCATGAGTCCAGAACCTAATTTCATTTTACATATAAACCCAAAGTACGTTTGACACTATTTCAATATACCCTAAATTTTCCAATAATGTAATTATCAGATAAATTGAAGGAAGACTGTACTTTGTTTTCTGAGAAATTGTACAAGGAGATGGTCACCATTTCAGAAAATCTCATTGCTAAGAGCAATGCCACTCGTGGCATCTGAGTGCCCAACATCCACACCTGTCCCCAGGTGAGTGCACTGCCGTGGCACTCACACTGAGTCTCCACTGAGGTGCAGGCTTCTCGTGACTTCACTGTCACTCTTCTGTCAACAAGCCCAAGCTCTGACACACTGAAACACATGAACCATGAACCATGTTCCTTCTGTTTCTTCTGGATGTTTCAGTTGAGGACATTATATACATCACTTTGTAATTGTGTAGAGGCAGGTTATATTATGCATAAATTTCATTTCATGAGAGGAAAAGGGTATTTCAGACTACACGTTGTAAAAAGTGGGTATTGGTTGTGCTAGTGGGAAACCACAGTCCACCATATCTCTACTCCACGGCCACCGGCTTGCTCCCAGACCACACACCTGACCACGTCACCTTCCTGCATAAAACTCTTTACTCAATTCCCTTTGCTCTTAGGATCAAGTTGAAATTCATTACCAGGGCGCAGAATGCCTGAGCCTGGCTCACAGAACACTGTTAGAAAGGCAGTGCCCTAGTTCTCTGTTAACTACTGACCCCTGCCATTCACCCCACCACACACACAGGCCCTAGCCTACTCCATCTTGCTTTTTCAGCTCCGGAGGTAAGTAGCCAAGGTGTCAGGACCACAACCTCATGATGCCTGTGGCACAGGCTTTTACTCCCCCGTCCTGCCCATCCCTTCAGCCCTCACCACTCTGGTACGTGCCAGCCTGACCTTCCAGTTGCCAGCACCTGCATCTGTGCCTGAGGGCTCACCCTCCACCCCACCCCAGAAGCAGCCTTCAGCCAAGGACTGACAGAGCAGGCAGGTGGGAACACTCGGGGGCATGTCTCACGCTGTCCCAGAGGAGGGTTAAGCTTTGCTCTCCCACAGCAGTTACTTGCTTGATAATACAGCCTTTATTGGCTTTCTTCCTTCCCTGCCTCACACCCCTATTCCCGTACTGGAGTTTCCTGGAAACACTTCCCAAATAAACTTACAACTGAATCGTTATTGCCAGGTCTACTTCTGGGGAAACCCAGACCAAGGTACTATTCAACTCCACTGGGGCTCCGAGAGCTGCTCAGCAATTCCCTCAGAGGCTGTACCCAAAGGGGCAGGGACCCCCGGGGAGCTCCCACCTGTCCCCACCACGGCTGACACGTACCACTTGACCGCCAGGTTTTGTACTTCGCCGTTCTTGTCTTCCAGGAGTCTAAGCAGCATCTTTACCACCTTGCGCTCACTGTCCTCATCCAGCTGGATGGAGTCCTTCTGCAGCTCTGACATCAGGTCACTGGTGGCCATGAACCTGGGTGGGGAGGGCAGAGGAAGGTTGCTGAGGAGCTCCTGCGTTCTGGTGATTTGGCAGGATCTTATGGTTCCCCCAGAAGCAGACCTTGGTACACAGATTCAAGGGCAAGTAGAGTATCTGGGCTGTGGGCACAGTCTGGCTACCACCTGTGTGTGAAAGACACCAACTGCCACATCGTGGCCAACTAGGAGTGGCAAACTAGCTAAATACTTAAGCCTTCAGAGTTGGTGGCTTTGGCTTCTGCCATTTATGCAAATGTGAACTTGGGAAAGTCAATTTACATCACTGAAACTTAGTTTACCTGTCTGAAAAGGGGGATGAGATTAGTACCTGCCTCATGGGGTTGTATGGAAGATAAAATAAATGTGATGCACTTAGCACACCGTGAACAGGCAGTAAATAAACAATCAGTGAGTGGCACTGCCGTTATAATTGCACGGTACATCATTCACATCTCATTCACATTAGAAGGTTGAACAGACACCTTACAACCAAGTCAGGTGTCGGCAAGTAGAGGGGCCCTGCTCTGCCCACTTCCACTTCAGAGAATAGACTCAGCCCCTGCCCTTTGACCAGTGGTTCTCAAACTGTAGCCAGCATGACAGTGAACTGCAGGGCTTGTTAAACACTGCTGGACCCCACCCCCAGGGTTTCTGAATCAATAGGTCTGAGTTGGGGCATTTCTAACTAGTTCCTGTTTGATGCTGACGGGCAGAGACCACACTCCGAGAACCACTGCCCTAGGCCATGCTGATGGGCTGAGGGCGTATCTTAGAGGCATCAACGGCTGACCAGTCTCCAGCTATGGCTCCCTGAGCAAGGGTGGGAATCAGAGTCAAGGGCTACCCATCCCAGGTGGGCAGATCTGTATGGCCTGATGCCCTGTCCTGGGCATTTGAAAGTGCAGCGGCTAGAAGGCCAGGAGAGCTGGTGCTGCAGGGTCATTGTGGAGCACCCTTCCTGCCAAGATTCAGAGGGGAGAGCAGAGTCTTAAACTGACAGCCCTCGGCTGTGTCCACCTTGCAAACGTGTTTTGATAATTTGGATTAGTTATCAATATTTGAAAATTAGGAGAGTTGACATAAATGTGTTGATTTCCAGATTCTCTTGGAAATATAATATTTGGATACAACTGGGTCTATAGACCCTGGTGACAATAACTGGCTCTAGTCAAGTTGTGGCTGCCCTCTTCAGGTGGGACACACACTCCCCAGGTCACCAGGTTCCCACCAGGTCCACTCCACTTGTTCACTGGCTCTTGCAGGCCCTTGAGAGTGGAGACTTCAGGAGAAGGCCAGACAGAGTAACAAGGAGAGATGCCGTGGAGTTGGGACCAAAGAGTGGCAGCCCTAGGAAGCCTCCAGCTTTTGCTGATCCACCAGGCCACCCTGCCTTCTCACAATAGCCTTGTTTTCTGGCTCGAGCCAGTCAACCAAGAACCATACCTCCAAGCCTGTGGCAAAATCAGTCACAGCTGGCCTCATCTTTGCAGGCTCAGACCTGCTGGAATTCATGGCAGCCCACAGCGCCTTGTTACTAGGAGGACATTTGTCGATGTCATAGCTGTTTATTTTTAACAGCTGGGATAAGCCTCAAGCTGCAGAGAGAGGATGGAGGCTGGGCTGGAGGTGAGGAAGGAGTGGCAGGGCTGACGGTGCCCACCTCTGGGCCTGGCCATCACATGAAAAGCAGCCGAGGGAAGGTGAAGGAAAGTTTGGATCTGAGCCAGGCCAAGGTCTGAGGTAGGCACAGCACTCCTAGGTCTGTCCAGCCGATGGGACATTCTGAGAAGGCAGGCAGGGTCTCTAAGCTACATTTCTGCTGCAGTTCATGGAGACCCTGCTTAGCCTGGCAACCCAAGGGATGTGCTCCTTTGCCCAAAATGTCCCCCTCTTTCAACAGGTAGAAAACCTGTTGAACATCTCTTCTTCTGTCAAGGGCCCAACTCAAATGTCCCAGCCTCAGGGATGACTCCTCTGACCACCCTGCCTTATCCCCCACCCACACCCCTCTCAGCACACTTGGTTCCTCTCAGAGCACTCTGCACCCTTCATCATAGCACTTCTCACACAAGCTTGGTCACCAGTGTGTCTCCCCCAATAAACTGTGAACTCATGGTGTGAGTTTCATCTCTGGGACTCCAGGCCCCAAGAAAGAACAGGTCCAAAGAGGGTCTGGGGGACAGGGTAAGGGCAGGAAGGGCTAGCCTCTAACAGGGCTCAGAGCCCAGAGCCAAACAGTTACGTGAAAACCTGAACTCAGAAACAAACCCTTCTGAAATATGCCCAGCATTTCAGACACCCCCAAATTCCTGCAAACACTCAGCTCTCCGAGAAAGAAAGCCCTATTGTATATACGCGTATGGTGGGGGTGGGGGTGTGGAGAGGGAGAGCGAGGCGGGGTGTACAGGAAAATGTATAATTTGGTAGCTAAGAGCTTGAGCACCAAAGTTTGGCCTTAAGTAAATATATTGGCCTTGCCACTTATCAACTGAGTGACCTTAAGCAATTGACTCCTTTCTGAGCCTCACTTTTTCCATCTATAAAATGGGAATTTTCTTTGCCCCATTCTTGGGAGATTTTAATAGAACAATGAGTTCTTAGCATGAGGCAGATGGGGAAACTAGGCTCAGAGAGGTTGCAGGAACTGTCCAGGGTCAGACAGCAAGTTGGGAGGAGAATCAGCCCACTAGTCAGGTCTCCTGGCTACTCAACCAATACCACTGTGTTTTCAAGAAATGATGTGGGAATTCCTCAGACCCCCCAGTTTCCCCATTTCACTGTTGAAGTCTGAGTAGGAATAGAGCAGCCTCCTGCCCACAGAGAGGGGGCCCAGGAATAACAGGGATTGAAGGACCTCTGCCTCGGACCTCCATTTGCAGTCACTGCTTGCCTTCAGGTGCCAGAGGACACAGTCTCAGTTTCATTCCAGAGAAACCTTAGAGGCGACTCAATTGAAACACTCGGCCACATGGGTGCCTGGACAGCTGGTCAGCAGGACCCAGCCGCCCTGGTATTTGGACTTTAAAAATAGACACCATCCTCATAGGCTTGGGTGGTTTTAAGTGTTCCCAGGGCCACTGGCTGAGCAGGCTGCAAGGGGCAGTGGCAAAGCCAACACCCTCAAGTTCTAGGTGGCAGGGCAAACTCCCTCTTCTTGAGAATAGACCTAAGACCCTAGAGACAGTGGTGCAAATCCCCTTTGCCACTGGCCAGCTGTGTGACCTTGGGCAAGTCACTTCACCTCTCCAAGCCTTTGGAGAACAGGAAGAACAATCACTATCACCCAGGCAGACAGGTGGACTGAATGAGATTACACTGGACAGCACATCAGGGACCTTGGCACATAGAAAACATTCACTGAGCACCTACTGTGTGTAACTAGAACAGGCTCTGGGACACAAAAAGGAAGCACACAGTCTGGTGGTACAGGAGCCCTAGGTCTCCCACCGCTAAGAAGTGACACAGCAGAGATGGGCAGGAGAGGTGTGGCAGCTCAGGGGAGGTGTCTAAACCTGGCTGGGTATCAGGAGGCATCCCAAACAGGTGACAACTAAGTAGGAGCTAGCCAAGTGAAGGGGGAAATGAAGGGGGGGAGCACAGAGCTTCCGGGTAAAGGCCCAGAGTGGGGAGGGGGCATGGTAGATTTCTGATCGCATAGAATCATTATAGTGCCCATTTATTAAGTGCTTCCCTGGTGGCAGCCACTACTCTAAACATTCCACAGGTATTAACGCATTTCATCCTTACATCAACCCTCTGAGGTGGGTTCTGTCATCATCTCCACCTCATAGAAACAGAGCTGAAGCTCATGAGAGGTTAAGCAGTCTGTCCATGGTCCCACAGCCTGTAAGTGGTTGGGTCAGGATCTGAACCCAGGACTGTGGCTCAAAGGCTCTACTCATGCTGTTCTGGAGGCTTTTGAGGGGTGTTGGGGAATGGGTTTCAGGAGGACACCGAGAGGTCAGTCTCCTCACCTGTGAAGGTGCTGGAATCAGATGGCCTTGCTAAGATCTCAGTCTTTGTGTTACACTGACCCGGATTTGGACACAAAGTCCTCCACTTCCTAGCTCTTCTGCATCTAGGCCCTTCATGCCTCTGGGATCGGTTTTCTTTTCTGTAAAATGGGGATAAACTGATAGAATGTTCAATGAATGGGTGCAGCTATGTTGGCCTCTACCGGCTCTTTTCAGCTCAGAAGGTCCAGAACTTGCTATGTGACCATGGGCCAATCCCTTCGTCTCCCTGGTCCTCAGTTTCCCCCTGAGAATAAGGGGGTTGGCCCAGAGGGTTCCTCCATTCTTTTCAGCCCTGTTTCTGTGTGGTTCAGTAATGCTGGGGGGAGGGGGACGAAGGGGAATGGCACACAAAACCTAGAACTCCCCACCCCAACCATCACCTACCTACCTGTGACTGCAAACCCTCCTTCAGGCTGTGTCAAAACAAACAGGGGAGGGGAGGGGATGGGAGAGGATGCCCTGATGTGCAGGGAGGAGGCCTGGGGTGATTTTGAGGAGAAGATTGCGGAGGGGAGGGTGCTGAGGACATAGTGAGAAAGTCAACTCGGGGTTGTGGTCCCCCCAGATGGGGCCGGGTTTCAATGCGGGGATGAACAGGCAGCTCTGGAGTCCCTCAGGAGAGGCCGAGGGCTTCACTATGGGCGCATCAAATGCGGGGCAAGACAAGGGCTGGTCATAAATGAAGAGAGAAGAGACAGAGGAAGGGCGCAGAGGGACGGAGCTGGGGCTTTGAAGGGGGGACAAGAGGCAAGGGCTGAAGTTTGCACGGCAGGAGACGAAGCAGGGATTATAGTCACGGAGAGCGAAGGACTGCATCTGGGGAGAAGCGGGGCCAAAGCTCCCTTGGGGGCGTTGAGGCGGGGAGGAGTGGGGGGGGCAGGGGGGAAGGTGCGGAGAGAGGGCGGTGCTTAACGCGGGGAGAAGAGGCTGCGGCTGCAGGGTCCTGGGGTCGGGCCGGCTCCACAGGAGGGGAAGAAGGCTGGGGGTTTCGATGGAGGCGGAAAGGTGGGCCGGGCAGCGGGTCGCACCTGAAGTCCTTGTCGCTGGACGTCATCTTCTCCAGGAGACTGGAGATGTGGAAGGCGGCGGTGCTCATGGTGGCTGCACGCCGCGGACCGGCCAGCGGGAGGGAATATGGCGGCGCGGGCGCCCCCTGCCCCGCCTCGCCAAGCGGGCTGCGCTCACCAGACAGAAATAGCAGCCCCCGCCCCGCCCAGCCGGCGCCCGGCTCTAGCCTAGGCCGCCGCCAACGCGGGAGGCCGAAGGGGGCCCGCGAGGGGCTCCGCGGTCTTAGCCCAGTGTCTGCCCCCTGCCCGTGGACGCCCGGCACCAACTTGCACACCCCCAGAGACGGGGAGCTCACCACTTTTCACCTGACAACTCTTCCTTATGATGCCCGTGGGTCCACAGCTCTGCCCTCTGTCCCGTTGGACCCTGCTTGCATGGCATGGGCATGGTATCAGTCTTACGTTGAATCCTAACTCCATCAGGTCCCCTGCTGTGTAGCCTTGGCCAAGTTACTTTACCTCTCTGAGCCTCAGTTTTCTCGTCTGTAGGCATTCAAGCCACACGAGCTGCTATTGTAGGTCAAGCTAACCAAAGCACTTCCACCTTTACCCCACTCCTCTTGCTGGCCTGCCCCAGATCGACACAGGATCTGAAGAGTGTACCTAGTCACACCAGGCCCTTACTGCCATCCCCAATACTCAGGCCATCAGGGTCAGTTTCTTCATTTTTAAAATTATTATTTTATATTAGTTTCAGGTGTACAGCATAGGGGTTAGACATTTATATAATTTAAGAAGTGATGCCCCTGTCTAGTCTAGTACCCACCTGGAACTATACATGGTTATTACCATATTATTGACTATATTCCCTATGCTTTACATCCCCATGACTATTTTGTAACTATCAATTTGTACTTCTTAATCCCTTCACCTTTTTCACCCTGACACCTAATCCTCCTCCCATCTATAATCCCGATAAATCTACCATTGTTTCCCTGAAAATAAGACGGAGCCAGACCATTAGCTCTAATGCGTCTTTTGGAGCAAAAACTAATATAAGACCCGGTATTATTTTACTCTATAAGACCCGGTATAATATAACATAATATAATATCGTCTTATATTAGTTTTTGCTCCAAAAGATGCATTAGCGCTGATGGTCCGGCTAGGTCTTATTTTTGGGGAAACACAGTAGTACCCATCTGACACCATACATAGTTATTACAATATTATTGACTATATTCCTTATGCTGTACCCTACATCCCCATGACTATGGTGTAACAACCAATTTATACTTTTTAATCCTTTTCCCTTTTTCACCCACCCCCAAACCCCCTTCCATCAGGTAACCATCAAAATATCCCCTGTATCTATGAGTTTGTTTATTTTGTTTGTTTGTTTGTTTTGTTCTTTAGAGTCCACATATAAGTCAAATCTGTCTTTCTCTGTTTGACACACTCCATTCAGCACAGTACCTTCCAGGTCCATCCATGCTGCTGCAGATGGCAAGAACCCATTCCCTTCCATGGCTGAGCAATATTCCATTGTGTATACCACCTTCTCTTTATCCATTCTTCCACTGACAGACACCCAGGCTGCCTCTACATCTCGGCCATTGTAAACAACGCTGCAATGAACATATGGATGCACATGTCCCCTCAAAGTAATGTTTTGGGTTTCTTTGGATAAATACCCAGAAGTGATATTACTGGGTCCTTCTTTGTCTCTTGGTATAGCCTTTGTTTTAAGTCTATTTTATCTGGTATAAGTATTGCTACCCCAGCTTTTTTGTTTCCATTTTCATGAAATATCTTTTCCCCATCCCTTTACTTTCAGTCTGTGTGTGTCTTTAGATCTGAAGTGAGTCTCTTGTAGGCAGGGTCTTGTTTCCTTATCCATTCAGCCCTCTATCTTTTGATTGGAGCACTTAATCCATTTACATTTAAAGTAATTGTGGATGATAGATATTAGTTATTGCCATTTTATTATTCATATTTATTATTATTATTTTGTTTCATCTTAAGAAAGTCCCTCTAAGATTCCTTGCAACACTGATTTGGTGGTGATGAACTCCTTTAGCTTTTTCTCATCTGGGAAGCTCTTTATCTGTCTTTCGATTTTAAATGATAACTTTGCTGGGTAGAATAGTCTTGGTTTTAGGTCCTTGCTTTTCATCACTTTGAATATTTCATGCCAATCCCTTCTGGCCTGCAAAGTTTCTATTGCGAAATCAGCTGACAGTCGTATAGGAGTTCCCTTATAGGTAACTAACTGCTTTTCTCTTGCTGCTTTTAAGATTCTTTCTTTGTCTTTACACTTTAGTGTTTTAATTATGATGTGTCTTGGGGTAGGTCTCTTTGGTTTCATCTTGTTTGGGACTCTTTGCACTTCCTGGGCTTGAATATCTATTTCCTTCACTAGGTTAGGAAAGTTTTCCATCATTATATCTTCAATTCCTTGCTTTCTCTCTTCTCCTTCTGGTACCCCATATGATGAGAATGTTGGTAGACTTGATGTCCCAGAGGTCCCTTAATCAGTTTCTTCATTTTATAGTGATGTAGCTGAGGATCAGAGAGGCAAAGGGACTTGCTAAGGGTCACAAAGCCAATGAATCTGGCATGGAATCAGGACTGACCCCAGAATTCTTAATGCCTTGGGCAACAATCCTTCCAGGAAGATGTTCACAATTTCTCTACAGTTAGGTACAAACTCAGGGTGGGAGGATCTACAGTAGAACAAAGAGAACCGTGTGCCTCTCTAAACAGCCAGGAGGCTGCTGGCTCTTGGGAAAAGGAGTAGCATGTGCTTCGAAGCAAGACAATCCTGTGTTCAAATCGTGCTAGGCTGCTTCCTGGCTGAGTGGCTTTGGGATAATGACACAACTTCTCTGGCCTATGTTTTTCTTACCCATTAGATGGGGATAAAATAAATCTTTATTTTATAACACACTTGTTAGGTACCTGTTTATTATGGGTACCTGGGTCCTAGAGCAATACTGTCCAACAGAACTTTCTGCAGTGTTGGAAATTTTCTACATCTACACTGTCCCACATGGTAGCCACTAGCCACATGTGGTTATTGAGCACTTGAAATGTGAGTGGTGTGATTGAGGAACTGAATTCTAAATGCTACCTACTTTAAATTAATTTAAATTTAAATAGCCACCTCTGGTATTGGCTACCATAGTGGACAGTGCAGTTCTGGATAGTAGGGCCATAGCAGGGGACTAGACATACACACACCCTCTGCCCCTTGGGGACCTGACATTCTAGTGGAGGACATTAGCATTAAGGAAGTAAGTGATTAGATAAGGAAAATGAGATCTATACAGAAGTTAAAAGAAGGTGAGGGGCTAGAGAGTACCTGGGTGTGAAGGGGCAACTTTAGCCAAGGTGGTCAGGGAAGGCCTGTTTCGAGGAAGAGACATTTGGGCTAAGGCCCAAACAGATGAAAAGGAGGCAGCTGGGCAAAGACTTGAGGGAAGAGCTTCCCAGACAGAGGAAACAGCAAGTGCAAAAGTCCTGAGGTGGGAACAAGCCTGATGTATTTAAGAAAAGGCAATGGCTGGAATGTGGTCAGTCCCTTAAGGGAGGAGATGAGGTCAGAGAGATGGGTAGGAACCAGATCATTCACCACCTTTCAGGCCAAGGTGAGGAGTTAGGATTTTATGTCAGAGCACTACAGGGCCACTGGAGGGCATTAAGCAAGGAGGTAATTGATTGTTTTATTTTTTAGACATATCCCCCTGGCTGTTGAGCAGTCAAGAATGATGATGGCTTGCTTTAGGGGAATGGTGGTGAAGATGGGAAGAAATGGACAGATTCTGGATATAATATAGAAATAGAATACAACAGCTTTGCTGAAGGATTGGATATAGAGGTGAAAGAAAGGGAGGAATTATAGGTTTTTAGCTGGAGTGGCTAAGTAGTTAGTGGTGCTCTCGTTATGGGCAGGAGGAAGTCAGGGAAAGGAACCCTTTGAGAGGAAAGAGAACTTGAGAGCTCTGCATTGAGTTGTTATCTTGGAGATAATGGCAAGATATCAAAGAGAAATGTCATATTGACAATTGGATACACTAATTGCATCGGGGGAGAGCCCTGCATTGGAGATAAAGATGGAGGGAAGGTCTTCACACAGAGGTGGAGTATACAAGGATGGACAATGTTAAATGTTACTGAGAATGTGGAACAAATATAACTCTTCTGTGGTGCTGGTGGGAGCTTTAAATTGACACAACTGCACTGGAAAACTGCTTGGCAATATTTACAAAAGTTAAGCATATACCTACCTACTTTGACCTGTTCAGATAAGCAGTTCCACTTTCAGGCATGTATTGAGGATATATGAATGCTTACTCGTATGTGTTCAACAAAAGACTGTTCAGAGCTGCTTTATTTAGAATAGCCAAAAATAAGAGACAACCCAAGTGTTCATTGACAGGTGAGTGGATAAACAAATGATAGTATATTCATGAAATCAATACTACATAGCAATGAAAATAAATGAACTACTGCTACACAAAATAACATGAATGAACCTTAGAGATATTATGCTGAATAAAAGCAGCCTGACTCAGGAATGCATACTGTATGGTTACTTTTGTGTGAAGTTCAAAACCAAGCAAAACTAGGCTGAAGGTGATAGAAGTCAGAATAGTAGTTACCATTGAGGAGTACTAATTGGGAAGGGCACAAGGTAGCCATCTTTGTGTGCTGTAAATATTCTCTATCTTGACTGGGGTGGTGATTATGGGTATATACATAGGTAAAAATTTATCGAGCTGTTCTTTGCTACATGGAAATGTTCCTCAATGAAAAGGAGGGAAATGAAATAAATACGCAGTTTAACAATTTTTTATGTTGAACAATATTTTGTAATAATATTACAAGTCAGTGAATATATTTTTAAAAGTAGAAAACAATTAAATAAATCATGATTCAGTCACTTTGGAAAATAGTTTGGCAGTTTCTCATAAAGTATATTTATCATATGACCCAGCAATCACTCTTTTAGTTATTTACCCAAGAAATGCAAACCTATATTCACACTAACACTTGTGCATGAAATGTTCATAGCAGCTTTAATTATAATCATCAAAAACAGGAAACAACTCAAATGTCCATCAACTGGTGAATGGAGAAACAAATTGTGACACATCCATATAACGGAATTTTTACTTAGCAATAGAAAGGAGCGAATTACTGACATGCACAACAAAATGGACAAATCTCAAGAACATTATGCTTGGGTGGCCGGTTAGTTCAGTTGGTTAGAGCCTTGTGCTCTTAACAACAAGGTTGCTGGTCCGATCCCCACATGGGCCACTGTAAGCTGTGCCCTCCACAACTAGATTGAAACAACTACTTGACTTGGAGCTGATGGGTCCTGGAAAAACACACTTAAAATAAATAAAAAGTTTTTTAAAAAAGCATTATGATAAGTGAAAGGAGCCAGACACAAAAGTTTATGTATTATTTGATTCCATTTATGTGAAATGTCCAGAAAAGGCAATACTATAATAAGAGAAATCAGATCAGTGGTTGCCAGGGGAGATAGAGTGCAAAGGCGCCTGAGGGAACTGTTTGGGGTGATGGAAATGTTTTGCATCTTTATTACGATGGTGATTACATGACTATATACTGGCTACTGGCTAAACTTGTCAAAACTTATCAAGCTGTACTCTTAAGAAAGGTGGACTTACTATATGTAAATTGCTCCTCAATAAAGAAGAGGACTCATGGGCACTCAAGCAAAAAAAAAAAAAAAAAAAAAGAATAGGAGTCAATGAGATTGGGTACATAAAGGACTCACATTAAAAAATAACTGTTACTGTTTTGGAGACAAAGAGGAAAAACAGGTTTGCTAGATGGGCGGGGGGGTGGAGGTAAGGGGGAAGGTGAGGGGATTAGAAAACAATCAGTAACCACAAGATGGCCACGGGGTTTTGAAAATTAATCTTGGGAACGTAATTTAGTGGTTACCAGAGGGTAAGGGGGGTGGAGGGTGGGAGATGAGGGTAAGGGGGATCAAATATATGGTGATGGAAGGAGAACTGACTCTGGGTGGTGAACACACAATGTAATTTATAGATGATGTGATACAGAATTGTACACCTGAAATCTATGTAATTTTACTAACAATTGTCACCCCAATAAATAAAAAAAAATAATAAAAAAATAAAAAAATAACTGTTACTAAAAATATATAATAACTGTTACTCACAATTATTAAAAATAATAGCTGGCTACTATGAAAAACAGAAAATAACTGTTGGAAGGTTGTAGAGAAATTGGCTCCCTTATGCACTATTGGTGGGAATGTAAAATGGTACAACCACTGTAGAAACAGTTGGCAGTTCCTCAAATAATTAAAAATAGAATTACTATGTGATTTAGCTGAAAGCAGGATCTCGAAGAGATATTTGTATCACCATGTTCATAGCAACATTATTTTACAATAGCTAAAACCTGGAAGCAACCTAAGTGTCCATTGACAGATGAATGGATAAGCAAAATGTAGTATATACATACAAGGGATATTATTTAGCCTTAAAAAGAAAGGAAATTCTGACACATGCTACAACATAGATGAAACTTGAGGACTTCATGCCAAGTGAAAGAAGCCAGTCACAAAAAAGGCAAATACTCTATGATTCCACTTATATAAGGTACTTAGAGTAGTCAAAGTCATAAAGACAGGAAGTAGAATGGTGGTTGCCTTGGCTGGAGTGGGTGGGCAGAGAGAATGGGGAGTTAGTGTTTAATGGGTTGATATTAGTTTTGCAAGATGAAGAGTTATGGAGATGGATGGTGGTGATGGTTGCACATCATTATGAATGGATTTAATACCAGTGAACTGTACACTTAAAAGTGGTTAAGATGGTAAATTTTATGTTATGTATATTTTATCACAATAAAAAAAATTGGGAGAAAAATAACTTATTATCCAAGGTGGGGGTGGGAGATTCTTGTCCAGAGTGAAGCTGATGTATTAGGATAAAAGTGAAGCTGCTATGACAAACAGCCCACAACCATCATGTGCTTTCAAAAGCTAAATGAATTTCTCTCTCATAAGAGTTCTGAGGCCAGTAGTGCAGCTTTGCTTCCTTTACATAATCAGGAGCTCAGGCTCCCTCCAGTTTATTGTTCTGTCATCCCCTAGGACATTGTCCTCAACTGCTTGATTGAAGTTGGATCAGTGGCACATCTGGGTTCCAGCCAGCAGAAGGGACAATAGTGTGTAAGAGACCATATCCAGTGTCTCAAGTCCCAGACATTGCTTCCAGTCTCACGCCATTGGTTAGACTCAGTCACATGGCCATGTCTAATTGCAAAGGAGTCTGGGAAATTAGGTCTACCTGGACACTATGTCCCAGAGAAGGAACACAGCAAACACTTATTGCAGAGCCTAGAACCTTGGAATAGATACTCAATAAATGACAGGGAAACCAAAAATTGGATTGTTTTTGCAACACTTGGCTGAGAGATATTTCACTCCTTGTGGCAAAAACCCAAGGATGCTGCTGTTTCAATCTATAGAATACCAGTTCTTCAGAATTTGTTGGGCCTGCCTTATGACCTATTAGATGGTCAATTTTTATAAATATCCACATGAGCTGAAAAGAACATGCATTTTCTAAGTGCTAGGTGGGGTTTTATGTTTGTGTATTATACCAATCTTCTAAATTGGTATCAGTATTCCTAATGATTTTTGTTTGTTTAATCTATCCCTTACTGAGAAAGCTGTGTTAAAAATTCTCACTTTGGTAGTTGATTTGTCAATTTCTTCTAAATAATTCATGTTTGCTTACATATTTTCATATTGCTAGATGATACATTATTACTAGATAAACACATATCCTGGTGAAGTATTCCCTTTATTATTATGTAGTGATCATCTTTTTCCAAAATAATATTTTTTGCTTTGAAGCAATTTCTGTCATAAATATAGTGACACCTGTTTTCTCATTGTTAGAATTTACCTGCCCCCCCCCCCTTTTTGTATACTTTTAGTTTAAATCTTTCAGGATAATGTTTTTGGTGGATTTCCTGTAAACTGTTTATTTTGAAATAATTTTAGACTTACCAAAAAATTGCAAAATAGTACGGAGAGTTTCCTTATACCCTTCACCCAGCTTCTTCCCCTAATGTTAGCATCTTACAAGTATATTATCATGTAACAATGATCAAAACCAGGAAATTAATATCGGTACAACATATTACTTACCCAACCATAAACCTTATTTGGATTTCACCAATTTTTCCTACAATATACTTTTTCTGTCCCAGGATCCAATTCAGGGCCCCACATTACATTTAGTTGTCATTTCTCTTTGGTCTCCTTCAATCTCTGATTGTTCCTCCTTCTTTCCTTTTTTTTTTAAAAATTACCTTGACAGTTTCAAAGAGAACTAGGTAGTCAGTTATTTTATGGACTGTCCCTCAATTTGGGTTTGTCTAAAGCTTTTTCATGATTAGATTGAGGTTCTGCATTTTTTCGTGACAATATGACCAAAGTCGTGTTAGGATCTTTTTCAGTGCATCATATCAGGGCCTTCATGATGTCAATAAGTCTTATGACTGGTGATGTTAACTTTGGTCATTTAGCTAAACTGTGTCTTGGTTAAGCTGGTTTTTCTCCACTATAAAGTTCCTATGTTTCTCTTTGTAATTAATACATTTATAATTTTGTAAATTTGCATTTAAATTTTATTCTATTTATTTAAATATCTACGAGTCTGAATATTTGTTGAAACCCTAATCCCAAAGATGATAATATCAGGAGATGGGGGCCTTTAGAAGGTCACGAAGTCACGAGAGTGGAGCCCTCATGAATGAGATTAATACCCTTATAAAAGACACCCCAGAGACTCCTCACCCCTTCTACCATGTGAGGACACAGTGAAAAGGTGGCTGCCCTTGAACCAAGAATCAGGCCTTCACCAGACACTGAATCTGCTGGTGCCTTGATCTTGGACTTCCCAGCTTCCAGAACTGTGAGAAATAAATTTCCATTGTTTATAAACCACTCAGTTGATGGTATTTTGTTATAGCAACCCTAACAGACTAAGATGCTGCATCTATAATAAAAACCACAAGTTCATACTAGTACCTCTGATTTTAATCCAACACCACAGGGTTCATTTTAGCCTCCCCTTTCCTGATTTGTAACTTCTTTCTTTAACAAGGGTAAATGTTGCTCTCATTATCTACAAAATATTTACTTATCTGTTCAATCCTAGTATTCGTGTTGAGAGCTTCTCTATTCACTACACTTCTGACACCAAACGTGTGGGGTTTTTTTTTTTCACACCAAGCAATTCTGACACTAATTACCCATAGTTAGCACAGACCCCAAAGGTTAAGGGCTTATCTCCATCACACTGCCTCCACTTCAGACCCTAATTGCAAGTCTGGGCCTCACATATTTCTGACTGACCGGCTGTAAATTGAGGGTTCCCACGACCTATTCCTCAGGTTCAATCATTAGCTAGAATGGCTCACGAAATTAGGAAAATGTTTACTTATGTTTACCGGTTTATTATAGAGATATAAAGGGTGTAGGTGAACAGCCAGATGAAGAAGCACAAGGGGTGAGGTCTGGAAGGGCCCCAAGCGTAGGAGCTTCTGTCCCCATGGAGTTGGGGTATGCCACCTTCCTGGCATATAGATATGTTCACCAACCTGGAAGTTCTCTACACCCCACAGCTTAGGAATTTTTATGGAAGCTTCATCAAGTAGGCATGATCAAATGGTAACTCAATCTCCAGGCTCTCTCCCCTCCTCAGAGGCTGAAAGTTTCAAGCTTCTAATCATGGCTTGGTCTTTCTGGTGACCAGCCTCCATCCTGGAGCTACGTATCTAAGAGCTCACCAAGAGTTGCCTTATTAAACCAAAAGATGTTTCTATCACTCAGAAAATTTCAAGGGATTTAGGAGCTCTGTGTGAGGTGATCCTATAACCTCCAGCAACTAAGGAAATTGCAAGGGTTTTAGGAACTCTTTTTCAGGAACTGGGTGCTCATAGTAGGTGCACGTTGTTTTCCCACTATACCTATAGGGCATGATTCTCAGACCTAAGAAGTCCTTGGGGAGTTCCCATCAGCATGAGGTGTCCCCTGGCCACAGCACAGGAATGCCAAGGCATAGTGTGGGCTGCCTGTCCAGGCAATGCTCTGAGAACTTTATACAAATAATCTCACCATGGACAGGGGCTGCCTTCATCCCATTCTTATGGTTGTGGAGACTGAGGCTGAGCTGTCTGTTGTCCCCAGAGTGCACGTGCCTGCTGAGTCAGGTGGGCCCCCGGCTGGTAGTTCTGGAATGCAGGAAAGCCAGATGCCACGCTCAGCTGCTGAGCTGGCTCCCCAGGGCTGTCAGCTGTGCTCACAGGACAGAGGGAGGTTGTCTCATGAATCACCATTACACACAGGTAGTGAGGTCATCTCAGGATGGAGCTGAGCTGGGGCCTCCCTTACGCCTCTGGCAGCTCTGTCATGGCCCTGGAGATGTGCCCATGGCAGAGAGATAGGAAATACCCTGAGGTTGTACCTCCGTCCTGTGCCAAGTTCACATACAACCAGGTGGTACAGGAGGTAAACTCTTCATTTGCTCAGAGAGGGAAGTACCTTAACCTGAGACTAGAAGGCAAACAGAAGGTCATGGCTGGTTATTTTTTGAGCACCTACTATGTGCCAGTCATTGAAACCTTAAATGGTAGGAAGTATTATTTAGTCCAGTGGTTCTTAAATTTGAGCAGGCATCACCTCAGGTGTCAAACTGCAGGTCCCACTGTCAGAGTTTCTGATTCAATAGGACTGGGATGGGACCTGAGAGTTTGCATTTCTAAAAGGTGATGGTGACACTGCTGGTCCAGAGACCACATTTTGAGAATAACTAATTTGTTCAACTTTCTTTCCCCTGATTAATTGTGGTCTTCAAGTTTCTTCTTACATGCTTCCAGGACAGAGGTTGCCTATCCTGTCAACCTATTTCTAGATAGTTCTTATGGTGAAGATTTTAATTTTTTGTGTGCGCTTGTGTTGAGATGAAAACTAACTCTTTCGGCTTTCCCACATGGCCCCCTCTTTCTGCCTCTGGACCACATGCTCTCATCACAAAGGAGCAACTGGAGGGGAACGGAGACTTGCTATTAGAACGAAGATCTCCCTCAGCCCCACAGTCCATTGACCACCAAGCCCTGTCCATTCTACCCTCTAAATCAGTGCTGTCCAATAGAAATATACTGTGAGCTCTACGTACTTACGAAAAATTTTAATTTCTCAGTAGCTATGTTAGAAATAGCAGAAAGAAAGCAGGTGAAACTAATTTAATAAATTTATTTAACCCAATATATCCAAAATATCTTTTACACAGGTAATCAATGTAAAAATTTTTAATGAACTATGGTATATTCTTTTCTTTTTTTATACTAATCTTGAAAATTCATTGTGTAGTTTACATTTGCAGCACATCTCAATTCTGACCAGCTACATGTCAAGGGCTCCATAACGACATGTGGCTGGTGGCTATTGTTTTGGACAGTGCAGTGATCCTACCCTAGTCTTTTCTCTCCCCTGCCATAGCTGTGCTCACTGGATTGCCCCACCAATACACAAGATGGCAACCAAATTATTGTCAAATGTAAATTTGATTGTGTCCCATCGATCTCAGGATAATGTCAGCCTCCTTGATCTGGCTTCTGAGGCTCTGCCTCTCTAGGTTTTTCTCCTCCCTTCCTCCAGTCCCCAAGGCCCCCACTCTCACACTGTATGAATTATTCACAGATCCTCAACACAGTAGTGCCTCTTACCTCTAAGCCTTTGCACACACAGTTCCCTCTGCTTAGAATGCCGTTGGTATGCTTCTTGGGCTACCCTTTCAGTCCACTTATTCGTTTGACAAAATTTATTGAGCACCTACTGTGTGACAGGCACTGTTCTGGATCCTGGAGCAGAGAACTACGTAACAAGGAAATATGCATAACAAGAAAAGATATAGTATGCTAGATGGTGAACAATAAGGCAGGATAAAAGGGAAAGGTGGTGCTGGAGGTTACTACTTTATACAGGGTGGTCAGGAAAGGCCTCTTGGAGAAGGTGACATTTGAGGAGAGACCTGTGTGAGGAAAGGAGCCAGGTGGCTGTCTGGGGAAAAGCATTCTAGGTAGAGGGAGCAGCCAGTGCTAAGGCCCTGAGGGGGGACCCTGACTGTATATTTGGGGCACATTCCAGTGTGGCTGGGGCAGAGTGAAAGAGGAAGTCGTATGAATTAAGATCAGAGAGAGCAAGAGGTGGGTGGCACATTGTGCAGGGCTGTGTTAAGAACTTGAGTTTTATCTTGAGTGAGGTGGGAGCCCTGATAGGGTGCTGAGTGGAGGAGGGACAGGAGCTGAACTGGGTTTTAACTGGATCCTTCTGGTTGCTGTGATGACAGTAGATGGTGGGCTGAGGGAAGGAGCAGAGAGACTAGTGATTGTGTTGTCTGGACCGGGGTGGTTGCCATGGACGTGGAAAGAAGGGGCCAAATTCAGGATATGTTGAAGGTGGATCACATACAGAGTATGAAAGAGCAGAGTCAAGGATTACTCTAAGACTTTGGCCTGAACTTAGGATATGAATGATGCCTCTTTCAGGAAACCCTTCTGGGAACCCACAGCTCCCAGGGCCTTGCCCTTATGAGGCCTGTCATGGCCTGTCTCCCTCTGGCCTGGTACTCCCCAGGGTGCGGTAGGATTTGCTTACTGTCAGGCTTCAAGAGTATTTGATAAGTGAATGGGAGGCAGAGGCAGGCTGAGCTGGTGTTACTCCTGGCCTCAGCTGTGGGAGGTCGGTCTCTACCCCTCTCACTTGTGTTTTACCATCTGCACAAGGCAGTGGATGTTCTAGCTTTTACCCAATGTCTTCACCAGGAGAGGGCACCGCTAGTTGGCTCACAAGAGTCCTCCCTCCAGCCCCTTGCGCCCCCCACCCCACCCCAACCGGGCCTCCTCTCCGGCTCTCTGCCCAATTCATCCTTCCCAGTAGCATCGAATTGGCCCACATGGCTCGGCTGAGTCAGCCTTACCCATTCACGTGGAGGGGGGGCCTTGGGACACGACCCACCTCCTCCCTGCCCAGAGCTCTGCACAGCCGAAGGTGGTGCAACTGATCCCCGCATCGGAGGGCGTGGCTGTGGCCCAGGGGGCGGGTCTGGGGTTGCAGCTTCCCCATCTGCCACTCCTGAGGTGTCATAGGGAAGAGTCAAGTCAGGCAGGAAGGCCTGGGGCTGATAGCACTGGCAGGAAGGAATGCAACTCGGGTGAGTGTGAGCAAGTGGGGCCCAGGGACGAGTCACGCCCCGCCCCTTCCCGTCATGAAGGTGTGGCCAGGCCTTTCCCACAGCCCTCTTCCCCTGCCCAGCCCGTGGCCTCGGCACAGTCCACACACAGCTCGCCTTGCAACTGACAAGCCTCGGGACCACAGGTAATGGGACATGGGGCAGGCTGAGTGAGGGGTTAAACTTTTTAAGAGAATCGGCTCTTCAACAGGTCTGACGCTTTGTGGTTCCTAGGTGGACCTGGATTTGAATCCCAGCTTTTTGTCTTCCCAGCTGAGTAAGCACCTCAGTCTCCATCTCTGGAAAAATCAGGGAAAGATGACAAATATTCACCCCCTGGGGTTGTTTTGTGGCTTCAGCCAGGCATAGCAGGTGGCCAACTCCCGATTCTGTCACTAACTTGCTGTGGGACCTTCAGAAAATCTCTTGACCTCTCTGAACCTCAGTTTCCCCATTTGTGAAATGAAGGGTCCGACGAGATCTCTGAAGCCTTCTCCCACTCTGCGCTTGTGGGGAGGGGAGTTTTGAAGGGTGAGGATGTGTCCCCTCAAACCTCCCAGCCTCTGTACTTTGACCAGCAAGTGAAGGCAGGCACCCTCCTGTCCTTCCCTTGGAAGTCGCCCTGGACCCTGAACCAGGCCTGTTACATGTGGGAGGACAGGCCAGTTGTCTCCTCTGTTTCAGGCTCAAAGGCACCTTTGGGCCAAAAATGTTGAACTGAGAGAGCTGGGCCTTGGGGGAAGGTACCCTGCTGCCTGTCAGAGGCTCATCCAGGTGGCATGGCCTGTAGGGGAGATCCCCCTTTCCCCACCTCCCAGTCTAAGCACCGCCCTGTCTGCCAACCCCTGGCTGTCATCCTAAATCAGGGGAGCCACCTCTGCTCGGAGCTTCCTAGCCCCTCTCCACAGAGGCGGCCTTTGGGTCTTGAGCCCATTCATTTTCCTTTTAAGGGGGACAAGAAAGATTATATATGGTCATGTGCCTATTATTTTATTCTATTTTGTTTACAAACTGCCAGAAAATTTGAGTCAGGAGTTTGTGTTAGAGGAGTTGTATTGAGTGAGGTGTAGGGTGTCCTGTTTGGGGTCCAAAATAAGCAGATCTATAAATAATAAAGGAGATTCCTTTCTAGCTCTGAAATTCCTAGAATTCGGACTAGTGTAGCCCTCTAAAACACTGCACCCCGCAACCCTTGAAAAGACACTATACTGACTATGTTCCAGGGCCCATGATGGGCTTTGCTCTGCCAGAGCCCCTATTTTACTATCATAACAATCCCATGTGGGAAGTCCTCTTTTAAAAAAAATAATTTATTAAATTTATTGGGGTGATATTAGTTAGTAAAATTATACAAGTTTTCAGTGTACATTTCTATAATATGTCATCTATATATTGCATTGTGTGTTCACCACCCAGACTCTGTTCTCCTTCCATCTGAGATAGCATTCATATGCCATAAAATTTACCCCTTTAAAGTGTACAATTCCATGGTTTTTCGTATATTCACAGAATAGTGTAACCATCATTACTATCTAATTTAGAAAATTTTTATCATCCCAAAATAAACCTTGTACCCCTTAGCAGTCATTCCCCATTTTCCCTTCCCCTGGCAAACACTAATCTGCTTTCTGTCTCTATGGATTTGCTTATTCTAGATATTTCATATAAATGGAATCATATAATAGATGATCTTTTCTGACTGGCTTCTTTCACTGAACATAATGTTTTCAATGCTTATACATGTTGTAGCATGTGTCAGCACTTCTTCCTCTTTATGGCTGAATAATATCGTATCGTATTGTATTGTATGATTATATCACATTTTGTTTATCCATTCCTCAGTTGATAGATACTTGGGTTGTTCCCACCTTTTGGCTATTATGAATAATGCTTCTGTGAATATTCATGTATAAGTCCTTGTGTGGACATAAGTTTTCAATTCTCTTGCGTGTTCTAGGAGTGGGGTTGCTGGGTCATATGATAAGTCTACATTTAACATTTCAAGGAACCATCAAACTGTTTTCCAAAGTGGCTGTACCATTTTACAATCCCACCAACTATGTGTGAAGGCTCCAATTTTCCGCATCATCACCAACATTTGTTGTTGTCTGTATTTCTTATTTTAGTCATCCTAAGTGGGTGTGAAGTAGTATCTATTGTCGTTGTGATTTGCATTTCCCCAATAACTAGTGATGTTGAACATCTTTCCATGTACTATTGGCCATTCATATATCTTCTTCCAAAAAGTGTCTATCCAAATCCTTTGGCTCTTTTAAAATTCGGTTATTTTTCATTTTATTGTTGAGCTGTAGGCATGCCCGTTTTCCCAGGGAAGAATTCTGAGGCTCCGAAAGTGGATGTTACTTTCCTGAGGTCCTCACAGTCATGATGGGTAGAGGTGGGCACTGAATTCAGGTCTGTCTGACATTCAAGAGCTAACAAGCTCTTTCTCTGCACAAAAAACCATTCTGGTTTTTGTTGTTGCCAATTGCAAGTGTGCATATGAGAGAGAGAAAGAGAGATAGAGAGAGAGAGAGAGAGGGAGGGAGAACAGGAGGACAGAGAAACTCAGATGAGAGGATAAGAAAGAGGAGACTGGACTGGCTGTTTAAATAGTCACATACCTAGGAGAGTCAGAGCCAGGGAAAACCTTTTAAGAGTTTTTTTGTTTCTTCCCATTAATTTTCAAACATTTTGGGGGCCTCAGAAAAGTTTATTGGGGGACACACTCCTGCCTAGTTTTTCTTGGTCCCTAAGTCTGGAGCAGTGGTTGTCACACTTTTTGACTGTGCACCCTTCTCCAGAAAAATGCTTTAGGCACCCCCCAACATAGACATATTTATAGATTTATTATATACACATTATAGACAAGTACTGTGACCATTAGCTCATGTCTCAAGGCCCAGTACGCATCTGAGTGAATTTCCTTATCAGTGATTGTGGATGGAAGTCCACTCTTCAAGTAGTTTTCTTATTATTTCAGTAGGCAAGTGTGTGTGTGTGAGATCCCATTCACTGTTGTTTTCAACATGGTAACGAGGCTAATGAAGAACTTGAACTAGCAGCAGGGGCGGATATATGTCTCCCATATTTCCTGCTGCTTGCTTGTATTTTCTAGATTAGAGTTATTTCTATCTGTGGTTCCTTTGCAGGAACTCTTTGAAGCCACTTGCCTGTCCACGCTATGGACCTGATTCAATGAAAGCAGTATTGTTTGATTCTCAAATCCACCCAAGCCAGCACCAGTACACCACAATATGTTGCAATAGGCTGAAGGTAGAAATTGGAAAATGTGGCTACAGCTGACCTGTCTGTATTGTTGGGCTCCCCACTGGCTTCTGGGCACCCCACTTAGTGGACATGACATTTGTTGTCTGACATATGGCCAAAGGTGCACTTCAGAATTGAATTATATACTATTAACCAAAAAGGTTAAGTAGAAATAGGTGAACTAACATTTTCCTCCTGCACTTTAGAGATTATTATTTGAGAGACTAATAGGTTCTGAGCTAAGGACATCTAAGCCAACCCCTGCCATACCTCAGCTTGCCACCTCTCATGGTAGGGTGCTCATGACCACCCCAAATAGCTGTCACTTTAAGAAAATTCTTTAATATATTGAGCTGGCCTCTGTCCTGGTGGCTCCCCAAGGTCCTGACCCCGCGCTGTGTGTTTACAGCCCCACGTGTCCCCTGCCCTGGAGGGGTCCTGTAGCGACTCGGGGGGAGTGACCAGGTCTGTCCCTGCACTGCTCATCCCTAGGCGGAGCATGCTTCTCCACCAAGCCCTTCTCTTGGATGTGGTCTCTGTACCCCACATCCTCTGGATTCTCTTAGTTTGTGTAAACCCTATTCTGTGCAGGACCCAGGACTGAACCCAGGATGAGGGATGGTGGGATGTGGGTCACCTTCCTTACTGTAGACTCTGTGCTTCTATTAATATGACCTAAGGCTGTGTTAGCTTTGCTTTATAGCTCTATCACCTTGTTGGCTTCTATTGCACTTTAACAAACATTGATTGGGTACCTGCTATGTACTAGACACTGAGTTAGATATTTGTGCTGACGTTTACTTACTTTTCAGAGTGTCTTTCAATAATCCTAGGTCTTTCTGTATGAACAGCCTCCAGGCTGGGCCCACCCATCCTCTTTCTGCACAAACTTGATTTTGTCCCTTTGCACCGTCTCATTTCAGCCTAGGTGTCACCCTGTACTCCTCAGGGGCAACCCCAGGCCCTGGCTACATCCTTGGGTATGCTGTGGTGACAAGGTTCACCCAGATTCAACCCATACTGCCCAGCCAGCTGACTACACCCAGATTCCGTCTAGTCTGTAGTCAGCTGGCTGGGCAGTACGGGTTGTTATCCCACCGTCAAACTGTCTGGACAGACTTGGGACAAAAAGGCAGAGGAGGTGGAAACTGTGGTGTCTTCCTTCTGTCCCTCATGCTTGAACTCAGCCTCAGATCGGAGTTCATACTCAGACTCCTTGCTGTGTGGCCTTGGGCAAGTCTCTTTCTCTTTCTTGGGCTCAGTTTTGATCTCCTGGCTGCAACTCTGTGGAATTCTAGCTTGGGGAAAGGGAGAGACCGCCAAACCCAGGAAGCTGGTGTGGTGAGAGGGGGTAAGGTGAGCCTGGAGCAGGAAGGAGGAGGGTGCTAAAGAAGGAGAAGGGGTGTGAACAAGCACAAGATCTTCTAAAGGGAAGAGGGAGATGCTGAAGAAACTTTGCCCGCCTCACGTTATTTCTCCAAGCTCTTAAATTCAACACTTTATGACTTCTTTTTATGAAGCAACTTTGTATAAGCCAGGGGCTAGAATATCACAGAAAGTAAGAAAACACGGTTCCTATTTCCAGGGAGCTCAGAATTTAAGTGCTTTTGACCTGAATCCTCACAGCAGCCTGGCAAGATAGTGACACTATTTTACAGACAAAGAAACTGAGACTCAGAGAGGTGAAGCGATATGCCGAAAGTCACAGAGCTGGGAGGTAAAGTGATGAAGCACGGCTTGAAGTGGGCTCTGTCAGGCCGCATGGCTGGAGCAACTTAATCAAGATACTTCTCAGTACAGCATCCTGGCTCAGAGCATAATTTTACTACATACTTTCCTATCCACGACCCCATATGAGCACCAATGTGGCCAGGAGCTGAAACAAGAGGACAGACTCTTCAGGGTTCTGTCTCAGGGCAGACCAGTGCCAGGGTTGATTTAGGCTTTTGTATCCCACATGTCATAAGTCTGATTCCTGCGATGGAGAGACTGATGGTCTAAACAGAATTTTCATATCAGAGGAACATGGGGAGGGGGTGCAATCAGTTTGGGGATGCCTGCCCTGGAGCTGCATCTGCCTGACAAGGATATGTTTGAAATTAGAGTGCATGATTGTCTGGGGGGCGTAGGAAGCTGGAGAAGATTATTGAGGGCTCTAACTTGATCCCGGGGTGTAATTGCCAGAAACAGCAAGTGCCTACCCTGTTACCTCTGTTCCCCTCCCAGCTGCTGTTTCTGCTTCCAATATCTCCCACCCCATTTCCTGACCTGGGTTTGTTGAACTGAGCTGGCCCTGCGTTCATGGCCCCTAGGAACGTTCCTCACAGTCCACCTGCAGGAAAAGTTCACCATTATTAGCCTGGCATTCAAGGCCCAGGATTATGTCCCCAACTTCACGGGGCTCCTACCCTTTCAACGGCCCACTGCCATCCACCCTCTCCACTAAAACTTTATTCCACTCTGCTTTTTGCCACCTGTTGAAATCCAACTCAATCTTAGTTGCCTCAGCCTCCTCCTCCAGCATGGGATTCCTGGGAAAGATAAGCGGCCCTGAATCAAGAGACAGGGTTCTGGAGCCAGTCTTTCCCCTGAGTTGCTACATGATCTTAGGCAAATTCCTCTGTTTCCAGGCCTCAGTTTCCCCATCTGTAAAATAGGACAATAATCCTCACCCTGCTTCCTTCCTAGATAATATGAGGATCAAGTAAGCTGTTTGGGGAAAGCGCTATGAGGCTATGATGGCTCAATGTCTCTTCATATCCCTCCCACCCTGGGCCCAGGCCCATGTGACAGCAGGAGCTTAGGAAATCTGGGCTGAACTGAAGGGGGAATCCAGTTTAGCAAGATCTGTGGGTACAGAGGCCCTGGCCCCACCAGTGACTCAGCAAGGCTGGGTTTTTTGGAGAAAAGTGCTAGAAAGTCAGGCATTCCATTTCCTAGTAGGATCAGCTTCAGGGGTGGGGCCCTCTGACAGAGGAGGCCCGAGAGGCCTCTAACCAGGGCTGGGGAATGGGGGTTCTCTATTGAGGCAGGGGTCAGACTTGAGTCCAATCTGTAACCTGGGAGACGTTGGACAAGTCACTTCGTCTATAAAACTGAACTACAGTTTTATCCCATGTAAATTAAGACTTGTTATGAATGAAATAAGATCGCAGGGAACGTGCCATGTTCCTTTTCCTCTTCCTGCTTTCCTCTTTCTGTCAACTCCCCATGGTCCATCTTGGCTCAAAGTCACAGGCGCTGAACTTGAGCCTTTAGAAGCCCCTCCCAGCAGTGCTCTGCTGGCGCCTGAGGTTCCACCACTGGAGTGTTATCCTTTGTGTTAAGCCTTGCCTTTCGCAGTGATCCTTGAGTTTAACATTCTTGAAGTTCTATTTATCCTTTCTCATAGCAGGAATATGGGTGGAGGAAGGATGGGGCAAGGACACTGAAAGGTGAAACAGGGCTGCTGCAGGTGCTACCGTTTCCCCTCTCCTGATGATCAGTGTGCTGAAGAACTGCCTGAGGAAGTGCCCTTGATTATGAGGACACTTGCTCAGGGCTCCACCAGCCGCTAAACATAAGCCAAGTCAGCATCATTTGCATAACATTCCCATGACTGTTTGTGGCTTCGTTCCTGGTACAAATGACGAGCCTCGGAAGAGGTGTCAGCATCACTCCATCCCTGAGTGTGGACTGAGCAAGTACCCTTGCTCAACCACTTACTAGCTCTGTGGCCCTGGACAAGTTTCTTAGCCTCTCTGTGCCTCTGTGTTCTTACCTATAAAATGGGCACAACCACAGTGCGGCCTCATTGGGTTGTGGTAAGGAATACATGAGTTAGTAGGTGTAATGTACTTAGATCATTGCCTGGCGGAGAGTAAGCACTTATTTGTTATTGTCACCACCATCATCATCATCATCATTTTTGCTTTCTGCCAGGTCCTGGGCAGGGTTCGGGTAGCACATAGATGAACCAGCCTCAATCCCTAACCCTGGCTGGGTTCATAATCTCGTGGAGGAGACATGCCCTGCGTGTGTCAGACCTCTGCTGAGTCCTGGGCACAGATCTGAAGATGAATAGGAACAGTGGCCCCTGGAGTTATGCAACAAGGCACCCTACCTTGAAGAAAAAGAGTCTGGTACAAGGTCCAGGAGAGCAATGTGCCAGGGGACAGGGTGGGGGTGTTCTCTGGGCCAGCGTCTCCTCAATCTCATTCTTCTTTAAAACTGCTTCTTGTCAACTGTTTCCCAGGTGGGCCGCAGCCCCTCGCCTGTGTGCCTTTGCGCATTGTTCCCTCTGGCCCTTCCAGCCTCACCCCCAGCATCTCCTCCGTCAGGAACGTTCCCTGACTGACCCTGGTCTGATTAGGCCCCTGGCATCCCAGAGCCCCCTGGTCCACTTTGAAATCCCTTGAGGACAAGGTTGTTCACCGTGGTGTCCCCATGCTAGCACACAGTGGGTGCTCAGTCAATGCAGGGGTGTAAGAGAGGGAATGGGCATTAGTGAGAATTGTGTTCAGCTAACAAAGGCCAAAAATCCTGACTGCAGAGGCTTAAACAAAATGAGGTTTATTTTTCTCAAATAACAAGAAAGCAAGCAGTTGTTGGCAAGGTCTCAGCAGCTCAACATCATCTCGGCATTTGTTTTGGCTTTTCCTCGAGGTGGCCACTCTGGCTCCTGCTATCACGGTCACGTTGGAGGAAGGAAGGAGAGGCAAGACACAGCACCAGCTCTGTGGGCCTCTTTTGTCAGGAGAAGCAAAACCACTCCTGAACCCCAGCTGACTTCTGCTCACTTTTTATTAGCCAAAACTGGGGCACACGGCCACACCCAGCCACAACAAAGCCTGGGAAAACAAGTATCTAACTGGAGCTGGAAAAACAAAATTGCAGTTCTGTTAGCAAGGAAGAAGTCCAGGGTGGTGGGGGGAGGAGGGTTTATGGAGGGGTCAGGAGGAAGGGTTTGGGGAGGCAACTGGCACAGGGCTTCATGAAGGAGGTGTTATTTGAGCTGTGCCTAGAAGGTCAGATACAATTTTGGCAATAGGAAAAAACGGTCTAGGTGGAATTCTGGAGGCCTGAAAATGCTGTGTAACCAGGGACTGCCAAGTGGCCGAGACAGCTAGAGCAGGAAAAAGATAAGACCAGCTTGGTGAACTTTTGGTGTTTGGCATCAGCCAGAGGCTCTCTTTCCCCCAGATGACTCTAAATCTCTTCCTCCACGCCATCTGAAATTCCACCATTAGAGATCATCTCAGCCAATGAACACATACTGGACACCTGCTGTGTACAGAGTCCTTTTCAAAATATAGATATGCCCTAGAGGCCTATGATTGTCAGTCATTCATAGCTGAATATTAGTTTTATTAGCTAGTGACTTCCTAAGCTTAGCTGAACTCTACCTTGAGAAATGGGAATTTTTATTCTAGAAAGGAGGTAATAGAACCTAGGGGCCTTGGAGATAGGGGATGAGTGGCAGGGTGGGGGCTGGACACCAAATGTCTGAGGGTAATAGGAGGCCTGTAGAAGAGGGAACTCACATTTTCTGAGCCCTCTAAGGGCAGGCACTGGTCATCTCTCCTCTCTAAAGCTCGGCCATCGCCAGTTCACAACTGAGGTAGGTAACTAGAGCTTAGAGAAAGGGACAGCCCTGCCCAAGGTCATCCCTTGCACAGGTGACAGAAGTGGAGTTGGACCCTGGTCAGTCTGACCCCAAAGCACATGTTCTTGCCACTACACAAATACTGTCTCCCACTCCCACCCCTGTGTCATAATAATGGTCATCATTTCAGCTGGCATTTATTTATTCAATACTTGCTCTGTACCAAGCATTGTTCTAAGTGCTTCAGGTGTTTTCACCCATGCCATTCTCACAACAATACTATGAGGTAAGCACTGTTATTGTCCCCGTTTTACAGATGAGGAATCTGAGGCATGGCAAGAGGTTCAGTAACACGCCCAGCTCCCACAGCTGGAAGTGTCAAATAGGATTCAAACCGAGCTGGTCCGGCTCCGCGACACAGGGAAAGATATTGCCTTGCCAAGGTTTTGTGGTGGATGAAGAGTAGATTCTCTACTAAAAAAAAACAAACAACTGGAACTCAGAGATACAGAGAGCAGACAGGTGGTGATAGCCAGAGGTGGGCATCGGGGGTGGGCAAAATGGATGAAGTGGTCAAAAGGTACTAACTTCTAGTTACAAAATAAATAAGTCCTGGGGATGTAATGTCCAGTATGGTGAATATCGTTAATAATACTGTATTGTGTATTTGAAAGTTGCTAAGAGAGTAGCTCTTGAAAGTTCTCATCATAAGAAAAAAAGATGTTTTGAAACTATGTATGGTGATGGATGTTAACTCGACTTATTGTGGTGATCCTTTTGCAATGTATATAAATATCGAATCACTATGCTGCACATCTGAAACTAATATAATGTTATATGCCAATTATATCTCAATTAAAAAATATTTTAAACACACACACACACACACACACACACACACACACACACACACACACGAATTTATTATCTTACAACAGTTCTGAGGATCGAAGTCCAAAATCAGGACTGAGCTCCCTCCAATGCCTCTAGAAGAGAATCTGTTTCCTTCTTCATCTTCTAGAGCTGCATTCCTTGCATTCTTTGGCTCCTGGTCTTTTCCTCCACCTTCAAAGCGAGCAGGGTAGCATCTTAGTTCAATCATATTGCCTATTCTTCTGTCTGTCAAAAAAAAATTTTGTTTTAATAAATTAAACATTTTTTTAAAGAGTCGATTGTCTAGATCACTCAAGTGGGAATGATTTTTGTCCCCAGGGGACACTCAGCATTTCATTCCAGGGGAGCTTGACTCCGTGGTGGCCTTTGAGCAGTTTTGTGCTACAGACCAACATTTTGGAGTGCATTAAATAGAATATGGGTTCTGGAGTAACAACTTGTACAAGTCACTTCATCTCTTTGAGTGTCAGTTTCCTCCTCTGTAAAATGGGAATAATAAAACTTTCAGGGTTATTGTAAGTCTCAAAAACAAAAAAAAAAAAAAAAAAAACAAAAACAAATGAGACAATCTTTTGGGAAGTTTAATTGTCTAGAAATTACAATTCAAATGTGAGGAGTAATTAATCCCATTTCCTACCTGACCGTTTGTGATCAGGCTTACGTGAATTATACAAATAACCCTTTGTAATACCATTAAGTACTATACTTATATCAGGAAGCATGTTACATTTTTCAGTAATGAAAAATAATTGATTATTTTATCATAACAAAAGCAATACTGTTAAAAATTTAGAAAATGCAAAATAAAAATAAGAAACTATAACTACCCATAATACCACCACCCAGAGCGATCCACTATTTATATTTTGATATAGCTCCAACAACTATTAATTGATGTCACGTTTGTTTATTTGGACCCCCACCTATGCCTTCTAACTCCCCAACAAGATTATTTTGAAGCAAGTCCCAGACATCATATAATTTTATCATAAATAGTTTAGTATTTAGCTCTAAAATTAAGGATACTTAAAGTAAACATAACCTCAATTTAAGTATCACACCTAAAAAAACTTATTCTGGTGGAAGACGTCCATAATGTGGGGAGCTATGCATGTTTGGGTGTAGGAGGTATACGGGAAATCTCTGTACCTTCCACTCCATTTTGCTGTGTACCTGAAACAGCTCCAAAAATTAAAGTCTATTTTTAAAAAATAAATAAGTTCTTAATATTGTTAAAGGATGATCATTATTCAAATTTCCCTAGTTGTGTATTTCTTTTATGTAAATTTTTCCTCTTATACTTTTAAGAATTGGGTGTTTTTCCTTTTTTATTTATGTGCCAAGGTCTTTATATATTAAAGCTATTAAGTAAGGTGATACCGATTACTTACCATTGTTATCCCTCCAGGGAAGGCCATGGAGACTTCAGGATTCTCCTCCCAGACTCAAGACCACAGTCGAGTCCACGGAGAAACAGAAGATCTACACAGTATGTTGGCCTTCTCTGACCCTCTGGGCAAAGCCACATGGGAAGTGGAGTCCAGCAGTGGGGAGATCCTGCTTAGCTCGTGCGGTACAATGGCTCAAGTGACAGTTGGAACCTCTAGAAAAGTAGTGATTTTACGTGCTCACACACATATGTATGTATGTGCTTGGTCCAGGCTGTTCCCCCAGCACTTTCCAGCTATGGAGACCCTCAGTTGCTCCCCAAATCTCCAAGATGCTCTGGGGGCTTGGGCTGGCACTAAGGAGGGTCCCCAGAAGGGAAAGGTTCTGCATGGCTCTAGAATGTGGAATAGGAAGGGTTAGGGCTTGATCAGATCCCACCTGCCCTGTAATTTACAGAGAATCCAAGATTGGCAACTACTCACAGTCTAGTGGTCTCTGAGCAGGACAAGGTCCTTAGAAGCCCCTCTCTGGGCTCCATATTCAGGGAAATTTTTGTCTTGCAACTTCCTAGAGCCCCTGGGGCCTCTGACAGCCCTGAACGTCTGCCCCTTCCATTGGCCCTAAGGGTTTGGGAAGAGCATCCCAGAAAAACCAGCCCCTTCTGACTCCCCAAGTCCAGGTAGACCGCTGGGGAGGCCTTGGTGGTCTCTGGGGTGGGAAGGGTGGGAAACACTCATCCTTGCCTATGTGTGCCTCCCAGATGGAGAGACGGATTTCCACAAGCAAGACAGGGAGGCGGGACTTTCTTCTCAAGACCAACATGAGAAAGACAAGTCTTCTTCCTCCTCCTCTTCTTCTTCCTCCTCCTCTTCTTCCTCTTCTTCCTCCTCTTCCTCAGGTACAGCAAAGATTTAAAATATATACATATATATATATATTCTTATACAATCATTTAAGAAAAGCGTGTATATGGGAAAACCATCCCCCATACTTTCCCACCTTGACGCCTCAGTTCTGTTTTCCCACAGTCCCTTCCAGAGCCTGCCAATCTGTACAACATGGCTTGTACACAGCTATAACTGATCGTATAGGTAATTTTGTCCTCAGTTTAAATTTTGTTTTTGCTGTCTTCTTCCATACATTTTGCCATGTTATTCTGTAAGATCTTTGCAGCTGTTCTTCATGCCTCTCGAATAACCCCTCAAGTGGCTGCATCCCATGTAAAGTAACAGTGGTTTCCTAAGACACTTGTGCGGGAATCAGTGCCTCTGTCCATTCAAACGGGCTGCCTGGCTTCAAATGCTTTCTTTGCCACCAACTAGCGGTGTGTCCTTGGGTAAATTGTTTAACCTTGTATGCCTTGGGGTCCTCTCTAAGATGGGGATGATAACAAAAAGTTAGTACCTCATAGGATCCTTGGGAGGATAACATTCTTTACACATGTAAAGTCTTAGCACCCAGCACATAGTAAAAAACTTAAAAAAAGACCTGTTATTGTTAAGCTCTGTCCCTGGCCCCCCCACCCCACCAGTTTATTACACTCAGGAGCATCCTTGCTCAAAAGCTTTTGCTTTTTGAATTGTTCATACAGATCATGTCCTAAGTATCCTTTTCCCAAAAGTACTTTAGTGGGTTTAGAGGGATTAGTGTCTCTAACTGGGTCTTGATTATAGATTGCCACATTAGTCTCACTTTTATTCATTTGACTCAAAATATAAGGCTGAATTTATAGCAGCAGCAGCAGTAATGCCATAGAATTGGGTGTTTTTCCCTAAATGCCATAGCTAGCATTTATTGAGCGCTTACTGTGTGCCAGCTACTATCTTGAGCACTGTAATAACCCAGTTAATTCTCGTAGCAACTCATTGAGGAAGGTACTATTATTACTCTATTTTACAGGTGAGGAAACTGAGGCACTGAGAGGCTAACTGACCTGCTGTATGAGGGCTCAATAACTAACCTAGGATTCCCTGGAGTTCTTTCTGGGACTGGGGAACCTAAGAGTTGGCTCTGGTTTACTCCTTCACATCAAGACCTCCTGAACTATGAGCATTTTACATAGTGGGCCAGGGCCTGAGATTTTATTTGATGAAAGCAATCTCAGGCTAAATTTTTTAAAAAATGCTTGTAAAGCCCTGGCGCTGTGGCCTCATGTCCTCATGTTGCAAATAATGAGACTGAGGCTCAAAGGCACAAAACCCATGCTAGGGAGATTAGTTAGTGGCTCCAATGGCTTTGTATGTAGCTAGTATCCAAATGGGACTAGAAAGGAAGCCACCATCCTTATTAAAAAGTATACAAACACATCCCCTATGAGGTTTAGCTCCCGAAGAAGGGCTTCCAGGTGTAGGGGAACTCTTGCAGGGGTCCCTTTTTTTCTCCTCCCTGGTGAGAGGGAACATTGTCTTTTGATTCTAGTTGACCCTTAGGGGGCGCTGTTCCCCAACAAATTTTCTCCCCAAAGTGGGGCCATAAGCCACTTCCCTCCTGTCTCCACAGCACACATAGGACTGGCTGTAGTGAGTGGGCCTAAACTCTTAAGAGAAAGCAACAGGAAAATAAACGCAGAAGCAGAGACAGACTGATATTCAGGATCCTGGCGTCAGATCCACAATGGCTGGCCTGATGCTAGAACTCAGACCGTGCCCATTCTTCAGGCTCAGATAGTGACCACAGGATCCCAAGCCTGGGTGCCTCACTGCAGCCCCCAACCTTCCCCTACATGCAGGACCCTAACTTACAGTCTGTCATCCAGCACTGCTTTCCCTGCATCTTTTTGTTCTTAATATATCCTGTTATTTTTTTAATTAAAACTTTTTTGTTGTGAAAGATTACACATAGGCACATTGTAGAAAATGTGGAACCTGTAAAGAAGTAGAAAGGAGAGCAAATAAATCATCTTTTGCCCTGTCAGCCAGAGATAACCACTAAACACATAGTAGTGTATTTCCTTACATTTATTCAATAAATGTTTGCTGAGTATTAGGCTCTGGAATGGATACTGGGGATACTAGCACAAATTGTGATTCCTGCCAGGGTGAATTTTTAAAATAATTGCATTGGAGAGCACATACAAAAATTGTCCTCATTTTACACAGCATATAAGTCTATATAATACCTTTTATAAAAAATTATATATTATGAAAAATTATATATTATGAACATATCATAGAGAAAGCTAAAATAATGTTCATTGCATATTGATACAGGTTGTCTCTGGCTAATAGAATTTGGAGTAAATTTCGCTTCCGTTACTTTCTGTATTGTTTGATTTTTTTTTGGTGAAATTCAATGAAAAAGTCTTTTTTTTTGGCATGAATCCATATTTGTAAAATATGGAAAAGAAGAAAATAGAAGCCACCCCAAATCCTATCTCCTGAGATAAATTCCACTGTTATTATCTTGCTGTACTTCCTGATAACTCTTTCTCTGTATCTAGCTGAGATCACATATACACTGATTTTTAAGCACAATTAACCTGGTTTCCTGGAATTTTAAAATTTATTCATGGGGCAGGAGGTCTCCAAACATGTGGAGGGATATCAGCCTTGCTAGCGCCATCTTGGTCATCTTGAGGAAATGGAGTCCTCCAGACCCAGGGCCAGAAACTCCTAGGCCGGAATTCCTGGAACGCTGACTGGTCCAAGGGTACAAACGATGCAGTCGTTCTTTAAGTCTTGATCAGGACCCTGCTCCAGGCTGGACACCCTTGGGAGAGTGAGAGCCCAGGCCTTGTCCTTTGGCTCGAGATGGAGAGACAAGCGCCACAACCACTGACTGTCACACCCACTATGTCAAGCAGATAGTAGGTGCTATAGAAACCCCAGAGGAGGGAAGGCAAGATGAGTGAGGTGAAGCAGTTGGAAAAGCCTTTCTACAGGAGATAGGACATCAGCTTACCCTTCAGGATAAGGGATACAGATGGGAAGAGCATTCCAGGTGGGGGACAGCATGAGCAAACACAGAGTCAGCATGGCTTTGTGGAGATACCGAGATGACAGCCCAGCATGAGGTGGGAGGGAAACCACCTCAATAATATACCTCCTACAATTTGTCTTATCATGAAGAAAGCCTTAGGAAAGCAGCAACAGGAATATTAAGTGATTTGTCCAAGGTCACACAGGAAGTTTGTAGTAGATCTCCTATTCCCCAACCCCCTAAGTAGACCTCTTCCCACCCCTCCCCACCACATAAACAAAATTCTGAGAATGAACACCAGTATGAACATATTCCAGGCTCGTTCCAGGCTGAGATTCTCCTATAGCTTGTGTTCGTTCCCTGCAGAAAGCAGCGATGAGGACCAGAACCCCAGAGAAACCAGAAAACGCCGGCAGAGCCAGGGGGCTGGACACCACCACAGGGGCAGCTCACCCGGTAGGCAATAGGCCTTACCATTTCTCCTTTGCCCACTAGGCTCACTGTTGAGTTTCTCAATGGGACTAAGAATGTCTGTGTGAAGATGTTCCTTGCAGTGTTGTTTATAGTAGGGCAACAGTGGGAAACAGCCCTAATGTCCGACAACAGTAAAATAGATCAATGATGCTACACCCTGTTCTGGTTAGAGCTCTGTTCTTTGAATCTCTCTGAAGTGAAAAAGAAAGATATCAAATCATGTAACTGTCTGATCTCATACACATTATGTAAAAATTCACACATATATGGCTATAAACAAGACTGGAAGGAAAAACATCCAAATGTTGCTAGTGGTTATCTCTGAATAGTTAAATTATGGGTGGATTTTCTCTTTTTTGAACTATCCTGTAGTATAAATATGTTACAATGAGCATGTTTTATTTTTATAATCAGAATATTTTTGCAAAAACAAGACAAACAAACAAAAGAAAAATTTCAGCCCAAATGGATCATAGGAAAAATAGCATAGGGGAAAGAGCCTGAATTAATGCCTAGTACAGATAGTGACACATGTGAGGGGTTTAATAAATGCTACCCTTAAAGTTGGAGTTGAGCTCTGGGTTCTATTTCTGGAGAGAAAAATGATTAGGATTGAAGGCTTTGGCGGCACACCTGGGTTTGAACCCGGGAGTTGACCTTCAGGGAATAATTGAACTTTGTGAGCTTCAGTTTCCTTATCTGTAAAATGGGGAAGGGAGATGTACTAATACTTTCTTCATAGGATTTCCATGAGGATCAAATGAAATATTAAATATATATATTACTTCATAGTGTTGGCACGTATTAAGTACTCAATAAATGGCAACTATTGTTACTGACTTTGAATCAAGTCCTCAGGCCCCTGATTCTTTCTTAGTACACTGAACATGGTCTTTTTTGGGCATGCTGGGGGTGGGGGGAATCCGACAGAATAAAGGGAAGCACTCGTAAGACTGTCTTGCCTCTTCAAGACCGCCCAGCTCACCCCCAGCACAAGAACTGTGTGACTTTTTAAGGCTTAGGGAGGTGAGAGATGGAAGCTGCCTTGGAGTACTGTGCCGGTGGAGAGCTGACTAATGGGGTTTGTTTCCACCCAGGTGCTGAGCATGGGCAGCCTGACATTTTGAAAAATGAGCTTCAACTCTATGGAGGTAACTGTTTGTCCAGTGCTTTGGAAAAAACAAGAATTAGACAAAGGGCATGAGGGCCTAAGGGTTTGTTGGGCAGAAATGAGATCATAAGTGTATTCCATGAGCTAAGAAGTCATGGGAAAATATAGGAGATGTGGCAAGGAGAGTGCTTACAACATTGGCAGATAGGAATGAGGGCAAGCATTTTGCACCATGGTGAGTCTGTCCTGGGTTCTCCTCTGAACCGTAACTTTGATTTGCAGGGTGACTTTGACCAGTCACCCAACGTTTCTGGGCCTCATCTTCCCAACCAGCAAAATGGGACTTGATCAATACCCACCCTCTTGGAATACTGTGCTGTTTAAGCCTGTAACAGAAAATTAAGGATCTGACTCTGTAAAACGCATATTATGGAATAATTGTATCCAAGCATCGTGATTTTTGTACCATGGAGATCTAAACATTATGGTCCTTTGCTTCGTAGCACTCTGATGAAATGGGGAAATTTGCAGGAATAAACCCAGTTTCCCAAAAAGCCTGACCAATGCACATGGCCAGATAAGAAAACCTGTTTAACTTTGCTTAATCGAATATTTCCATAATCTACTTTGTCTCCTAACTTCTGATCATAAACTGAGAAAAACAACAGGAAACACACGTGTGTATACTTCGGAAGAAATGTAAATGAAATATTTTGATGTTGTGCATCAAGAAATGACCAGTAGCTGCCTCTGGCTGATAGCATCACGAGTAATCTTTATTTTGTTTTATTTGCTTATCTGCATTTTCTGATTGTCTCTCTTTCTCTCTCTCTTTTTATTTTTACAAAAATGAGTATTACTTTGTTTAGAAAAATGCTTTTAATGACTTAAGTATGAAAGAAAGCTTTCACTGGGTGTAAAATGTTTATATATATTTAAATATATTTTTCTCATCATAAACGTAATTTATATTTACTGTAGAAAATGTAGATATTTCTAATATATGGTGATAGAAAGAGAACTGACTCTGGGTGGTGAACACATAATGTGAGGTATAGATAATGTATTACACAATTGTACACCTGAAATCTATGTAACTTGACTAACAATTGTCACCGCAATAATCTTTAATTTAAAAAAAAAAGAAAGAAAAAAAGAAAATGTAGATATTGTCATACATTTGTGAATTACTTTCTCCCCTACCCCACTCCCAAGGCACTGGAGGTGCTTAGTGAATTACACAGCTGGAGTCTCATTTCAGGCCATTCTTGGAATATGCTCCGTACCTCAGTACTGGTCACTCTTTGGTCACTAGTCACTTCCTATTTGCATATTAGCTCTAAAGGCAGTTGAATGTGCTAAATGTTTGTTGTCATGTGCTGAGTGTCCCGGGGCTGACCTAAGGAACAGGAAGTGTACAGGAGTGGGGGCTCCTGGTGGTGGGGGCTGGTTACAAGGTGTCCTGCTTGCCCTTGAGGGGAAGGAGTTGACAGGCTAGAAAAGAGGTCACCAGGAACTAGAATAGACACGAAGAACCAGAAGGTAAATGGGACAGGGGGCCACCCCAGACCAGATTACTGGGAATTCTGCAGCTCAGAGCAGGTTTATAGGGCTCAACTCACTCAGACCAGGGCCTTGACACTCAGTGTGGGGGGCTGGGGGGGCTCCCATGTACAACACATCTTGGCTCCCAGGAGCTCAGGGCCTGGTGGGGCTGGGGCTAGGTGTCATCACCTAGATCTGGATATGCATGAACAGGCACAGGTTGCAAACTGCTGGCCTATGTATGTGCAGATGTGTTTTATCTGGCTCACAATGTGTTTTTAAAAACTATGACTCATATATTTCATCATTTCTACAACGCACACTTTTTCACATTTGGACATATCTGAAGTCAGGCTGCATCTTAAAACCACTGGTAACTTGCAATGATAATCGGCAGTGACTTTCCTTACATAGTAACATAAAATCATGTCACGTCTCACAAACTCTTTGATTCACTGGAATACAAGAGTTGCCACCTTTTTTTATAATCAAGAATTTTATGTAAAGACCTCGATTTCTGGCTTCCTGTGGGAAATTGGAAGACCTGTGACCCTGGGCAGGCATTCCTACAGCAGCTTTAGCGGCTGGTGGGTGGTGCCTGGCCCTGTAGATGGAGTAGGAACCCTCCAGCTTGCTCCAGTCACCGTTCAGCCTAACTCAGATCAAATGGAAACTCTCTGAGTGACATCCACCGTCCTCGCACTGTAATTTCCCCCCACCCCAGAGGATAATGGATCTGTGATCACCGATTTTCCTTCTGTGCAGGTGCCTCTGGGGAAGTGATGCTCTCTGGAGAATCAGGTGAGTGTCCAGTTCGGAAGAGGGGTTATCGGTGCTGGTGTCCAGTGACGTCTGGGCATTGTCTTTCCTCCAAGACTGCCAGCTGCTATCAGGGTTCGTGGCTGTGAGATACGGACTCCAAATCCACTTGGGTGTGGGGCTCTTGACCTGGGCTCAGCGAGCAGGCACGACTGGCTGCGGCATAAGGCAGGGAGCCCGTGGAAATTAGAAAGGAGGTTTGGGCAAGAGGCAAAGGGATCACAACCAGCAATGCAATGGATAGACAGAAAGAGCCCTTGGGGCCTGGAGAAGTTGATGGAGGGCATTTTCATAGGCCACCTATGGCCTCCCCCAGAGTGGAAGCAGCTGTTAAGGACCCAAGCTGGCCTGGGCACTAATGTTTAGTTTCTAATTTCAAGGACTCCGAAGGAGAGACTCAGACCTAGCAAGTGGTAAGTACACAAACTCCAAGAGGAGAGTGGGAGGAGGCCTGGATTCCAGGGGTGTGAGATGGGACCACAGCCAGCCTGGGAAGGTGGGTCCGAACAGTGGGGATGCCATCGCCAGCCAGTGTCACCATGATTCAGGAAAGGAATCTCCAAGCTCAGGGGAAATGGAACAGAATGCAGACTCAGGCGTGTGAAGGGAGGAGGGAGTCAGTGGGGGTTCTAAGGACAGCCACCCCCTCCTTCACAGCTGTGCCCTGACCAGTCCTGCTGGGAGTGCCCTCTGACCCAGGAAAAAGAACTCAGGAGAGCCATTCTCAGAGGCAGGGAAGAGAAAAACCCCACCTGCTGTCCCACATCAAAGTTAAACACTCGTCTGTCTCTTGTTCCTAAGGAGAAGTGGAAGCCTCTCAGTTAAGAAGACTGAATATAAAGAAAGATGGTAAGGAAATTGGTGTCTCAAAGCTGCTTTCACCTGTCAGGTCCAGATTTCTATGAGTCGAAAGTCAGCCGGTGGCCTAGAACAACAGTAATCATAACCCATCTCTGTCCTGTGCCCTGCAGTTTACAAACTTCTCAGCTTAGAATCACTTCGAGAAGGTTGTACAATGACTCCCATTTTGCAGATGTGGAAACTGAGACTCAAGGATGGGGAATGGTCTTACAGATAGCAAGTGGCACTACCTGGGCTTGAATCGTGGTTTTATCCTCTTTCTGCTATATGTGGAGTCACTAGAATGATAAATGCCCTCCAGGCCTTATGGCCTGGATGGGGAGCTGGAAATGGCCAGGTTGAGAAAGAGGTGAGGTTAGCTTAGATGAGACTCTAGAGGAGCGATGAGGCTCAGAGCGACCCCCTCCACTCCAGCCTGGAATCCATGGGGTCTTCGTGGAGGTGGGAAGGGAGACCATGATTTTTGATTAAACAAATGGCAGTTGTTCTAGAAACATTTTGAGTTGTTGCAAAAGCCCACCTTCAAAGAGCAGAGCCCTGAGTCTGAGCCCCTGGCTCTGCCTCTGTCCAGCTAGATGACCAGGACACACTATTCAACTTTCCTGGGCTAGAAAGTGAGCCTCATCAAACTAAAACTGAGACTCCCAAAGTGCAGATCATGTCCAAGTTGCTTCAGGACAAGGCATTATCCCCCAAAGTGAGAAGGTGAGTCCCCTTTCCGCTTTCTTAGAGCGTGGTCTCAGTTCGGAGCCCCCATGCTTTTAATGCCACCCTGACCTTTGTTCATTGATTGCCCTTCACACAGAGCAAGACTTTCCCTGTGAGCAGGCAGTGGGGCTGGCTAGAACTTCACCATCTTGCTTTGTATGTCTTGTGTTTATTTTTATTTTTTCTATATTCTTAGCAAAATCTGGCAATTGGGGCAAAGAACTACTGTTTTACAAAATAAAGTATTACCATTTACCTTATGCTTATTTTTGATGAAATAATAACTGTAGTTCTTATGAATGAAAAATACTGCTGTTTTGCTCTTTTCTTTAGAGGAGCAGAGCTTTACATTTGTTTAATTTTATAATAAGATGCCCCTGACTCTCTGAATGAAATTTAGGTGTTCAATTTTTTTTAGGTTGAGATATAATTGACATACATTATATTAGTTTCAAGTATACAACATAATGATCTGATATTTGTCTACACTGTGAACATAAGCCTAGTGAACATCCGTCACTATACATAGTTACAGAATTTTTTTTTCTTGTCATGAGAACTTTTCATTAAGACAGGTTTTCTATTAAGATCCTGGTTTTCCATTTACTTTTGTGACATAGTTTCCTTTTAATGTAAATCTATTTAAGGAAAAAAGAAATCTGTTTAAAGAAAACTCTTAAGTAAATATTAGTACAGATGGTCCTTGGATTAGCATGAGATGGTGAAAACGTAAGCAGTGGTACATTGAAAGGGCAAATACCATAAAGGTGGTGTGTGGAAATCAGAAAAATCAGACAAGAATGATCCTCTAGGTCCCTCCGGGCTCGAACGTGACCTTGGAGTCCTTATCCTGGCCTGATCTCTTTAGCCTCCAAATCTTCTAGTTCCCAAAGGCCCCTCTACTCATCTGGTTGAACCAACCCTTCACTTTACGCGGTCTGTGCGGTGGTCCCACCTCCTTCCCTTGTCTCAGGCTGTGCCTCCCAAGTAGCGCGCGCACACACACACACACACACACACACACACTCCCTTCTCTCTCCTTCAAGTCCTACTGCCTTGACTGTCTTTAAGGCCCAGCTCAAACTCTTATTCTTCCACGAAGCCAGCCATGATGACTCCTAAATGTTTATAGCTTAACAGCTGCATGAAATTCCACAGTATGGGTACATTATGAGGTGCTCACGATTGATCACTGGATAGGCATTTAGGTTGTTTCTGATATTTTTTCATTTTTCAAACTAAGCCATCTTACCCTTCCAGTCCTCTGTTTGATCTTGCATTTTGTTAACGTCCCCCAAATCTCTCAAACACTTGTATTTTCTAAATATTTACTTGTAAGAAAACTGAAACTAAGATTCACGGAGAACTTCTCTGTTAGGAACTCATTTTATATTTCTGAAAGTTTGGGTGAGGAAGAGGGGAGGAAAGGGTTCTGCATAATGTCCATATTTTCCTAAAGGGTAAACTGACTTCAGAGCCAAAATGTTTTAGAAATACTCATTTTAGTTTCTCACAGAACTACTGTCCTCACCTTTCACTCCTTTGCCTTGAAAATCCCTCGACAGCAGTGATATGCAGTATCACGCTGCTTTTACCATTTACAGAGTACTTTCCCGTCCAAGACCCCCATCCATCCTCTCAGTGGCATAAACGTTGTTTCTCCATTTATTGGTGAGAACACTGAGACTCAGAGGGGTCAGGACACTTGTCCAAAGTTTCACAGCACATCAGTGCCTGAACTGGACCAAACTAAGACATTCCAGGCAGCTTCAACAACCCACTCAGGAAGCCTGCCTCATTCCAGGGAACCATCCCGGAATTGTCTTCCCTTTGTTCTTTTCTTTCTTTCTTCTTAAAACCTTTCTTGGCATCTCTTTTAATCACAGCCCCTTGCCTGGGTCGAGGCCCTGTGTTCTCTCCCCTGATGACTCCCACAGTGCCTGACAGGGGGCCTCCCCCGTATGGGGGAGCCTCTTTCACAGAACTCCCCCTGCCGAATTCCTGCCCAAGACACGGGCCCTGTCTCTCAGCTCCTCTATCTCTGTTAACTATAATACATTCTGTTAATATAATAGCATTCCAAGCCTGCAATTCCATTTCCGGGCATTTGGCCCCCAGAAATACCTGCACATATGCACAGAGGTTCATGTGTAGTGATGTTTGGTGCAGCATTGGTGGTAACAGCAAATATCTGACACCAACAGGTTCATTGGCAGGGGACTAGTTAAATAAACTAGGGTAACTTTATGCCATAGAACACTATACAGCCATGAAAAAGAACAGAGCAGCTCTAAAGATACTCTGAGATGGAAAAATGTCCCCAATCTATCAATGAGAGGGAAAAATCAAATTATAGAGCAGCAGGTGTACAAATGGATCCTGCTTTTGTTTTTGTTATTATTATTTTTTTTTATTGGGCAACAGTGTGTTTTTCCAGGGCCCATCAGCTCCGAGTCATTGTTCTTTCAATCGAGTTGTGGAGGGCGCAGCTCAGCTCCAAGTCTAGTTGTCGTTTTCCATCTTAATCACAGGGGACACAGCCCACCATCCCATGCGGGACTTGAACTATCAACTTTCTTGTTGAGAGCTCCTGCTCTAACCAACTGAGCCATCCAGCCACTCCCCTGCTTTTGTTTTTAAAAATCTGGAAAGGTTTTGCCAATTATCACTTGATTTTAAGGAGTGGGATTAGGGAGAGAGAATGGGGCAATGTGAAACTTTTAAACTTGACACGTTTGCATTGTTTGCAATTGTGTGTAACATTCATTCCACAAAAAAAGTATACGGCACTTTTTTAGTTGCCGGGCAAAATCCCCACCCACACCATCCTCCTGAGGGGGACAGAGAATAAACACAGAAATGAAAATATAACCAGTTGAATGGTGATAAGTGTTGGAAAAATAATAAAGTGAGATAAAGGCTCGGAAGGGATGGGGCTTGGGGTGCTATTGTAGTTGGGCTGGTCAGAAGCAGCATCTCTGACATTTCAGCAGAGACGGGAATCCTTTTAGTAATTAAAAAAGAGGGAGAAAGAAGCAAACAGCAAATTCCCCACATCCTCTGCCTTTACAGATGAGTTTTTCCACTTCGTCCTCCTCTGCTTTGCCATTGGGGCCTTGCTGGTGTGTTATCACTATTATGCAGGTGAGTGGGGGGCTGTGGGAACAGGGGGTGGGGGGAGGGGTCCAGACCTGCAGGCTAACCAGTCTCTCTCCCTGGCTGCCCTTGCAGACTGGTTCATGTCCCTTGGGGTCGGCCTGCTCACCTTTGCCTCCCTAGAGACCGTCGGCATCTACTTTGGTTTGGGTAAGTCCCTCGCCCCAACTCTTGGAGGGCAGTGGCTGGATGGACTACAGATGCTTGCCAAGGACCAGAAAGCCACAACCTAAATACTTTTTAAAAATTTCTTTATGCTCATGTTTTCTTCCTAACCGCTCTGAAGGTCACTGTGAGGTTTCTGGCAAAACCCTGTGGAAAAAAATGGGCAGCTCCATAAAAATGCAACAAAAACAGCTGAAAGTGGCAAACAAACAGAATTAGGCAGATACCGAAAACAAGTTAGTTAATGGGGTTGGGTACTGCATTCGCCTTTTCCTGGCACTGTTATTGCTATTCGTGGCTGTTGTTTTTAATAATAACTCTAGCTCTATTATTTAAGCTTAGCCTGCTGCTTGAAATTCCACCATTAGAGCCTTGTTTATGTGAGTTAGGCCTTGGTCCAAGGGTGGGCGGGAGGATGTCTGAGCCCGGGTCCCTGAGGAGGCACACAGTTCAGTCACCTTTCTTTTTGTCTCTGAGCAGTGTACCGGATTCACAGCGTCCTGCAAGGCTTCATCCCCCTTTTCCAGAAGTTCAGGCTGATGGGTAACTTTTACATCCTTCCTATGTTCACTTTTTCTCTCCCCATAAGGGTCTTCTGTTGCCAACAGGCTTAGCCTATAGGAAAGAGCACAGGGCCTGGAGTTGGGGCCTGGGTTCAAGTCTTACCTCTTCCGATTTACCATCCCTGGGGGCCCTGGAGCCTCTTTTAGCCTCAGTTTCCTCAACTGAAAAATTAGTGTAATAATACCTAGTACACAACGGTGTTGTGAAAATCACGTGAGGAATGAATGCAGAAGTCCTTACGTGTGAAATCCTGTGAAGGGAGTCGGGTATTCTGTCATAGAATTTTACATTCCCCCAAACGCTATTTTCTCCATGATTTTATTTGCCTAATAGCAACTGAGGGTTAAGGTGGGCTTTACTTATCTTGCACTGATCTTATGAAACTGAGATTCAGAGAGGTGGAGTGACTTGCACAGGGTCACACAGCTAAAGTGGCTGGGCTGAACTAAAGGAGATCCTCTTTCATAACCAGCAGCTCTGTGCCTACTCAACTGAGAGGCCAGAGGGTTGTGTGTCTCTGTGCTGGGGATTTCTGTCTCCTTTAACTCACTTAATTCATAAAGGGGAAATTAGTTGCAATGGCTGTGGGTCATGGAGATTGTGGCTTCCGGGGTAACTCCATTATCTCAGCTATGAGGGGTATTTAGGCATCTGGGGTGATGGTGGGGATGAGGCCTGGCTGCCTTCAGAATCCCATGCCATCCTGTGGTCTTTCCTTTCCAGGGTTCAGGAAGACTGACTGAGGCCAGTGCCAGGCGGACAGCCAAGCTAGGCCCCAGTGTGACTACCACTACATCTTCTGAGCACAGAGCAATGTTCTGGAAGACACACAGGCAGGCCAGGCTCGGGCAATAAAGAGAGCACTTTTCCTTCTACGTGATCTGAACATTGGCGATCTGAACATTGGCGCCCGCGCAGGCTGAGGTATCATTCAGGCAGCATTGGCATGCAATCCAGCTGCCAGGGTGGAAGGCAGAGGGAGGTCTGCCTTCGTGGTACCTGGATTGGCAGGAAGATTCTGGGACATCACCGCTCTCAGGAGATAGTAGGAGACCCCTGGGCCCTGCAAGCTGTGATATATCTGGGCTCCTGGTTTCTCTCAAATCCCCACTCTGTCCTGGTGGGCTCTCAGTTCCTACAGAGCCTTCCCAGGACAGACAGACAGTCCCTTGCCGTGAGGCAGGGAGCCATCATGTCGAGCCCCTGGGGTGAACTTGATGCCGGTGAGATGTTGGGGACAAAAGCCCAGCATTTGGGCACCATCCCCTAGTGCCAGCCTGCAGCCCTGTACTCTATCAAGATCCAAATAAACATTTTCTTCCCTGGACTAAAGAGTCAGTACAGTATTCCTTTAGGTTTCTTGAGTGTGAGAATACCTTTGGGGGCCTTCTTTGACTTCATCTAGTCAGGGAGGGCTCCTTCTCCTACATAATAAAGTATAAAAGGGAATAAATATAAAGTAAAGCCCCTCATTTTAGGTCCAAGACTTCAATTGCACAGGTTTGGAATGGGAGACAGGGCTTTGCAAACATTTTTGTGAAAAAGATTAGGTACTCTCAGCTCAGCCAATACCATAGGAGTGAGAAAAGGGCACAAAGCAAAATCTTTTCTAAATTTGGGTAGAATTAATGGAGGTACAGAGTCTGGATTGAAGGAGATGATAGTAGGTTTGCTATACATGGCCAGGCCACACCAATCATGTGCTCAGTTTTAGACTCACGTATTAAGAACAATAGTGACAAACTGAGAACACACAGAAGAGATCTGAGTGGGAATATAAAGAACAATTGAAGAAACAAGAACTCTTCAACTTGCAGAAGAGAAAAGTGGGGGCCATTCTTGAGCTCACAGACTCTGGAAGACACTTTCTCAAGCAGTTGTGATGGTCCAGGTAGTCACATATGTGGTCTGGTTTAATTCTCACAGCAGCCTTGAGATGTGTGAATCGTCCTCATTTCAGATGGAAAAACAGATTCAAAGAGGTTCACTAATGTGCTCAAGTTTCCACAGCAAACAAGTGGCAGAGCTGTGAGTTTTCCCCAGTGTCTCCCAGACTTTGCTCCCAGAGTGATAGAATATTTTTTAAAAGCGAGAAAGGAAGGGCTGCCAACTCTATCTTGCCAACTAAGGACAATAAAAACAACAACAAAAATCAACTATCAGCATCATTTCATAAAAGAAAGGACAGTTTTACATCAAAAAATCAGGGAAATGATCATCAGAAACAAAATGGGGTTCAAAATGAATAAACTAAGCCTTATGAAAATATTACTGCCTGTCCTTTTTCCTCAACTCACTGTTGTCTGGTGAAAAAATTGTCTTTTGGAAACCCTAAGACTAGAGCATTTACATTCTCTTGTTTTGGGGGTTTTCCAACTCAACTCTCACACCTCACGTGCTGAAAGCCTCACTACCTCCCAAAGCAACTCTTACTGTAGGAGATTTTTACTCTTACTCTAAGATATCTGTGTCAATGAAGCTTAGGGCATTCTTTCAGAAGAATAATCGCCTACAAATAGGGAATACTCTTAACAGCCTCAACACTCAGCTCTTAGCTCAGCCCTGACATTCACGCCTGTGGCCCAGTCCTCCAATTGTGTGTGTCTTTTTCAGGATTGTTTTGGTTGTTCTGGGTCCCTTGCATTTCCATACATGTTGTAGGATCAGCTTGTCAATTTCTGTAAAGAAGCCAATGGGAATGCTGATAGGATTGCATTTTTTACATTTTCATTAGAAAAGAAATTATCACAAATCCCAGCACCCCAAATCAACTGCAGTTAATATTTTGGTGTGTTTCCTGTGAACTTTTTTTTTTTTGATAATTTTCAGATTTTTTTTTTCAATTGGGTAATATTAGGGAACAGTGTGTTTCTTCAGGGCCCATCAGCTCCAAGTAGTTGTCCTTCAATCTAGTTGTGGGGGCACAGCTCACTGGCCCATGTGGGAATCGAACCGGCAACCCTGTTGTTCAGAGCTCGCACTCTAACCAACTGAGCCATCCGGCCACCCCTCCTGTGAGTCTTTTTAGTGTGTGAGTTCATTAATTTTTATTTTGGGCCCTTTTTTTCCACGTATAGTAAGCATTTTCCCATTACTACATACGCTCCATAAGCATCATTTCCAGCTACTGTGTATTTCATGCTTTGCGTAATAATCCTTCTATATTTAGGTAATAAGGGAATCGCTAACATTTGATTAGTGTTTCTTATGAGCTGGATGTGGAGCTAAGCACTTTGCCCACATCCTGTCATTTAATCCTCATCGAAACCCTGTGAGGTAGCATCTGCGATTTTACAGAGGAAAAAACTGAGACAGGGAATGCTAATTTCTGAGGTTTTGATTTCAAACACTTGTCTATAACTTATTAATACTTTTTTCTAAAGGGAGCCTGGAGTGCATGGATCAGATATTTATCAAACATATAAATAGAATGCAAATGTTCATGATAGAAATATGAAACTTGCTGACTTAAGGACAGTGTGGTTAGTCTTCCCTGTCTTGGCCTCAGTTTCTTCATCTGTACAATGGGGATAACAGCAGTGCCTCCTCACAGTGGAGGACAGTACATGAGATAATTATATCAAGTCTTATACACAGTCTCTGGCACATCGTAGGTGCTCAGTAAGCAGGAGTTACATGCTCAGAGCAGGGGCTTACATCAGATACCTTACACTCAGGTAGGCAAAGTCAGCTAGATGTAAAATAATGGGGAGTGGGAGAGAGGGGACCAGGAGAGCCAATACCTGACCAAAGGAGGCAGCTGCTGTCCAATGTCACCAGGCAGAGCCAACTAGGAAAACAGAGCTATACCAGAGCCAGCCAGGAAAACAGAGCCACACCAGGTATTTTAGCAGAGAGAAGCAATTACCACCAAGGGCTGGGAGAACAAAGGAAAGAAGTTTAGAACCAGGAAGCTTGGGAGAGTGTCCTGCAGAGCTGGGACCCAGACCTCTGAGGCAGAGGCATTGTCTGTTGGCGCTGGTGTCTCTGAGGTGGGCCTGATGAGCCTGGTGCTAGGAGAGCAGGACCAGTGGTCTCAGTCCTCCAGTTTCTCAACAGAGGCACGAAACCCAGATTTTTTTTAATGTTGGCAACTAATTTTTTTTTAATTTCAAATTCTGCTGTGGAAACAGTATAGTGGTTCCTCAAAAACTTAAAAATAGAATTACCGTATAATCAAGCAAGTCTACCTCTGGGTATAGATCCAAAAGAATTGAAAGCAGGGACTCAAAGAAATGTTTGCACACCTCTATTCATAGCAGCATGATTCACAACAGCCAAAAGGTGGCAGCAGCCCAGGTGTCCATCGACAGATAACTGGATTAACAAAACATGGTATATACATACAATTAACTATTATTCTGCCTTAAAAAGGAAGAAAATTCTGCCACGTGCTACCACATGGATGAACCTTAAGGACATTATGCTAAGTGAAATGAACCAGTCATAAAAGGACACATATTATATAATTATACTAATATGAGGTCCCGGAGTAGTCAGATTTATTGAGACAGAATGTAGAATGGTGGTTGCCAGCAGTTGGGGGGAGAGGGAAATGGGGAGTAAGTGTTTAACAGGTACAGAATTTTAGCTGGGAAGATGAAAAAGTTCTGGAGACAAATGGTGGGGATGGTTGCACGACAGTTCGAAAGTACTTCATACCACTGAACTGGACACTTAAAAATGATTAAGATGGTAAATTTTATATTATGTGTGCTTTACCAAAATTAAAAAATATTTCAAATTATTTGTGTTAAAACCAAACTGGATCTGGCCTGCAGGCCTTTGGCTTACAGTGTTTGCACTGGGGGCTCTCCGTAGTGTAAAGCTGGAGACGGGAGCTGACAAAGGTACACATAGAATGGGAGAGAAAGCCAGACCAAGAACAAGGACACAACCTTTTCTGTTCCACTTTCCAATTTTTGGCAGCCTGACTGCATTGTGAGGACATGAGTTCAATCCCAGTTCTGCTGCTGGTAACCTTGGCCTCTCTGGGCCCCAGTTGTCAAGAATGGGTTTAGGAAGGCCAGGTTGTCGGAGCCCTTCATTCCCTGGAAGAAATCCCCATACTCCCCAGATTTCAGCAGAAGTTCTGTGTGCCCTAGTGTGCTGCCTCCGTGGGGCCCTTAGCACTGATCGTGGACCCTCTCGCTGCTCCTCTGCCCAACTAGAGCTCGAGCCCAGTGCCAGCTTGGGGTTTGGTTACACTTCAGACGTCAGGCGGATTACTAGAGCCCCAGTCGGTCCAACAAGTGGTCTAAAAATAAAGTGTTGAATCCTGAGTCCAGGAAGGCAAGGTTGCAAAATGGAGGGGGTAGGTGGAAAGTGCTGGGAGTGGGTGCGGGGTGGGGCTCTATCTCTGACTTCCCCGGACTCTGTGAACTGGATTTCTGCTGTAATCACAGCGGAGGGAAGACGGGGGTATGAGAGTATTTTGAGGCCATAAAAGCCAGCTTGCACTGGGAGGAAAGGTGAGAAGCCCAAGAGGACTGACTCTAGCAGTTGTTTGTCCTGTTCTCCTGACACAGCCCCAGGAATCCTCTGTCTGCTCCAGACGACCTGGGCCTGGACCAGAGATAGAGCCAGGGGATGCTGCTGACTGAACCTGGGAAGCTGGTGAAAGCACTTGACTTTGATCTAGGCTTTGACGGGGGAGATGTAGGGAAGGGCTTTCCAGGCAAAGGGCACCGTGTGGGCAAAGGCATGGAGGAATGAAAAAGGATACGTGTATGGGGAACACCACATAGTCAGCCCAGTGTGACTGAGGCATATAAACTGTGAGTAGGAGTGAGGGTTAAGGGGCAATGGAGCACGCAAGGTGAATTGTCCTCTTTCCCCCAGCAGGTCCTTGAGAGCTGGGAAAAAGATCTGGGACTTTGTTTAGTCTGGGACACTGGGGAGCCATGGAAGGCATTTGAGAAGAGGAACAGCATAGTGAGATTGCATTTTAGAAAGGTCACTCTGGTAGCCTGGTGGGGGCTGTGGGGATCATGAAAATGAGTCTCGTAGACCTTCCACTACAAGGGATTGTAATTGACTGAGAGCTGCTGTGCTCAGTGTTTGCACCGAGGGATGCTTCCCGGGGGATGCTCCCAGTCGGTGACTTAGCTACAAGAAGGACACTAAGGCAGGCCCATTCCTGGGAGACACAGGATCCCCAACACCTGCCACACCTTCCTTAGACAACCTGACCGACTAGATCCTCCCGCCCACCTGCCCTGTTTTCTTCAGCTGGGGCTAAATTTACACCACAGCCTGATGACTCTTCCAGCCTTCTGCTCCCTTCCGATTTTCTCTCCCACAGGTGTTTTTCCTAATGAAGTCCTTCTACATTTCATCCCATCCTGGCACCAGCTTCTCAGAGGGCTCAGACTAATGGGGTGAGACAAGAGACGGGGGTACCAGCGGGCATAACAGCAGAGAGGAAAGGTGAATTTGAAGACGTTTTAGATATGTAATCCGCAGTATGACTTGAAGTGTATGCCTACCCGCAGCCCCCTGGGCTTTCCCCTTGGTTGGAGCTCTTAACACCTAGCATGGGAATCCATATTGGTCACCTCCTCTAGATTCTGAGTTTGTTCAATAAATAAATGAAGGAGTTAATGAGTGAGTGAATTAATGAAGTTGAAGGGAAAAGGGGAGCCTGGGATGATCTGAGAGCTCCAGTTTGGGCCACTTGGCAAATGGTTGTAGTCAGTATGTGTTATTTGCCCTCTGGGTGTTTTTTTGCCACTCCAATCTTCCTACACTCGCTTGTGCATAAGGCTGCACTCTTGTGCACCAAAGGACACTATCAAGAGAGTGAAAAGACAACACACAGAATAGGAGAAAATATTTGCAAATCATGTACCTGATAAGGATTGAATATCCAGAATATATAAAGAGCTACCACAACTCCACAATAATAAAGCAAACAACCCAATTCAAAAATGGGAGGAAAACAAGTCAAAGGAATTAAATAGATATTTCTCCAAAGAAGATATATTAAAATGGTCCATAAGCACAAAAGATGCTCAGTTCTCATTAGTCATTAGGGAAATGAAAATGAATATTGTGTCATACCCATTAGAACGGCTCTTATTTAAAAAAATGAAAAATAGCAAGTATTAGTGAGGATGTGGAGAAACTGGAACCTTCAAGCATTCCTGGTGGGAAGGTAAAAATGGGGCAGCTACTGTGAAAAATAATTTGGCAGTTTCTCAAAAGTTAAACATAGAGCCCATCAATTCCACTCCTAGATATATACTCAAAAGAATTGAAAACAGGGACTGAAACCGGTACTTGTATGCCTATGTTCACAGCAGCGTTATTCACAATAGCTGAAATGTGGAAGCAACCCAAGTGTCGATTGATGGATGAATGAATGGATAAACAAAATATGCTCTAAACAAACAATGGAATAGTAGTCAGCCACAAAAAGGAACAAGATTCTGACACCTGCCACAACATGGATGAACCTTAAGAACATTATGCTAAGTGAAATAAACCAGTCATAAAGGGACACATATTGTATAATTTCATTTATATGAGATACTAGAATAGGCAAATTCACAGAGACAGAAGGTATAATAGAAGTTACCAGGGGCTGAGGGGAGGGTGAGACAGAGTGTTATTGCTTACTTAATGGATACAGAGTTTATGTTTGGAGTGATGAGAAAGTTCTGGAAATGAATAATGGTGATAGAAGACATTGTGAATTTACATAATGAACTATACACTTAAAATGGTTAAATGGTTAAATTTTATGTTATGTATATTTCACCACAATAAAAAAAAGTTCAATTAAAGAAAAAGTTCTACACCCAATAGATTTTGAGAGGGTTGACCCCATCTCTAGCGCTAGGGATGCGTTCCGGCAGGCATTCAGCATATTCCAGTCACTGATTCAGGGAGGGGCCTGTGACAGAGACATAAGTCACCCCCAGCATCTATTCTTTCTTTTCCCCATTTTGGGTCTCTCAGCAAAAGTCTGTAAACCAACTAATCCAGGGTCAGAACTCAATAGAACCCATGGTCACCAGGTGACTAGTGTCCACAGATTGACCCCAACCATCTCTCCCCTCCTTGTATGCATGTGCTGTTTCTGCCATCAAGGGGTGGGATCTATTTCCTTGCCCCCTGAATCTCAGATGGAACTGTGACTTGCCTGGACCAATGGAAGTAGAATGTAGCAGAAGTGACGTGTGGATTGTCCCAGGCCTAGCTTTTAAGATGCCCGGCAGCTTCTGCTTTTCCTCTAGGAAGTCAGCCTCCATGTAAGAAATCTGACTATCCTAAGCCATCCATGCTGTGAAAAAGCCCAAGCTAGGGAAAGCTAGGTAGAGAGAGGTCTGGTCAGCCCCAAGCTTTTCAGCCAGTCCAGCTGAGGCATCAGACGTGTGAATGAAAAAGCATCTTGGACTTGCCAGCTCCTGCAGACCCCATATGAAGCAGAAGGTCCACCCCGCTGAACTCAGACCATATTGAAGGATAATGAAAACCAATAAATTTAAGCCATCAAGATTTGCGATGGTGTGTGTCTGGTTAGCTCAGTTGGTTAGAGTGTAGTACTATTGACACCAAGGTTGCCAGTTTGATCCCCACATGGGCCACTTTGAGCTGCGCCCTCCTTAAAAAAAAAAAAAAAAAAAGATTCGCAATGGTTTTTTACACTGCAACAGATCATTAAACAGAGATTTTTGCTGGGTATATTAGTCAGGGTTCTTCAGAGAAACAGAACCAATAGGAGATATAGAAAGCTATTTATTATAAGAAATTGGCTCATGTGATTATAGAGGTCTGCGGTTGGCAAGCTGAAGACCCAAGAGAGCTGGTGGTGTAGTTCCAGCCTGAATCTGAAGGCCTGAGAACCAGGAGAATGGATGATGTAAGTTTCAGTCCAAGAACAAAAGAAGACTGATATCCAGCTCAAGGAGTCAGACAGAGAGAGTAAATTCTCCCTTTCTCCACCTTTTTGTTCTATTCAGGCCTTCAGTGCATTGGATAAGGCTCACTCACATTGGGGAGGGCAACCTGCATTACTCAGTCCTGATTCAAATGTTAATCTTATTCAGAAACACTTTCATGGACACACTCAGAATAATGTTTAACCAAATATCTGGCACCCATGGCCCGGCCAAGTTGAAATATAAAATGAACCACTGTACTGGGGCTTCTGAGAGAAGTACCTTCTCTTCTGTTGTATTTCATGATGTGAGGGTGTGAACTTAGCCCCCTTGCTACCACCAGCGCCAGTCTGAGAATGAAGTCCACACAGGGAATAGAGTGGAACCAAAAGAGTCCACGAAACCAAGCCCGGACGACAGTGTTCTACAACATGGATCAATCTGCCCTGCAAGCTAGTCCTGTTTTATGAGGCAATAAACTCCCCTCTTTTCTTTCACCCAGTTTGAGTTGGAGTTTCTGTCCCTTGCATCCAAAAGGCCTAAGTGATGTAATAAAATGACAGTAGATTCTTCTGGACATTAGTCTTAGCAATGTTTATGTGAACTTGACACCAACAGCAAGGAAACAAAAACAGAAATAAACAAATGGGACTACATCAAACTAGAAAGCTCCTATACAACACCAGCCTGCCTGCCGCTGTCCAGTCTTTTGCCTCCTCCCATTCCTGCAGCAGTTCAGGGATCCTCATGTCCTCCTGACCAATACCCTGCCTCTCCCTGCCTTGGTTTTCTCTCCTCCAGGCTTCCTCCAGCCTGTCCCCACTTTGTAGTCAGAGGGTCCTCCCCCAAACTCGGAGCTGATTATTGCATGTCCCTCCCACAATTCCCTCTCCTGGCTCCCCACTGCCATCAGGAATAAGGCCGAGCTCCTGGGCTCCTTTCCCATCTGGCCCCGCCCACCTGGACTAGTGTGCTTCCTGCCACTCTCTGCCTGCCCCTGACCTCTGACCTCTTCAGAAGTACCCACTGTACCCTCACAGGCTTCTCATACAAAGGTTAACAAAGAGCTCAGCAAAGGTTAAAAATGAACCTTGCTCCCCTCACCCATCCCTTTTTATTTAACCTAGAGCTCAGAGGCGAGAACAAAGGCCCTCGAGGAGCGGATGGTGGACCCCGTGCACCTGGGACTGCAGTGCCTGGGCAGTTTAAGAGGGAAACTAGCCTTGAGGTCCGGAAAGTCTTCTAATAAGGAGGGTGGCCTCTGGAGTGGAAGGGGAGCGAGGAGAGAACAGAGTGGTTAAGAGTCATGTGAGGAGCAGTCCCACCTGCCCCCCACTCCCACCCCTTTTTACATAGGGCAGAAGCCAACTCTAGCATAGGAGGGGCTAAGGAAGGAGGAGGGGGAGACCCGCCTTGCCCCAGCCACCTGGCTCGTCACCATTCTCAGCATTAGTAAATCAAATGGGAGTAAAACAGGGAGGTCCAGTTCCCAGGAGGTGAGTTTTTAAGGTTTTAAAAAGCAAAGTAAATGCTGGTTTGGAATGGCTTGGAATAATTGTGTGTATCTGTAACTTGCTCGTTCTGACTGCTGCACAGCAGAGGTTCTCTAAGTGTGGTCAGGGAACCATCACCATCATCTTTTTCTGGGATCTTGTTTGAAAGGAAAAGCCTTGGGCCCCACCCCGAGACCCACTAAATCAGAAACTCCATGGGATGCAGCCCACAATCTGCATGTGTGATTTTTAACAGCTTTATTGAGATATCATTCACACCATACATTCATCCATTTAAAGTATATAATTCAACGGTTTTTAGTATTTCAGAGTTGAGCAACAATGATTACAATCTAATAAGGAACATTTTCATCACCCCCAAAAGAAAGCTCTAGTAGCAGTTAGTCCCCATTTCCCTTTCCCTCAGCCCCTGGCAACTGCTAATCTACTTTCTATCTCTATGAATTTGCCTTTTCTGAACATTTCACATAAATGAAAGCATATATGTGACCTTTCATGTCTGGTTTGTCTCACTTAATATAACGTTTTTAAGGTTCATCCATGTGTAGCATAAGTCAGTACTTCATTCCTGTTTATGGCAGAATAACACCCATTGTATAGACAGACCATATTTTGTTTGTCCATTTGTCTGCTGATGGACACTGGTTTGTTCCCACTTTTTGGCTATAGTGAATAATGCTGCCATAAAGATTCATGTAAAAGTTTTGTATGGACACAAAGCCCCCAAGGTGATTTTGAAGCATGCTTAAATTTAAGAAACACTGTTGTAGAGTATAATTGGGCAAATATATCACAATTTATTTATCCCTTTTCTCACTGACAATCACTTTGGTTGTTTCCCGTGTTTGGCTATTATGACAATGATGCTATGAACATTGTATGCGTGGTGTAGCAGTTTCTCTGAAGTCGCGGAATCGCTGGATCAGAGAGTGTGCATATCTTGAGCTTTCTTAGTTTAAAGCAATAATCCTTCCCAAAGTAGTTGACTAATTAAATTCTAGCACATCCAGTAGCACTGTCACCTCATTAACACTTGGTATTGAAGGCCTTTCATTTGGGCCAATATGTTAAGCATATAATGTTATCTTGTTGTGTTTTAATTTGTATTTCCCTGTTCATTAATCAGGTTGAGCACATTTTTACATCTTTAATATCCATTTGAATTTCCTCTCTTAGGAAGAGCTGGATGAAGTTTTTAGCCTATTTTTTCCCTATTGGGTTATCTGCCTTTTTTTCTATTGATTTGTAAGAATTCTTGACGTATTTTTGAGACTATCCTCTATTTAATATTTAATGTTTAATATGTATGTTTTATCAACTGGCAAAAATAACTCTCCAGATAAATCCACAAGAAAAAAATGGTTTATTCAGGGGGAAAAAAAGGAAAAAGAAACAAAAACCACCACTTCAGTATGGGGAGCGCACACCTCCCACCTGGGGTTCCAACCAGCTCCCACATGAAGAAGGAAAATAATGGCCTGGTTCCAAGATGGCTATTCTGTTTATTAGCATCCCTCCCCTAGAAGTTACCACAAAGTTAAACAGGAAGTCAGGTCTAGAGAGTCAACGGGGGGCCCAGCTCCACCCACAGTCCTCCTAGCTCCATGGTTAAGCATCCCAAGATATCAGTTTACTTTTATCATTCCCCCCTCTTGATCAAGATCTTTTCTCTAAAAGATCAGTTTCAATGATCTTCTCTCACTCTGTGACTCGTCTTTTCACTTTTTATGATATTATAATCCCTAATATTATCTCTTGCCTCTGGAAAAATAAAAGAACTATGCATTAGATTGATTTTAGGATTATAATAATGCTTTGGAACACAACATCATTCTGAGATATTCTTGTCTAAATGCATAAGCTGAATCTGATCATGAAGAAATATCTGACAAACCCAGAAAGAGGGACACTTTACAATATAACTAATCCATACTCTTCAAAAGTGTCAATGCCATGCAAAACAAAGAGGAGTTCTTACAGATTAATGGAGGCAAAAGAGATATCATAAATGAATGCAGACATGATCTTGAATTTTCTTTAGTTATGGAGGACATGATTGGGACACCTGGCAAAATCTGAATAAGGTCTACAGATAAAACATTAATATGTCACTATGAAGACACCATTAATGTATCAATGTTAGTTTCTTGGTTTTGATAATTGTACTATGGCTATTGAGTAAGAGAATGACCTTGTTTTTAGTAAACATACTGAAAGATTTATGGTAAAAGGCAACATGTCTGCAATCTGCGTTCAAACTCAGAAAGTAATAGTACTTACAGAGAAAAGGAGAAAAGAAACATGGTAATTTGTTAACATTTGGGATTCTGGTGAGAGGGATATAGGATTTATTTTGGTTGGTTCTATTCTAGCAACTTTTCTATAAGTCTGAAATTATGTTAAAATAAAAGGGAAAAAAAAATCTGTTCACAGTAATAGCTACTGAAATCAGAGATTAGCCAAGAGCAGGAACTAGAGGATTCTGCTGCAAACACAAACAACACAAAAGAAAATGGATAAACATTTTTAAATAGACACTCGAATACGAGGAAATCCAACTGGCCAGGAAATGTATAAAAATCTGCTTGATCTCATTAATTATGAAGAAATAAAAATTAAAATAACAATGAGATACCACTACACACCCACCAAATTGGCAAAAATTAGTGTCTCACAATACCAACTGTAGCCCCATGGAGCAGTGAGAATAAACATCCAAAGCTGAGTGGGAAAGTATACTTATTTGTTCAACCACTTCAGACAGTTGTTTGGCATTATCTAGTAGTCAGAGATGCACATTCTGTGGCCCAGTACTTTTATCCTTAGATATATAACCTGGAGAAATGCATGCAAATACACAGCAAAACACATGTACGAGAAGGTTCATAGCAGCGCTGTTCAAAATAGTCCCAAGTTGGAAACAGCCCAAATGTCCATCAACAGGAAAATGGGTAAACTGTAGTAAAAACGTATAGTGGAATGTTATACGCAATGAAAATGGATACATTACATCTCTGTGCAGCAACATAAATGAACCTTACAAATATGATATTTAGTAAAACCATATAGTTTTATCTATGGGAAGTTCCCAAACAGACAAAACCAAAGCTATATTATTTAAGGATACATATACAAGTAATAAAACTGTGAAGGAAAGCGATAAAGGGATACTCTAAGCGTTGGGAAGAATATTTATCTGTAGAATAGAGGAAGGAGTGAGATGTTGGGTGGTGGGTATCTGAGGCACTGGCGGCGCTATATTTCTTTACCTGGGTGGTGGTTACACGAGGGGTTATTTTATAACTAATTTTCAAGATATAGGTATATCTTGGATGCTTTTTCTGTATATTATATTCCAGAATAAAAATGATTAAAACCAAGTATTAAAACAAAAAGTAATTTTTGCTTTTCGCTCTACTGAAGGTGCTATTACAGGGCATGGACACAAGAGGGGGCTCTAACCAGTGAGCCTCGGAGAAGCGAGGTCTCCTAGCAACGGAAAAAACAGCGAGGAGGAAACTTCCTGAGAGTGATTAACTGATGCATTCTGGCTCCTGCACCTGCCAGGTCAGTCTGAGGTCAGTTTCTGGCACCTGGAGCATTTCTGTTGGGTCTTAGAGCGTCCTTGACCTTTCCTGATGAGAGGGGCTATTCTTTCAAACGCAAGGTCGAGTCTGCAGAGGCGGAGAGGCTGCACTTGGCTGAGCTTGCCTTTCCTGCTAGTGTTGGGTAATGACACCCTCAGGTTTTGATGGAGGCCCTTCTCCTTAAAACTTCAAACATGTCAGTAATGTTTCCCCTCAAACAACAGAGGACATTAAGAAGGGACTTTGCCTTTCTAAGGCTCCAGGTCACACAAAAAATAAGGTTTTCACGAGTTGGGGTGTGATGGAAGTTTTCTGGATTGTTGACAAAACAGAACGTGTATAATTTCTAAATAGGTATATTTGAGGCTAAGTGGGGTGGGTAATGATAATGAATATATACAGAATACAGCTTTCACAGATTTGTATCACTTGTTTCACAATCACTCTAGTATCACTCCATTTTGTAGATGAAAAAACTGAGACGTTAAATGGTGAGAAGTCCAGAGCGTTCCTCCCAACCTAATCTACCAAAGAATAAATATTAGGGCGTCCGGATGGCTCAGTTGGTTAGAGCGGGACCTCTTAACAACCAGGTTGCTGGTTTGATTCCCGCATGGGATGGTGGGCTGCGCCCCTTGCAACTAAACGTTGAAGACAGTGACTGGACTTGGAGCTGAGCTGTGCCCTCCACAACTAGACTGAAGTCCAACGACTTGGAGCTGATGGGCCGTGGAGAAACACACGGTTCCCCAATATTCCCCAATAAAATTTAAAAAAAAGAATACTAACTAGTAGCTTGTTTTTAAAGGGGAGAAGCTGTTAATTGTCTCTAATAAAGAAGTGAAAATTAAAACAATAGGGAGATAACTTATTTTCTCCATTAAATTAGCAAAATTGTTTAAAATCATAATACCTCACACTAGGGAAGCTGTTTGGAAACTGGCAGTCTTATACAATGCTAGTAGCATGGAAACTGATAGCAGGTCTTTGGGAAAACAGTCCGGCAACAACTAGTAGGAGCCATAAAAATATTTCTATCTTTTGATCCAGCAACCTCATTTCTGAAACCTATCTGAAGGACATAATTTGAAATTTGAGAAAAGATGTATGTACAAATATTGGTGTATGTGCAAATAAGAAAAACATTATTTATGATGGCAAAAAAATTGAAAACGTGAACAGTGAGGTGACTAAGGAAGCAACTATATTAAGTAACATTAATGTCTCCATTTAAAAAAATTATGATGCTGAAGCCTGTGGCATCATGGGATATGCTGCTGTGTAATGTTAAATGAAAAACAAAAGCAGCTACAAAATGGCCTGGACATTAATCAAGCTTGTAAATACATAACATCCCATTGGTGTGGAGGGTAGAAGTAAAGTGGGGGAAAGAAGAAAACATTAGGGAAGTAGAAATTTTTTTTTTTTATGTTTTGTTTTTTTTTATAATGTTTTTCTCCCCTTTCACTTACACTGAGTTTACTTTCCCTTCTTTTCCATTTTTTTTCTATTATTGGGTATTTTTCTTGTATCAGTTGGCAATGTAATGCTCACTCCAGGTAAGTCAGAAAATATAAGAACATTAGAATACTCCCTCTCACAAAGAAAACACTCTAGTAATACCTCAGAGCAGTGGTTCTTAAACTTTAACATTCATCTGCGCCACTTGGAGGTCTTGTTAAAACCAAGTTTGGTGGATCCCACCCCAGAATTTCTGATTCAGTAATTGTGTGGTGGGGCTCGAGAATTTGCATTTTTAATAGGTTCCCCGGGTGATTCCGATCCACAGATCACACTATTTATCATGGCAAAATTTGAAAACACAGGGGAACAGTTAGGTGACCAAGGGAACAAGGACCACGGCCTTAGTGTAGCCTTATAAAGTCTTTCTAAATTGAAAAATAAATTTAAAACATAAAGTGAGGATAAGAGTGAAAAAAATAATAAAAGAGAGCAAAATCCCAGCTCTGCTACTAGTTATCTGTGTGATCGCGGGCAAATTACCTTTCCTCTCTACGCCTATTACCTCATCTGAAAAATGGGAATAATATTAATGCTTGCCACAAAAGATGTTTGAAGACCAAAAGACATTTTCACACAGTAAATTCTCAGTGCTTGTTAGCTCTCAGAAGAAAGGGAATTGCATGACTTTTGGCACCTTTTTAGAATCCTTATGATGTTTGAATAGTGATTTTATTTTCTCTTGACATTGAATCTATATCAAAATTAAAACATGGTGTTTCCTTAATAAAAAGTCTATGTGTCATAACATACAGATTCCTCACCAAAAAATGGTGGACATTTAGGCTGTTTTTCCAGGAGCATTCTTGTAGGTAAATTTTTGGTGCATTTTTAATTATTAATTATCTGAATAGTTAAGATTGTCATAATTATTAATTCATTATCTTAATTATTAAAGTTATTAGGATTAAGTTTCCAAGTCCAGAAATGGAATTGTTGGGTCAAAATAACTGTGTGTTTTTCAAGCTTTTAATATATATTGTCAAATTGCCACCACAGAATCTAATATTTGCCACATGCTGTACAAATGTCATCTCATTTAATCTTCAAAATTCATTCATTTATTTAGTATATGTTCACTGAATGCTCCTTTATATTAGCTATTTTAGGGACTCAGAGATAAAAAAGTGTCATGCAGGGTGTCAGGCAGGGTTTCTGGCCCCGCTCCCCACATAAGAACGCAGGACATGGTGAGGCCACGGAGCCATAGATAGGGGAGTCACACCACTATAGTCTTGCTGGTGGCTAGGTTGGAGACACAGGAAGCAGGAGCTGCACTATCTGCAACCTCCCGTCCACTTCTCTCTCTGCCAAACAACCTCACTTGCTAACTGAAATCCGACATGCTAACTGCAATCCGCTCTTGCTAGCTCAGCGACCATCTTCTTGCTAGCCCCCATTTTCTGCTAGCATAGCCACAGCAGTTATGTTAGTGGCCAATGGCTCACTGGTTACAGCTGACGGCCAACTAGCCACAACTGATGGCCATCTGATCACAGTTGATGGCCATTTACTACCTGAGCCAGTACCTTTCTACATGAGGGTGAGAGCCTGGAAACTGTACTCCTGGCTCTGTCCCCACAACAAGGCACAACAATTCTATAAGGTAGATACTATTTTTAATTCCATTGCATGGATGAGGAAACTGAGACCCATGAGATGGTTTGCCTATGAGGACACAGAGAGTGTAGCCGTACCTGAGGGACTGCTTCATCATTTGCACAAGAAAGTCACTACCAGCTCTAGGGGGCCTCATGCTGCATTGTTCCATATGGAAGGGAATATTTTAATTTTGGGTGGCAACTCTTTTTCCTTTTTTTTCCCATCACGATCCTGGAAAACTCAAATGAGGAAACATCCTGGCATATAGCTTAGGAAATAAAGCTCATCCAAAAGCTGCCAGGAATAAAAGCTGACAAAACTTTCTCAACTGAGTTTGATGTCCCACTGTTATGAAGTTAGTCAGAATTGGATCCTTTGATCCCAAAATTAGACTAGTTAGGAAAACTTCTAGCAAAAATCATGATACATGTGCGTGGACATGTAGCAATTCATTCAGATTATTTTTCATTTTCCTAAATTAGCTCTAATTACAACTGTTGGCTGGATAGCTTAATGGTTAAAAGTAGAAGTTTATGAATCAAACAGATACGACAAAATGGAAAGTTTTACGATAAATACACTGTTTTTATAACTCTCTAAGCTTCAGTTTCCTCGTCTGCAAAAATGGGTCTAGGAATACTTTCTTCAGAGATCTCTATGGAAGAAGATCTAAAGGATTCAGGGATAGTGATCACCATCTAATTCCCTTTTAATTCACTAATTGGACCCATTCAGAAACCAGATGGATCCTGGGGGCTAATAGTGGACTACTCCAAACTCAACCAAATAGTAGCTGCAATTGCAGTTGCTGTATTGGATGTGGTAGCTTTGCGAGACAGAATAAGATAGCTTCAAATTCATGGTATCAAACCATTGATCTGATTTATACATTCTTTTCTATCCCTAACTGGAAAAAGGACCAGAAACAATTCACTTTTATGTGGGGCAGACAACAATACACATTTATGATCTACCTCAAGGCTGTGTTAACTCTCCTGCTTTCTGTCATAATATAGTCTGAAGGGGCTGGAATATCCAGACATTCTGTGAAACATCACATTGGTCTGTCTACTCTATTAGTGAAAAGTGGTTATAGGACTGGCTGAACAACACATGGTTCTGGAGAGCAGGAGATAAAACCTACAAGAATTCAAGGACTCCAGAGGATGGTCAATTAATCTACTTTCAGGGGCTCGACGCATCAGTGTAGTTTTGGGGAGAAGGAGTTTACTGATCTGGGGCATCCTTTCCCCTGCAAAGGAAACGACGTATAATTACATTTTGTACCTCCCCCCATTGAGAAGGAAGCACAACCCCTGGTAGACTGTGGCAGGCTGGAGTCAGCATACCATGTTTCCCCGAAAATAAGGCCGGGTCTTATACTAATTTTTGCTCCAAAAGACACATTAGGGCTTATGTTCAGGGAATGTCATACTGAAAAATCATGCTAGGGCTTATTTTCCGGTTAGATCTTATTTTCGGGGAAACACGGTATTTATAGTTGGGAATACTGATCCAACATATTTTCTGAGCAACATGGAAGGCTGCCAACATTGTCCTGGGCAGAAAAGAGCTGTGCGGTAGAACTAGGCTGTACTGCAAGCAGCTCTGCCTCTTGGGCCATATGACTTGGAAGACCCTGTGGTATCAGAGGTACCAGGGCGGGGCGTGGGGGGATGAGATGCTATGTTTTTATGGTAAGACCTAATGAGATAATCACTACCTAGACCCCTAGAGTTTTGGAGCAAGGCCATTCAATCTGCAGCAGAGAATTATAGCCAATTGAGAAACTCCTCTGGTGGTAGGCCCTGGTAGAAATGGAGCACCTGACGATGGAACATTAAGTGACTCTGCAGCCAAAACAACCCATCACAAGCTGGGATCTCTCAGACCTACAAGTCATAAGGTCAGATGGGCTTGTCAGCAATCCAAAGTAAGATGGTACATCTGGGACCAGGCACAATCTGTGCAGGGCAGAGGGCACAAGTAAACTGTATAAACAGGTGGCCTAGACCCCTATGTCATCCACCAATTTGTACTAACTCTCCTTCATCTCACACCTGTGGCTACCTGGGGCTTCTTTGTGACCAGCTGACAAAGAGGGAAAATGCCAAACTTGATTCACAGATGGGTGTGTTTGGTAGGTGAGTATAAGCTGACATGGAGGATGGCTACATTACAGCCTCTCTCAAAAGTGACCTTTAAAGACAATTGTACTGGTAAGATGGAATCTTCTCAATGGGCAAAGCTTTGGGCTGTGCACCCAGGCATCCGCTTTGTGGACAAGAGAAGTGGCATGGTGTAAAAATAAACACAGAGTGATGGGCAGTGGCAAAAACAGGAAAGATAAATATTGCAAGATTACGGGCAAGGAGGTATGGGAAAGACGGTTGTGTGTGGACCCATGGGAATGGGCACAAAATGTCAAGAGCTTTTGACATCTCCTGTTGCTGTCCACCAGGGAGCATCTATCGTGGAAGGGGTACTAAACAACTGAGCAGACAGAGTGACTCATCCAGGTCAGCAGTCAGCTTCTGTCATTGGCTGCCCCAGTCTGGGCACAATAGGCTCATAATGGAGAAACTGTGTGGCAGGGATAGAGGTTCTGTACTCACTAAGAATGATTTAACTACTGCCACTGCTGGCTGGCCAATTTTCCAGCAACAAGGATCAATGTGGAGTTGTCAATGGGGTACCATCCTTTGAGGAGCCCCGCCAGCCACATAGTAGCAAGTTAATTACCTCGAACCTCTTCCACCTGGGAGGAGAAGCTATTCATCTTGCCTGGGACACATACCTTGGGTATGAGTTTGCCTTTCCTGGCTACTGGGTCTTAGCCAATCGAAAGACTTGCAGAGAGTTTGATGTGCTGACATTTGGTCTCAGGTAACGTCACATTGGACCGAGGGATGCACTTTATAGCAAAGGAGGTGCAGCAGTGGGGGCATGACCGTGGGATCTGCGGGACTTGTGTTGCTGGCCTTTGGAGGACTTTGGACTTTGGAGAACTTTGGAGCTGAAACCGACATCTAAGCCAGTCAAACTGGGCTCCGAGGAGAGAACAAGTTTGAGGGCTAGCCCAGCCCCTCAAAAGCCTGAAAGAATCATCTCATTTCTACCCCACAGACCTGTAAGAAGCAAGTATTTTAGTTCTTAATTCTTTCTGACTTGTGTCCTTTCTCTCTTCCACACGTGCAATAAATTCTGCCTGAAAACTATTGTACCACCATGCTCTCTTGGGTACTATAAGTCAAAAGCTGCCTGGCCTGCCTGGAGACTTTCTTGGTTAATATTTGGCAAGGCTCCAGCCCTGCTGGGCCAAAGGCTCTGTCATCCCATCCCTTCCCCAAACATCTGAGCAGATTCAAGACTCTAGCTTTCTAGGGTCACAGGCTAGGAATCTTGGTAGGAGGTAGGCTCTGATTCAATTTCTGTTCTTCTCCCAGGTGGATTTTATCTCTTGCCAATCTAACAATCTGTAGGAAACTTTATTCTATGTCCAAAACGTGTGATCAGCAGAATACTGATAAATGATAAAGTTCCTCTCAGTAACATTTTCCTATTGTCTCCTAACCAGGCCTGGCTGTCCCTAGAGATGGCAGTGGTGTCATGTGGGAGGGGCCTATGGCACTCAGGCCACCTGGGAGAAGGCTCTAAGACCCCCTATGCCTCTGGCTGCCCTGACTTGTCCTCTGCTAAGATGATGTTCTCACAGGTGACAAGGGTAATTGCAGGCGAGGGAAGCAGTCAGGAACCTGAAAACCTGCCCTTCTCCTTCATAACCCACCCCCGCTCCCGTGTTCTGCAGATGCTGTTGTGATTGAAGTTTCTATAATAAATAATTCTTATCTTAAAAACATTTGGTGGGTCTAAAAATAAAAAGCACTTTAGCTAGAAAAAAAGAGATGTAACTGAGCCACCAGCTGGGAAATGATATCTGTGTGAATGAAGCATCATTTTCCAGGATGAAGTATTCACCCTAAACCAATAACCATCAGTGGGTGCTGTCTACACAAGTAGAATTCAGGCATACCTCAGAGATATTGTGGTTCAGTTCCAGACCGCTGCAATAAAGCTAATATCTCAATAAAGCAAGTCACATGAAGTTTTGGTTTTCCAGCACACATAAAAGTTATATTTACACTGTCCTGTAGTGTATCATGTGTACAACAGCATTATGTCTAAAAAAGCAATTAAAAATACTTTATTGCTAAAATTACCAACCATCATCTGAGCCTTCAGCGAGTCATAATCTCGTGTCTCCTGGTAGAAGTTGCGTCAAACTTTAAGCTATAGCTGTTCATTAGGAACAGAGACAGTGGAAATGTAATGGCTGTGTGTGATGTCAGAGGGGTAGTGGATGGGGGAGGGGGCTGACACAGTGTGAGGGATAGAAATGATAAATGTCTATTACATTGTTTTGTGCCCCTGAAACTAATAAAAAAATTAAAAAGGGGGAAAAGATGAAGGGGAATAAGAGGTTCAAATCTCCAGGTATAAAACAAATAAGTCATAGGGATGTAATGTACAGCATAGGGAATATAGTCAATAATACTGTGACAGCGTGGTACAGTGTCAGATGGTTGCTGGACTTATCATGGTGATCACTTCTATAGGTCTATAAATACTGAACAACTATGGTGTACCCCTGAAACTAATATAATATTGTATGTTGGCTATATTTTTAATAAAAATCTTAAAAAAAAAAAAAAAAAGCTGTAGCTGTTACCTGATCCCTTCAGGCTCCTTGTGGGAAGAAACCAATAGGCAAAAACTGGAACCGCCCTCTTGGCAGGTGAATTGACTGTGACATCTGAGGAGGCAGGGCAGCTGCTGCACAACAGGACAGGGAAGAATACATTTGACACTGCAGGTGACCCACTCAGTGTTTCTTTGTTCTTCTCTGACTAATTTTGACGGTAAGTAGACAGATGCAGCAGCCATAACTAAGACAAGCAAGATGAGAGGGTCTCAGACCCCTTAAAGATGGAGGTCTGAGCCATCTTGCTAGGTAAGCCACCTAGACCAGAAGAGGTGCTAGCTGAACATTAGGGGTCTGGAATGGGTCGCAGGGGAGGGAGATAACGAGTAGACCAGCTGTAGCGTGAGAGCTGTAGCGTCTTCCACTAACTCTCTAAAGTTTCCCCAGAAAAAGAAATGAATCAGAATCCTGGAGGAGCTGTCATCAGATGGTGTTAACTGATTTTACAAAGCAGGGGATCCAAATGGTACAGAACTGTAATGAATACTATGATGTGTGCTCAGATCTTCTCCTTCAGGAGCAAGGCACACACTCCCCACCTGCCAGGAGTCTTACCCTGTCATGGATGGCGCCGCTGCCTTGTCCAAGATTATGACCCCTCTTTTGGCGCAGCCCAGTCAATGACTGGCCAATGTAGGGGTACAAAGGCCTAGTCCCTTGCTGTCATTTCAGGAGAACTCTGAAGGCCATCCTATTTTTAGAACTCCATTGAAGTCCATCTTCTCCCTTTGTGAGATTTTCCTGTCCTTACTCCCTCGCAATTGTTCCTGAGAGCACTCCCCAATAAGTCTCCTGCAAGCACACCTCCTCCTCAGAATTTGTTTCCTAGGGAACCTAGCCCAATACACTGGGTACATCCTCAACCACACTTGTTAACGTCAAACCGTACCCAAGATGGCTGCATCAACTTACACTCCTACCAACAATGCATGAGAGTTCCATTTGTTCAACATCCTTGCCAAATCCTGGCATTGTTAGGCTTTTTATTTTTAGCCAATCTGGTGGGTGTGAAATGGAATCCCATTGTGGTTTGGATTTACATTTCCCTGATGACTAATGAGGCTGAGCTGAGCACCTTTTCCTAGGGTTTTCTGGCCATTTGCTATCACTCTTTGGAAACAGCCCCAGCTCCTTTGCCAGTTCCAGTGTCACAGGCCCACTCATTTAGTGCTGTCTAATAAGTGAGTGAGTGCAGGGTTAAGCCCAAGCAGAATTTATGGCTTTCCTGAAGGCCACCAATCTTGATGCATCCTTCGGTCCTCTTCAGACTTGACCTCTGAGCAGCGTGAAATTTAATGGACCACTCTCTCCTCCTCTATCACCTCCTTTTCTTGGCTTCCTCAACAATGCCTCATTTCCCCTACCTCTCTGGCCGCCCTTGTCTGTCTCCTTGGCAGGCTTGACCCTGCAAAGGCAGTTAAATGTTGGGGTTCCTCAAGGCGCTCTTCTCATCTTACTCTGACCTCTTTGGGCAAGCTCACGTGCACCCTCCACTGCAGTTACCATCATTCTACACTGAGGATTCCCACATTCCTCTCCTTTGGCACTTCCCCATGACGTTGCAAAGCTCCATCTCAGTCTATCCAAAGTGGAAATCATGACTTTCCCTCTGTTGGAAAAATTTCCCCAGGGCTGAGAGACCAGAGAAAGAGGCTGACAACTCCAGCATTACGTAAAGTGTTTATTAAGGGAACTTACAGATGAGGCACGTCTCCAGCGGCAGGGAGAAGACATGGATACCCTCTGTGTCCTGTAGCGGGCGCGGAAGGGTTATATAGGGCATGGCAGGATGGATAGGGGTACTGGGGCATGACCCATCCCAGATAAGGGGAAAATGCTTTACATATTTGCCCAGGGCAGGGCAAGAGCCTGTTCCGGGAACCAGTATGTCTGGGGCATGAGGGAGGGTGGGTCAGACAGTCTCTGAGGGGATTTATGGGAAGCAATCTGTTCTGGCCAGGATCTAGCTGGATGTAGCTGCAGAGTCTGGCAGTGGTCATGTCACTGAACAATGAGATGCTATTATTAGCCTCTATTCCATGGGTGAGGAAACAGAGGCACAGAGATGCTAAATGAATTACCTAAGGTCACACAGCTAGGTGGTGGCAGTGCTAGGATTTAAACTCAGGCGGCCTGGCTCCTGAGTGTATGTGACTGTAAACTTTACTCCACACTACCCCTGCCAGAGACAACTGAGTACTTTGCCCTACTTATTTTTCTCAAACTAGTGTTTGTTTTCTGATAATAGAAAAATACATGCTCATAAAAATATATACAGGAGGGGCCGACCCGGTGGCTCAGGTGGTTGGAGCTCTGTGTTCCTAACTCCGAAGGCTGCCGGTTCGATTCCCACATGGGCCAGTGGGCTCTCAACCACAAGGTTGCCAGTTCGATTCCTCGACTCCCGCAAGGGATGGTGGGCTGCGCTCCCTGCAACTAGCAACAGCAACTGGACCTGGAGCTGAGCTGCGCCCTCCACAACTAAGACTGAAAGGACAACAACTTGAAGCTGAACGGCACCCTCCACATGGAGAAAAGTCCTGGAAGTACACACTGTCCCCAGTAAAGTCCTGTTCCCCCTCCCCCCAATAAAAATCCTTAAAAAGAAAAAACAAAAAAAAAAAGATAGCCAGGAAAAAAAATATACAGGAAAGTTGAAAGAAGCAAGAAAAAAAAAAGTTTTAGACTTTTATTCCCCAGCCCTCCCCAGAAGTAGCATATTAGGGTCATCTCCACAGATGTACACAAATGTATGTTGTACAAAATGAGATGATATTCGTAAGTAATAAAACCTGACAGCCACGAGAGAATGATCACGAACTCACACTGGGGTGCCATTCAGCCTGGGTTCAGATCTCTCAGCTTATCGTCTGCCTGTGTGATCCTGGGTAGTTCATCGAAGTTTCAGTTTTCCCTTCTGTAAAATGGGATCGATGGTAGTACAATCTCATAGAAGAACAGGCCTTATTATCCTGAGATAATACATCAGGAGAAAGGCATAGTATAGTTCCTGGCATCTAGTGAGTGTTCAGTAAAAGTTTAGCTACAGTGATGATTATTCGTGGCTCATGTATGCTTCTTAGGTCAGTGAGCCTCCAGCCCAAGGAAGATCTGAATTCTGGTCACAGAGAGAAGCAAAGGGTGAAAGTTACAGACTGTCTGAGGGCTGAGGTGAGAGGCCTATTATGTAACCCTGACTATGGTCAGGATCCGGCAGTGCAGGAGCAGTTTAGAAAGTGAGGTGCATGGGGGGGTCAGGATATGGATTATGTACTAGGGGTTGAGGTGAAAGCTAGAATACTGCTGGAGCGAAGAACGGCAGAACCTGCCCTCTGATCGGGAGGATTCTCTCATGTGTACTGAGTGTAATTGTTCTCCAGGCGCTGAAACTTGCCCAACAGTCTCCTCCCTCCAAGTAAATAGGTGTTGCTATTCTGAGCAAGGCCTGTGATAAAAATACTTGCTTTGCTTCGGAGAGATTTTTTTTTAAGCCATGAAAATAACAGGGCAGTAGGCTGTCTATTTTAGGTTGGGGCCTTTGGCTCGCTTTCAAAGTCACGGCCCAAATGAGATCTATTTAGAAACAGGTCACTGCCCACTTTGCAGGCGTTGATCGTCTGGTAGAACAAGCCTGGAAGGATGCATTCTGGGACGTGTACCCGAGGGGCAGCGTTGGAGGGAATGTCGGGCCATTGTTTATGCCTAAATGTAAATATGAGCCCGGGTGTCTCTCCCTGGGCCTCAGAACTCGCTCCCCCCCCCCCCCCCCCCCCCCCCCCCCCCCCCCGCCAGTTCTCAGGAGGCGGAGCCGCCAGTCCACCTATCTCTCCACTGTATGAATCCTGGGTCTTGGTGAGGCTGGTGCAGGGGAAATGCTCCCACCTTCTCTGTAAATCAGCAGGGCACGCTGCAGGGCACGTCAAAACCAAGCAGGTTGGAGACTATCATCTGGAACTGGCCTGAAGTTTTCCATCCTCAGTGGACCAAAGGGCGCCTTTGGGGACTGAGAAAGACAATGTGGAGGGGATGGTCTGAAATACAGTGGAAAGAACCAGAGCAGACTTAAGATAGAATCTTGGCCCTGGTCCCCCCACTAACTGTGTAATCTCAGAGAGGTAACTTCATCTCTCCATCCCTTGTTTTCTTATTAGTGTAAATGGAGATAATAAAGTAAACCTTAAGAACTATTGGGAGGATTAAAGAAAATAATGTATTTCAAAAGCATCTAGCACATACAGAGTGGCCACGAAGTCTGGAAACAGATAAATTTCCAGAATAAATGGTTTATTGATAATGCATAATAAAATTCTCTATTTTCCAGAGTTTAGGGTCACCTTGTGGTAATAATAATTGCAAGTACTTATAGGGTACTTACCATGTGCCAGGCACTGTTCTAAAGGCTTTACATACGGGTATCGACTCATTAATTCTTCATAACAATCCTATGATGTAAGCCCTATATCATTCCTATTTTACAGATGAGAAAACTGTGCCTCAAAAGTTAAATGACTTACCCAAGACCACAGGACTAGCAAATGGCAGAACCAAGAATCAAATCTAGGTAGTTAACCATTATACTATAGTTAACTATTTTGCTATAGCTGCTTTTTCTAATACAACTGATGTCTTGACACTCAGATAATGCTCAAAGAGGAAAATAATGACAATTATGATGGGCACAGAGTCCCAGTATTGCAAAAGTCTCTTAAAAGGTCACCCAGTGACTGTAGTCTTAACCTTCTTCCTTTCTCACTCAAGAATACACCAAAAATACTTGGGAGGTAGTTAGCAAATATTTTTTGACTTTTCCCAATCTGATAGGTGAAAAGTGGCCTCTCCATGTGGTTTCTCTTATTATGATGGTGGTTATCTTTTTTGCATGTTTGAGTCAGTCATATTGGGCTAGCACCCACCCTATTCCAGTACGACCTCATCTCTCCTTGATTACCTCTGCAAAGACTCTATTTCCAAATAAAGCCACATTAGCAGTTTGGGGGTTAGGACTTCAATATATTTTGGGGCGGGGGACACAATTCAACTCTCTTTCTTTTAATATTCTTTTCATATCCTTTGATTAATTTTCTTTTGGGTACTTGGTTTTTTCTTAGTGATTTTTAGAGCTCTTTTTATATTGGAGAAACCAATCCTTTGCTTGTGAATTGAACTGTAAATATTTTTTCCCAGTGTGCCATTTGACCTTTTATTTCACTTAAGGTATTTATTACCATGCAGGAAGTTGACTTTTATGTGGTTGAATTTATCAACCATTTTTGTTTTATAGCTGCTGGCATTTGTATCATGCTTGAAACTGCCTCCCCTGCATTGAAACAATTTTTTTTTTAACTTTTCCATGGTTTCCTCTAGTAGGACTTTGGTTTCACTTTTTAAGTTTAAATTTTTCAGTCATTTGCGTTTCACTTTGGTGTCATTTTCAAACTAGATATCAAAGTTTTCCCTCTTTTGTCTAGGTGCTAGAGAAACAGCACTTTGAGCCCCATTCTTCTACATGCTTGGTACTTCCAAGTTCAGCATGGAATTTCTGTCCAGTTCTCCTTGGTTCCAATCTTAATAGGAAAATTTGGCTTTAATTTGGTGTGTTTATTTCCAGGGCTGCCAGAACAAAGTAATGCAAACTGGGTGGCTTGAAAAAACAGAAATGTATCCTCTCACAGTTCCACAGGCTGAAAGTCTGAGATCAAGGTGTCACTAGCGCTATGCTCCCTTTGAGACTCTGGGTAGAATCCTTCTTTTGCCTTTTTCCTACCTTCTGATGGTGGCCGGCAATCCTTAGCATTCCTTAGCTTGCAGCTCCCTCACTCCAGTCTCTGCCTCTGTTCTCACTTGGTATTCTCCCTCTGTATTTCTGTCTTCAGCTCTTATACGGACATCAGTCATATTGGGCTAGCACCCACCCTATTCCAGTACGACCTCATCTCTCCTTGATTACCTCTGCAAAGACTCTATTTCCAAATAAAGCCACATTAGCAGTTCGGGGGTTAGGACTTCAATATATTTTGGGGCGGGGGACACAATTCAACCCATAACTTTTGTTCATCAAAATTATCTAATCTCCAGTAGACACGTTAAAAGTTACAGGATAAATCATAAAAAAAAAAAGCATCAAAATACAGATGAAAGACTTCTGTGGCTTAAAAACCTCCAAAACTACCACAACAATAACTATAACTACAAAGTCATTAACAATAAATGAAAGCTTCAAACTAAAAAGGCAAACAAAAGACTAGGAACGCACACTTGCAGTCAGTAGGTAAGATGTTAATTGCATTATCATAAAAATAATTCACACATATTGATAAGAAAATTTGCCAATACCCCAGTAGTCAAAGGTCATGAACAGATAAGTCAGAAAACAGGGAACATATATGTGGGGAAATATTCACCTGCACAATTAAAGAGATGCAACTTAAAGCAGTGATAAAGTACTTTTCTTTTTCGAATAACCAACAGAAAAAAATTATAATATATTGTGCTGACAAAGGGATAGTGAAACTGGCTATCTCACCTGCCACCCCTGGTACCGTAGCACCCTTTTGGAAAACAGGCTGGCAATATAGATCAAGGGCCATAAAAATGTTTATTCCAGTTGATCCAATAATTCCACTTCTGGGACTCTATTCTAGAAAAATAATCTGAAGTATGGAAGCTATTTGAAAAGGTAGAGGAAAGGGACATTTATTAGATACCTACTAGAGGCCAAGCTCTTTGCATATCTTATTTGATTTAATTTTCTCAATAACCTGATGAGGTCCATATTCTTTGCTCTATTTACAGATAAGGAAACCTAGGCTCTGTAAGGTTAGGCCCTTAGTCCAAGGTCTGACAACCCTGACCTTTGACCTGAGGTGATCCAGTTCTAAAGCCACTGGGCTCTCAGCTCCCCATGGCTACTTGGGGGGCAAAGCCACCCTGGCCCCTTCTCATCTGCCAAATTCGGGAGGTGGGGGTTAGGGTGGGATGTTTCACTGACGGGTCTCTAAAGTTTTTTTAAGCTCTAAGCTTTTGTGAATCTATTTATTACAGTAAGTAAACCTCAGGAAGGATAAATACAGAAATGAGTCAGCACTGTGTTGAAAATGTTAGATACACTTCATTTCCCCCTTCAGCTTTGGGACTTTCGACCAAGATTAATCTTTGTTTTGGATTTTCATTTTGGGTATATTGATATTTTCTTAATTCAAATTAGCTACTCACTATTTTGAGTGCCTATTTATTTATTGAACAAATATATTGTAATGGTTAAAAGGGCAGTTTCCACATATGTGAACTCATTAGAGTACTTTTGCAAATCTTCATTTTGACATTATATAAAAAATAAGTAATTATTTAAAAAAAAAATAAGGGAGGGGAGTTGAACTGCTTGAATTGGATCCAGAACTCACGCTTGTTAGCTTAGATGTGTGTCCTTGCCTCAGTTCCCTCATCTGTAAAAAGGTTAATTATGCTACCTAAGATGGTTGATAAGGGTTGTTATGAGATTGAATCATATGATTTACTACGTACCATATGCCTTATGGCATTGTGCTTGATATATAGTTAGCTCTCAATCACTGTTAGCTATTGTTGTTAATTTCTTTTCTACGTTAACCAATTTACTTTGGAGTCATTTGGCATCTGTAAGTATTTTCTAACAGAAAACATTGCCTTTCCTGATAGAGCAAATGTGGACAGGACTACAGCATTAGTAGAAGGAATCTGAGGAGGAAGATAAAACCAAAGTCGCCCAGAATTGTAATGAGGGAATGGAATAAGAAAAAACAATCTCTGGAAATTTTTTGTACAAACCATATTTGAGGTTTTGGAAAGGGCTGCACAGGTAGCCTCGATTTCTATTAATTTGATATCAGAAGCTTCTAACTAAGGCTGACCTCTTGTATCTTCTCGAAGTCTGTCCCTTCTAGAGAGGTAGGTGAAGGGGTACAAATTTAAGCTGAATCCCAGAGGATCCCATCCCTATCTACTGAACAAACAAAGCTCCTCAATTCTCACGTCCTCAAAGTTATGGGGCCAATGGGTCGTTGTAAAGGATGTAAATATTGTTAATCAAAATAATAAGGATACCCAAATTCTTACCACGTAGTGAACCTAAGCCTGGTGAAGGTGGACAATTGGCTTCTCCAATATCAAATTCTGTGAATCCACAAGAGCCTCAGAGGCTGGTGGGGTGAAGCAGACCATCCGAGGGCACAGAACTGGAGGAGGAAGGCTGAAATGCACTGGATAGACCTCTCCCATGGTGCCTGGAACACTCCTTCAGGTCAAAGATGCTCTACCTCTGTAAATGTGTGCATAGCCCCTGAGTGATTCTCATGTTCTAGGATCTCTTCAGAAGATGCAAAAGAATGACTTTAATTGAGTGTCAAGACTGCCAGAGAGGAAATCAATAGGTAATCGCCAGAGCATCTATTTAGGACTCTGTTACACGTGATAGAAATACTAACTGGGTGGTTTTAGGTTCCAACAAAGGGAATGCAATGCTGCATGGAACTGAAAAGTCCAGGTCTGGTTGGTTGCAGGTCATGCTGGTTTCAGTGCTCAACAAATATCAGCAGGACCCTGCATGACTCCAGCCAGGCTCAGATCTCATTGTATAAAGGTAGCCGAGGCAGCCTTCCTTCCCCACAAGGTTCAAGTCCATGGAAAAACTCGGAAGACATTTGGGAGCTTCCTCAAAAATCCCGAGATTCACTTTAATTGGATTCAGTTGTGTCTTGTGTTCATCCCTGAACCAATTACAGCGACCAGGGGCACGTGCCATTCAGGCCAGGCCTGAGTCACATGTTGTGTAACACTGAGCCCTGTATAGATTATTGTTTGAGTTCCTTGCATGTGGCTGTACTTCATTTGTCCGCAACTCCACTCCCCACCCCCACAGCATAGTGAGACCCCTGAGGACAGATGCTCTGCACATCTCTGCATTTCCAGTGGCTAGCTCAGTGCCTGGCTCCCAGCATGCAGTCCATGCTCAGTAAATGTTCAATGAAATAAACTGAATTGTAGATAACGGAAGGAATTGGAGAGCTGAGATGATTGTCTGTATAATTTATGCAAAACAAAGCCACATAAGCACATCTTTGGCCCTGATTACCTGGCTTTCATTCTCCCTTGGGAATCACCCAACCCAAGCCAATGAAGGAAACTGTACCCATTTTAGACTCCTGATAGCAATGACAATGAAATAACCTGAAATTAAAGTTTTAGTTGTCTAATAAGTATTGTTCCTTTAGAATTTTCCCCTAAGTTGGAGCCACAGTTTCTCTTTCATCTTAGCGAGTAGTGAAATAAGTGTATGTTAAGCATCAACTGTATGCTCAGTTCTACATGCTGGGGGATCATGGCGGTAAAATATTACAAAAATAAATAAGGTCCTCTTCCAGAGATTGAGAGAGGCTAGAGCCACTTCCATTCTTTTAAAGCTCCTGGTATGTTTTTTAAAATGTAAAATGCCAAAGCAGACATTAAAAATATTTTAAATGCTTATATTCAGCAAATTAATTCTTTCAAATCATAATCCTCTGTCGCAAACATGACACAAATTAATGATGCTTTTTGCGAGATAGTTATAAGATTTATTTTAAAACTTAATTCATAGTTGTGGCTGATTGTATTTTTCAAAGATGGCTGCAAAAATATGTCCCATCCCACATGAGTCTCTGTAAACTTGCCAGGCCTCCATCAAGAGATGGAGTCTGTATTCTCTGCCCTTGAATCTGGGTGGTCTTGTGATTGCTTCAACCAGGAGAATACACTACAAGTGATGCTGGATGACTAGATCATAAGAGACCTGCAGCTTCTGCATTGGTTGCTGGTGCTCTGAGCCACGATAGAGGAATTCTGACTACCCTGAGGCTGCCAAACTGGAAAGGCCAGATGGAAGTGTTGTCAGACAGTTCCGGCTAATCATCACACACACATACACACGCACACAAACACACACACCTTTCCAGCTATCCCCACAGAGGTGCCAGGCATAGGAATATAGAAACCATTTTTGGAAGTGAATCCTCCAGCCCCAGCTGGTCTAGCCCCCAGCCATCGGAGTCCTTCCTACGGAGGCCCCAGAAATCGTGGGGCAAGCCATCCCTGATAGGCCCTGTCTTCTGCATGCTTAATGCATAGACTCTGTAACCATTATAAAATAGTTGATGTTTTATACCCCTGAGTTCACTGTGACTTGTTACGCAACAATGGGCAACTGGAGTAAGAGTCTACCACAGACAGTGGGGTCTGGGGACAAGGCTCCCGGTTAAAATTGTATGACGGGTGTTTTCTCCTTTTATTCTCGTCTGTGTACCTCTATAGTCTTGTTTGGAGAGAACTGGCAAATTTTAAGACCCTTCGAGGGCCATATAACCCTCCTGGCCTCTATCCTGGGTCAGCTACATAATCGCTGGAGCCAGTACAAAGTGACAATGCGGAGCCCCTTGTTCATAAAGCAGAAAAAAAGTGCCATTAAAGGTACTAAAATGTACAACTTTTTCCTTTCTCTGGACCTGTCATGGTGTTTTGTATTTGCTATTAAATGTTGGGCTCCCTGCAGATCCTCACAGGGTGAATGTAGACCACAATAGGGGCCCATGCTGCTGGGGTCCCTCTTGGGTCAGAGGATGGCAAAGGTTGCTGGGTGGGGGAGAAGACAAGGAGGCAGGGCAGGACTTGGCACAGGTTGTGGGTGGAAAAAAGTGCCAGAAAGGAAGAGGAACAGGCAGCCGAGAACCCTTGGGAGGTACTAGGAGGCAGCACCACATGTGAGGAGCGATTCCAAGCCCTTGAGTGCATGTTCCATTGTCCCATCGACTGCACTTACCAAAACACTAATTCAGAGATAAAATTATCAAGAATTTCAACACAGAGACCACAGAGCAAACTCCAAGTGCTGGGCCTTCTGAGTGCTGGGGTTCTGTGTGACTGCCCTGATCTTATGCCCAGGAAGCCTACCCTGCCTCTCACCAACACAAGGTAAGATGCCTTAATAAGGATCCCTCGGGTGGCTGATTGGCTCAGTTGGTTAGAGTGTGGTGCTAATAACACCAAGGTTGCCGGTTCGAATCCTGCATGGGCCACTGTGAGCTGTGCCCTCCTTAAAAAAAAAAAAAAGGATCCCTGCCTCACCAAAGCCCTGTGAGATGGGCATTATTATCCTCATTTCACAGATAAGAAAACCTTGTAGGCAGGTGTATTAGCTTGTTGGCCTCACCACAAGTCACACAGCTAACAGGAACAAGAGAGGGAAATTCAGTGTCTGATTCTAAAATGTGTGCCTTTTCTGCCAGTTGAAGCAATGAGAGGCTGAGAGAAAGCACGCCATTAGGTATGGGCTGAAGCGGGAAACACAAAAATTCAGAGAAAGGACAAACACTGGAGGTCGCAGCTGCCAAAGGAGGCTCCATGGAGATGTGGTCTTTGAGCTGGGATTGAAAGTTGGGAAGAGCATTTCCGGCAGAGGGAATGGCATGAGCTGCTTCGCCAGTTGGGCTGGGTTTTGTGGGCCTGAGAGGAAAACAGGAGCTTTTCCTGGGATAGGAGGAGTCAGGCCAGTGGAATAGGAGAGAATCTTAGAGGCAAAATTTCAATAGGAAAGAGTTGCCCTTACCATATGTCATAAAGGGAAATGAAGTCTGGGCTCTGGAAATCTTCCTCGAGAGACATTTCAGTGAAGAGATGCATGCTGGGAGTGGCTGTGGAAGGCAGACTGTTGGGGCTTAATGGAGGGATGGGTGAGAAAATTGAGACTGAATCTACACCATTTGGGGGTACATTTGGCCCTAAAGGGAAGAAAGAATTGGGGTGGTAATTGGAAGGCGGAAAGGGACATTTGAAAGTGCTGGTGTTTTTCTTCTTTAAGACCTGGCAGACTTGTCCATTTAGGGCAGAAGGCAGTAAGTCAGGGGGAGGTGTTAGAGAGGGAGGGGACGAGAAATAGCAGCTACTGTGTGCAAGGGCCTGTACTTCTACTTTCCTGTTTCATTTCCTCCCAACAACCCCTAAAGGCAAGTGTTCTTACTCCTACATCAGTGGAGGGAGGGGACAAAAATCCCAGAGGTGAGGGCCTGGCTGGCATTTGATCTATTTGTCTGACTTCAGAGCCCATGCCCACCCTGTGCAGAGGAAAGAGGAGATGTTGGGTTTATCAAGAAAGTGTGTGTTCTTTGCTGCTGTAGTAGGACTATGGGACGGGGGCAGTGAACAGCTCAGGCTTCAGGCTGGAAGTGTGGTCTGGGGCTGGGAGGAAGCCAGTGGAGGTGAGCCATGGAGATGATGGTAGAGGCTGTGCATTGGCCATGCCCAAGAGGCCGGCACACAGCATTCGTTGCTGTAAGTGGGTGCTCTTTACCCTTGAGCTTTGCAGCTGAGGAGCTAGAGTGGAAAGGGACACATACTGGAAAGCGTGGAGAGGCTGCACAGGCATCCAGGGGCCCAGGCGGCCAGATGGCATTGCCTGAGGCCTAGCCCTTGGAGTCCTGGTGGGTAGTGTCCTGGTGAGGGTCACACTGAGTTTGTGGGTGGGTGGGTTGGGAGTGTGAACAATGGAGAAAGTAATAGGGCTAAGGGACAGACCATGAACACCCGTGTCGTCTCATCCCTTATTCCCTCATTCCCAATCTTCATTTCCAGTGTGGACCATTTCATTTGACCTCCAGACCTGTGGGGTTTTGTTTTGTTTTGTTTTTTTAGCTAAACTTTTCAGTGGGTAACACACTCACATGGTTCAACAATTAAAAATTATAAAAAGTTTAAGAAAGGAAAAAGTATAAGAAAAAATAAACTAAAAATAAGATATAAAAAAACAACAACAAAATTAAACAGAAAAAAAAGACAAAAAATTAAAGAAATACAAAGTTAGGCAGGGAACACTATTTTCCCACTCTTGTGTTCCATCTAGCCAGTACCCACCTTCCTTATGATCACTGCTAGCATTTTGTGTGTCCTTCAGACTTAAGCCTTTACAAGCCAATGCTAAAGTAGCATGCTGTTCACAATATTTTGCCTCTTGGTTCTTTTTTTTTCTGTCATGAAATAGTATTTTTTGGAGATCTTTTCATATCTGTACTTACAGAGTTCATCATTCTTTCTTAGAGCTGCATATTTTTTTGTTTAAATACATGCAATGCAATAAGGAATAACCTTGTACATACAACATTTCACATGTTTACAAGTGTCCCTGTAGGAAATTCCCAGAAGGAGAATTTCGGGGACAAAACGTATACATATTTATAATTTTGATACTGCCAAATTGACTTCAATGGAGATTGTTCCAGTTTATATGCCCCAAGCAATGTATGGTTGGGCCCAGGTGTTGATTTTTAGACTGTTTTCTAAGATGATTGCACTAGGCTTCCTTGTATATGACACCACAGCAGGTATTGTGGTTGACGTACCAGTAGCTGGCTCCTCAGGCCCCTGCCCCCATTATGGACCCCCCATTATGACTTGAGGGAGATTGACCCTGGGTCAGACCTCTTTTGCTCCTGCAGACTTCTCCTTCACCGCTCCCTGGGTGCTTTCTGCCCCAGGGAGGCAATCTCCAACCCTGAGAACGGCTTGCTCTTTCGGAAACATATACTCAGTCACACCTCCTAAGCCTTTGCCCATGTTGTTCCCATCTCCTGCCATGACCTCCCACCCTTTAGTCTGGAAAATTCTGACTCCTCCTTTAAGACTCAGCTTACATGTTGCCTCTTTGTAGACCTCCCTGACCCTCCCTGGCAGAACTGGTCATTCCCTCCCTCCTCTGAGTGCCCTCCTACAGAACTCCACAGCTTGCTATTACAGCACATTTGGATTACCTGGTGGGGTAACTGTTTGTTTACATGGCTCTGTCTCTCCAGCGCCCAGGGCAGGCCCACACTTCAAACTCATCTGTGACTAAAATTAAACTCACCAGAGAGGCAGGATGGTATGGAAAGGCCACGGGTGTGGGAGTCAGACTGGATATGACTCCATCTCTGTCTTCTTCCCACCTCCCAGCCTCATCGCCTCCCCCTTCTTCTCTAACCACACTGGCCAGTACTCCTTTCCCACTTCACGGCCCTTCACGTGCAGTTCCAGCTGCTTAGAGTGCTCTTCCCCTGGCTCTTTCTCATCCTTCAGTACCCAGTTTAACTACCACCTGCTAAGACAGGCTCTCCTTGGCTCCTGAGGCTAACGGCACACCCTTCCCATTCTATTATTCTCTAGTCATTCCCTTTATTGATTTATCACAATCCTAACTCTCGTGTTGCAGTATTGGTTCACGTTTGCTGCTTGTCTTCTCCGCTAGACATTGAGGGCAGGGCCTGGCATATGTTAGGCACAACGAAAATCTTCATGAGGAATGAACAAACAAACAGGTTCAGATCCCTGCTCCACCACTTCCCACCTTTGTCCTTGGATTAATTACCCTCTTAGAAGGCTTCCTCATTTGAAGATCAGGCCTTTCAAGTTGAGATGAGTATTGGAGATTGTGTAAAATGCCTGATTACATGAAGAGGCTCCATAAATGGTAGCTATTATTTGTGAAGTTTTTCTTTCCTTCATCTGCATCTGAAAAATACATCCTTTTGCCAGGCTTAGAGACTTGGTATTTTTCAAAAGAATTTTTTACTGAGGTGTAACAAATGTATAGAAAAGTACACACACCAGTTACTACATATGTATAAATATATTTACTACATATAAAAATACACAAACGTAATCATCTCCCAAACTAAGAAGTAGAACATTCCAACACCCAGGAAAGTTTCCACGTTAGCCTGCCTCACCCAACTCCCCCACCAGTGACACCTCCCATTCCTTCCCTCCTCTGTTTGATCTGAGATCAAGGCACGTCTATTTTTCCTTCAAGCCATTTCTGACTCGTTCCTTTTCCCGGTTGCTCTTCTGAGACGTTTCCTAGTAACTCTAGCTCTCCTGACCTCACCTACCACCTGTGGACGAAAATGGGGTTCTATGGAAAGTAACCTCACAGGGTGATCTGATCATGAATTCCTAACCGGGCAGGTCACGGTGAGCAGATGCCCCAGGCATATACCATCTCTATGAAAAGGCTTATCTTTGCCTTAAGTAAGTCCTGTCCATTGTTTCTGTGCATCTAGGTTCACACATTTTTGAAATGCCCCCTTTCAGACCCCTCCTTCTAATACATGCCCACCCTCAAGTGTTTAATAATCTTGTAATTCATTCCCTGCCTTGCTTCCTCCCACCTTCATGTAGTCTTATTTTCAAATGCATAAAAGAAATTGCAAAACAGTTATTCTCCAGAGCATGTGAGATCTTTTTCCCCAGCATATGTCATCAGTTTTGCTCAAATAAACTCTTATGAAAATTCTCTGCAGGTCTGGATGTTTCTTACGTCGACACGCCAAATCAGAGGTTTCCAAAGCGAGGACGTGCAACCCAGTGAAGTGCAAGATGATCCCTGCAATTCCACTCCTAGGTATATGCCTGGAAAAATTGAAAACAGATACTCAAACAAGTACATGTACATTCATGCTCATAGCACCACTATTCATAATAGCCAAGAGATGGAAACAGCCCAAATGTCCATCAACGAATGGATAAACAAATTGTGCTATATATTTACATATTCAGCTATAAATAGGAATGAAGTACTAATACATGCAACCACATGGATGAATCTTGAAAACATTATACTAAGTGTAAGTAGCCAGATAAAAGGTCACATATTGTATGATTCCATTTATACGAAATGTCCAGAACAGATAGAGCTATAGTGATAGAACACATATTGGTGGTTGCCAGGGGCCGGGTGGGAATGAGATGGGGAGAAACTGCTTTGTGGTTAAGGGGTTTTCTTTTGGAGTGATGGAAATGTTTTGGAATTAGATTGAGGTGGTGGTTACAATTGTGAACATACTAAATGCCATTGAATTGTTCACTTTAAAATGGTTAATTTCATGTTATGTAAATTTCACCTCAAAAAAGTTATTTTTGAAAAAAATGAAGTAGCCACTCTTACTGGTCTGGTGAGGATTGAATAAAGCATGGGTTCCCTAAGGATTCTAAGATGTGAAATGCTGGGCAAATAACAGCTGGGGACAACTGAAAGAAGGAATGGCCTGGGGGTCAGCAGGTGTGGCTTTGCTGTTCTGCCCCTAAGCAGTAATGATATAAGATAGCTATAATAATTACAGCTGACACTTCTATAATGTTTAATATGAGCCAGGCACTGTTACAAATGCTTTACATCATAAACTCACTAAATCCTTTGTCGTGCGGGGCGTCCGGCGGGGTCTCTGGTCCCACTCCCCACACAAAAACGCAGGACATGGTGAGGCCAAAAAGGAACACCCACAGAGCCATAGGTAGGGGAGTCATACCATTATACTCTCACTGGCAGCTGGGTTGGAGACACAGGAACCAGGAGCAACACAATTCTCAACCCTCACTGTGCCGCTTGCAGACTCAGCCACCATCTTCTTGCTAGCTCCCCCTTTTTCCTGCTAGCCTAGCCATGGCAGTTATATTCATGGCTAATGGCTCACTGGTTACAGCTGACGGCCAACTAGCTACAGCTGATGGCCATTTGATCACAGTCAATGGCTATTTACTACCTGAGCCAGCACCTTTCTATGTGAGGCCGAGAGCCTGGAAACTGCTTTTTGGGGCTCTGTCCCCACACTCCACCCCTACAGGGTCTCGCCTCACCATCTACGCGACAAGCGTCTTCCGCGAGGGGCCCTGTGCGAGGAGCCTGGAGGTGAATGCTATTTCCTGGACACAGCCAAGCTCTCTGGTCACAGCCAGGGTTTCTCAGGGCACCACCAGTACTTCTGGGCACAGCCAGACTTCCTGGACTTCTTAGGGTACCACTAGTCTCCCCGGGCACAGCCAGGGTTTCTCAGGGCACCACCAGTACTTCTGGGCACAGCCAGACTTCCTGGACTTCTTAGGGTACCAGTCAAGGTGCTTACATATTCTCGATGGCGGCCAGTCAAGACAAAATAGCAAACATCTGCCAGTTCCACTACATGGTGGTATGTTCCCAAACAAATAGTCAAGCTGTCCATTAAATTAGGGATGGAAGGCAATTCCCCATAGTCCATAGTCATTCGCCAGGGCTGTCCTGGGGGTGAGGGATGACCTTGACCTCACCCTCAGCTCCCACGGAGGACTCAGCAAGCCTTTCCTCCTGGGACTACAAGTCCTGCATCCGGGCTGCCTCAGCAAGCACTTTCCATCTCACGGGCCGCAACGATCTTCACTTTCTCTGGCCTCTGCTGGTTGGGGAACCGTTCACGTCTTCCCATCCCTCCACGGGGTTCCAGCTCTCAGGCAGCTGCTCCGCCTGGTCTTCCTGCAACTGAGTGTTCAGATGCACAAACTGCTCCACTGCCCTTCGGGGAGCTTTGGCCAACACCGTACCCTGCTCGCTGAGCCATGTGTCGTGCAGGGGATCCTGCCGACTATGCCATGTGTCATGCCGGGCGGCCTGCAGGGGATCTTGCCAACTTCGCCATGTGTCATGTAGGGTGTCATGCGGGGTATCCTGCCGACTACGCCAAGTGTCGTGCGGGGCGTCCGGCGGGGTCTCTGGTCCCACTCCTCACACAAAAACGCAGGACATGGTGAGGCCAAAAAGGAACACCCACGGAGCCATAGGTAGGGGAGTCATACCATTATACTCTCACTGGCGGCTGGGTTGGAGACACAGGAACCAGGAGCCACACAATTCTCAACCCTCACTGTGCCGCTTGCAGACTCAGCCACCATCTTCTTGCTAGCTCCCCCTTTTTCCTGCTAGCCTAGCCATGGCAGTTATATTCATGGCTAATGGCTCACTGGTTACAGCTGACGGCCAACTAGCCACAACTGATGGCCATTTGATCACAGTCGATGGCCATTTACTACCTGAGCCAGCACCTTTCTATGTGACGCCGAGAGCCTGGAAACTGCTTTTTGGGGCTCTGTCCCCACACCTTACAATGCTAACAGGTGGGTACTATCATGTTTCCACTACAGATGAGAAAACTGAGGAACTGAGGTTTGAATGACTTGTCCAAGTCACAGATGAGGAAGTGGCAGAGTCCAAATTTGAATTGGGGCACTTAGCCTCCATAAACTGGTCTCAAACCCCAGGCTCTGTAGTAAGGGCTTTCCATGTTTTATCTCATTTAATCTTGAGAGGCAGGTATTACTGTTGTTAAAGGAAAAAAAACCAAAAAACCACAGGCCCCAAATGGTATCACTCGTGCTAAAAGCCCATGATACAAAACCTAGATTTAATACCTGATCTAATTGTAGTTTCAACCTCTCCCAGAACATAATTAACCAGTCTGGAATTTTCTGGTCAAGCACCTGTAAGGTCATCTGTCACATAGGCCCTCTCCATCCCTCATAGAAAAAAGAGGCAATCTGCATGATAAAAACCCTTGCCCTTCTTGTTCCAAAAGATGTCCAGCCAGAAAATAATCCTTTTTTTCCACTAGTAACTCCTCTTCCTCACGGTTTCCTATAAAAACCTTCCTTTTTGTACAATCCTTAGCAGCTCCCTTCTAGTTACTAGATGAGATGCTGCCTGATTCATGAATCGCTCAGTAAAGCTAATTAGATCTTCAAATTTACTCATTTGAATTTTTAGTTATAATGCCTATTAAAAAAAAAAATCCCCTCATGGCTCATTCGTATTTAATGCCTTCATATTTCCCCGGCATTTATTTTCATGTTGGTCCACATACTCCTCTCATTATCTCATCGTGCTTCACTTCATTGTTCTTTATGCCGCGCATATTACTACCTATTATTTCCACTTTATTTTGGTCTCTCATCACTAGAAGGCAGGGCTTTTAATAATTGTTGATTTCCCAATACTCAGAACAATGTGTGGTACACAATAGGCTCTCAATAAAAATTTAAATGAATGTTGCACACTGTAGTGGGTAGTTTTGTGTGCCTGTGTTTGAATAAGTAAAATTATACTGTACATGTTCTTTTTTTAAAAAAAAATTCAACGTCCTGTATTAAAAAAAAAAAACAGTACATAAACCTACCCATTCTTTTTAACAGATGGATGATAGATCTTCCATACTGTGGAGGTAGCACTTTTATTTAACCAGCTTCCTATTTAATTAATCCACATTTTCCCCAGTGTACGTCTAAGGCATACAATATTCCTAATAAACATCTTAGTACATACCTTTTTGTGTATACGTGTACATATTTCTCTAGAATTAGTGCCTAGAAGCGGAATTGCTGGGAGGGTTATAACCATTAAAATATCCATAGATAATGCCAAATTGCCCTCCTGATGTCCATTTCTGCCAGTGCTCAACGAGGGTACACAAGTTTTCATATACCTTGGACCAGACTGGATATTATGAGTCTTTTCAACTTTTTGCCAATCTCATGGGGGGAGAAGGAACCCCCAATTTACAGATGAGAAAACTGAGGCTCAGAGAAGTTTAGGGATTTTCCCACACAATCAGTAAGTGGCGGAGTCGCGATTCGACGTCTCCTGTGTCCCACTCTGGAGAGGATGAGCCAAAGCTGGACAATGTTCTACGCTGTGCATCCTCGGGAATTTCTGGGTCTTGTGATGCTGGCAGGCTTGCCCTCCTCCCCTCTCTAGGCCTCAGACCCCCTTCGAGGCGGCTAACCTCGGCCCTTCTCCACTGCCCACCGCCTCTCCCCAGCCTCGAGCCTACAACCTCCGGGCTCCGAAATGGCGACCAGCTAGCTCGCGAGGCCACGCCCCTTCCCTGGGAGGCGGGGCTGAATTCAGGCCGGAGCGATAGATGCCGGAGCCAAGTTTGAAGTCGGCTGCCAGGCTCGCGCAGAAGCAGACAGCCGGTGGCTCTTCAGGTCGGGAGGAGGAGCACCGAGTGGAGGGCTCGCTTGCCGGGGCCGCCCGAGAGTTTCTTCATCGCGGGTGCTGGGGCCGCCATCTTAGATGGCGGGAGTAAGACGAGAGCGAGCTTGAGACGCGCTCCTTTCCTGCTGCTCTCTTTGGGCCCCAAAGAGGGCCAGCTGGCCGGGCTTTGGGGCGTGTGCCCTGAGGCTCGGAGCGCGAGTGCGACGATGCGGGGGCTGCCCGGGGCCCCGTCCCCTGGGCTGGGGACGCGCTGAATGTGACCGCCTCCCGCTCCCTCACCCGCCGCGGGGAGGAGGAGCGGGCCAGACGCCGCTGCCGGACGACGGGACACGGAGGCGGCCCGGCTCTTTAGGTAGGCGGCTGGGCCGGGCCCTGGATGCTGAGGAAGCCGTGCGGTGGGGCTGAAGGGGCCGGATTCCCTGGTGGCCCGGCCTGGACGGTGCTGACGGAGTGGTCCCAACGGCTGCTGGGTGGAGGGCCCGAGCCAGGCCGCTGTCACCCCGGTTGGCGCTGAAGGGCGGGGGGGCCCCAGGACTCGGTGTCATGGCCGGCGAGCCGAGTTCCCACATCTCCACTCTAATTTCCTTGTGTTTCGGGGAAACGGGCCAGCGCCACCCCTGTACCTGGTGCACATTTCTCATATTTTGGCAGTGGGGAAATCCGCCCATTGGTGCCCTGTATCTGTATGTTGTCACTACCTTTTCTTATGGCCGCGGAGTGGGAGACCTGAGCTTGCATCTTCTCTCAAGGTCCGTCACTCAAGTGACACCCTTTTTTAGGGAAGACGAGAGAAATCCGGGACGAGAGGAGGAAATGGGTCACTGCTCTACAAAGGCATAGGGGCCTCGCCTTGGGTTTCAGGACTCTGTGGGTTACTAATGAAAGGTTTGGGATGCTTATACTGACAATTGGCCTCGGGATGGATGCCTTGGAGTGAAGATCCAGGGCTTTCTTTTGTGTAGAGTGAGAGCCGCCAGGACGCTGCAGCTGCAGAGGCTTTGCAGCGCAAGGCGATGCCCAGAGAGAGGAGTTTGGACATCGGGAGAGGGGAGGCGGCTGTGTTCATTCATTGTTCTCTTTCCAGCGCTCTGGGTGTGCCCTCTGGTATTCAGTCTCTGGTGGGAAGAATGATAGGATCTCCTGTGTCTCCTTGAGATGAGACCGGGTCCTAGAGGATCACATAATCTAAGTAGGGGATGAATTCAGGGCACGTTCTTTTAGTATTTCTGTGTGCCTTTTCCTTTGTGGGCTTAGTGGAGGGAGTCTCTGCCCTGCGTTGGCTCCCAGGGCGTGAAAACAATGCGCTGTGATAAGGATGGACTTACCAAGTGTTGTGGGAATTGGGAACCACTCGTTTTTCCTGGGGGAGTTGAGGAAGCCTATCCACTGGTGGGGACTTCTGCGCCGAGTTTTGGAGTGATGAGTAAGTAGTCACCAGGTGAGGAGGAAGGGAGAGCATTTTAAAGGGAGGGAACAGCTGGTACAAGGCTTAGAAACATGCAGCGGTTGGAATGAGTTTGGGGAGCAGCAAATAGTTTGGGGTGCAGGAAGGAAGTCGTGAGAGTTCAGGGTCTAAAAGAAAAGTTGGCTAGCTTGTGGAGGATATTTGTTGAAGACAGTGAACTAGTTGATTTAATTTGGATTATTTTAAATGAGTGTTGCTAATTTTTTTTTTTGCTGATAATTTATTTTCTTCTTTTGATGATATTGAAGCTGATATAATTGAAAATATTTACTTTGTTAAACCCAGGTAACATTTTTGACAAGTGCTTTACACAGCGGTGAATGAACTGAACATATTCCTAGGGATTCTTGCAGAAGATTTTTCTAAAGTTACAATTGCTCACAAAATTGTTGACTTTATAAATGTAGTGTACTAATACTGCATTTTGAATGGCTGTTGACAACAGAACTCATGCTCCCCAGTCATACAGAAATTGCCAGATTATATAAAACATCTGAAAAAATGTAGAATGCAAGTGGGTATTTTTAGTTTAGTATATGTGTTTTGTATAGTAAACTGTTTCTTTGGATTGATTCCATGGATTCCAATTCTGTATCAAGTCTTTAGCTCTATGAACATAATTTCCTCCAAATAGCCGTATTGTTGTGATTAATGCTGTGCTAAAGTGGTTATTGTGATATTAACAGGCTTTGTTTAGCAGTTCCTAAATCTTTCTTGGGTTGTGATGCTTCTATACCACTGAAGGACATTAAGGTTCTTTTCAGACTCATCAATCACAGGTGTCAATCAAGTGGTCCCCTGTCTGGAGGGGAACAGCCCATCCCAGAGAAAAATAAAAACTCCAGACCCCCCCCCCCCCCAAACAAAGGGCCTTGAGCCGCTCTTCTTGGTGCTCAGTCCATTCCTAATTCTTTGGAGTGTACTATCTCTTCTAGTAAACTTTTTTCACTTAAAAAAAAAAAAGATTCTTTTCATGGTGACAGAATGGGAGTAGACTTTGAGTGGTGAGCACACAATGTAATATTCAGATGATGTATTATACAATTGTACAACTGAAACTTATATAATCTTATTAACCACTGTCGTAAATTTAATTTAAAAAAGATTCTTTTGGCTTGTTTTCACCCTTATCACCTCAAGGGCTAAACTGTTTAAATTGCAACAGAAACATTTGACCCAATTGATTGAACACTGGATACTTGAGAAAATAAACCTGTTACTGTTTCTGTTGTAAAAGCTTATCTTTTAGGTATGTGGTATTTGTGATATAAATAGTAGTGGAATTGCTTAGTCTTGATAAACTTTTGTCAATAGTTGAAAAAATGGTTACGCCTTCAGAGTAGAAGGCTTGAGTGAAATACATTAGAACATATTTTATGGGATTTGGTTTAGCAGAAGAAAACAATGAAAAGCAGATTAAGCTGGTCATTTATGATGAAAAGTATCTAAAAGGTGAAATGGAGAATGGTTAAACATCAAGTGTTGTATTACAACTGCTCTGATGCTAGTTGCTTTTAGTTTAAAACATGCCATTTGTGAAATTCAAAGTAGGTGATTTGCTCTGAAGATTAAACAACTTGGAAGTTAAGTTTGACTTTTCCAGAAGCACTAGATTACTCATTAAATGGAAAATATAATTAATAACTTCAAATTACTATTTCAAGTAGTCTGTTAGTAGTAGATGTATTATTCTACAACATTTTAATTTCAGATAAAACTTTGTTGGTATTCTGCCTAAAAACAGAAAAATGCTACATGAGGGAGTGCTTTTGTTTGCATGTTAGGAACATAATAGGCCATACATAATAATTCTGGTCTTGGGAGGAGCTTGTTAGCCAAACAGCATGCCTCAATGTTGACTTGCAGAGGAGAATTTTAAATATTGCCTTTGAAAGGCAGTGGACTAATGTGACAGTAGGGGGTTTATGAAACCACAAAATCATGCTTTGACTTGAAAAGGTTTTTTGTTTTTTAAATTGTGTAGAACATGGAAGTTTGATTTCAAAACAAATGGCTGTAGTTGGAAAATTGCTCACCTTGACTAAATTAATTGGAAATCAAGGAACACTGGGCTCATTTAGAATGAGGTTGTTCAGGATTTAGGTTGTCTTATTTTGTGTGTATTATTTGTGTTCATGGATGTGTATGGGTGGATAAGAACTATTGAATAAACTGAGTAGGTTTAAAATGTAATACTAGATATTTGTGTTACAATTCAGTTAGTATTTTGTATATAGGGCTAAACTACCTTGTCTATAATCTTCATGATAGTAATGGCTGGGTATTTTATTCTTGTTTTAAAAGTTGTGAATAAAAATTCCTTAATAATGTGTAAAGTTTTCATCTTGATTTTACAGTAATTGAGTCTTCTGTTCCCTCATCTCTCCCAAAATACTTGTGTAGCTTTCAATGATTTTAGTATTTAACTTCAGATTTGTTAGCCTTTCTTCTAAAATTACTCCTAGAACCTCAGTTTAACCAAGGAAAACGTCAAGTGAATGTTGTTTTTTTGTTACTGGTTTTTTGTTACTGGCCCAGGCTATCTGAAGTCTCTTTGGCAAATCACAAAGTGTGTTAATTGCTTCACATTCCAGTGTACATAGTTTTTCTTGAGGAACACTTGACACATAGTTTTATTTTTAGACCAGATTCTAAGGGATTTTACTGGGTGGGGATTAACAATCCTACTACTAGTTTAGAATTTTGAAACCATTGTGATTTAGAGATCGTTTGTATTTTTGGTTAATAAATGGGAAGCAGCAGGCAATGAATGGCAGGCAGTCAGTGTTTTAGGGTAACCCAATATGTCTAATTGCTTCTGAGGACCTTGTGGACTCCACCAGTGTCATCTCTTTCTACTTGTTGCATTTCATTTGCTGTCGTTTAATAGCGAGAGTAAGTACATCTTTCCTGTTTTAGTCAAGATGTTCTTTCCTATTTTCTTCCAGTCAGCTATGGAAAGCAAAAGTGGTCTGATGTCTTTGAAGCTAGTTAATACTAGGTATCACATTTGGTCAAAGTGTTTACCTTTCCATCCACGTACATTTCTGATGGATGAGTCAGGCTACTTAATGTTTAACTATGTTAATATATCTTTAAAATGATGAGTTTTTATTCTTAAAATGAGTACTTTGGAGGCATCCTTTTCAGCCTCGAATAGCTTTTAATATCTGTCCTTTACCTAGGTTTGGAATAGATGAAATCGGGAGTTTTCCTGTGACTGGTTTTCTGTGGCAAATCTCATTAGGAAGCTCAGAGTTTCTGTGAGAGGCATTTCCCTGGATCCAGACAGATGGTTCAGACTGAAAGGAGCTCTCTCTCATTTGCATTTAACGAAGTTTACTTACAATACGAAAAACCGGAAAGAGTTCAAATGTTCAACAATAATAAAATGATTACATAAACTGGTACAGCCACTTGATGGGGCACTATGCTTTTCATTAAATATGGCATATATGAAGCGTTTATGACATGGAAAATGCTTAACACAGAATTACGTATCCGGAAGGCTCACAGTAGTATATAAAAACTTAATACAGTAGAATATTATTTAGTAATAAAAAGAAGTGATATACTGATACGTTTTTCAACGTGTAAACCATACAAACATGTTAAATGAAAGAATCCAGTCAGAAAAGACCATATATTTTATGATTCCATTCACGTGAAATGTCCAGAATAGGCAATTCTACAGAGACAGTTAGATTACTGGTTGCCCGGGGAGGGCGGAGGCAGTGGGGAATAGGCAGTGACTGATAGAGGTTTCTTTTTGGGGTGATGAAAATGTTCTAAAATTGATTGTGGAGATGGATGCACCACTCTGAATAGAATGAAAGCTATTGAATTGTACACTTTAGATGCGTGAGTTGTATGGTATGTGAATTATATATCTTAAGCTGTTACAATTCCAAACCTACACATAGGAAGAAAATACATGTAGATGTGAGCAATGGTTGTTAAACAGTAGAAATAAGGATAATGTTCCTTTTTATACTTTCCAATTTCTCTGAAGATATATATATATATTGCTTTTATAATAGAAAAGTACATTTAATAAAGATAAGTCAATCCAGTTCATGGCATGGGCCCTTATGTCATTTAAAGCATTCAGTCACTATCAGATTACGTTGACAACTTTATTTTTGAACTACTTTCAACTATTTTCTACTTCCTTCAGATTAGTTCAGGCTTTTATTACTATTTGCCTTGACTCTTAGAACCTCTGAACTGAGCTCCTTTTTCTTATTTCTTTCCATGCCAGTGCATTCTCCACATTACTGCCATATTTACTTTCTTTATGTGCAGATTCTTAAAAATTAAACTTTATTAATTTTTTGAATAGCTAATACATTCACCTGCTACAAAGTTAAAAGGATACAGAAAGTAATGGTGTGCAGAGTAATTCTACCTTCCTCTTTGTTCCCCAGCTACCCAGCTTTCTTTCATGGAGGGGAATATGTTTTGGGGTTCTTATGTATCCTTTCTGTGATGATACAGGAATATTCAAGTGCAGATGTGATGGCCTTACTTCCTTTGCAAATCTTCCAATAGTCTCCTCCATTGCCTGTGAGACTAAGCATACAGTTCTTTTATGTCTTATTAACATGAATTTCTCTTTACTGGAGTTCAAAAACCATTTTTTTAGCATTTAATAGGTGCAGGCTACTGTGCTTGGTGCAGGGTGAATAAGGCAAGTTCCTGCCTTCAGTGACCTTATCTAATGAAGAGAGATTGGCCTGATTTCCTCACTTTTATCTGTTCCTCTTTTAAGAGCCATTTTGAACACCATCTTGTAAATATCATTTCCTGATCTTTTTCTCTCTTATTGTTGTTTCCTTCCTTGAGCCTTGTCTTCTACCCTTTGCATTTATTTTTCTTATGGCCTTTATCATATGGTCATTTGTGAGTTTACCATTCCATTAGATTATAAGCTCAAATTAATGCTTCAAACTCAATGTGCAATTCCTTATTTATTGATATTTGTGAAAAAAATTTTCATTTTGAGAGCCTGAAGGACCAGCCCCTGTGCTTTGGTGAAAGTGTTGCTTCTAGATTCCAACACTTAATACTAGTTTTTATGCGACCCTTTATTTAAATTTAAATGATTTGTGTAAGTACTTTTTTGGTACTGTGCACTGTAGACTTTATATGTATTTATTATGATACATATTTTATTAAATATTTGTTTACCCCCTCTCTTCTTTCCTTAGAGGACTATATCTTAATCACCTTTGAATACCCAGAGTTCAGCACAGTGGCATAGCTCCTGATTGCAGCTCAATTTGTTGAATGTAAGGTGCTAAATAATGTTTATTGAATTGTTTTTGTATAGATGTCTTACATCTCTAGGTAGACTTAAGCTCCTTAAAAGTGGGGCATGTCTTACTCTTGTTTATAAATCTCCAGTTCTTAAAACTTTGTTTTGATTATGTAACAAATATTAATTGAATGATTGGAGATTCAGAGGTTAATCACCTGTGGATTTAGTAGTTCCTTACTACCGCCCGTCATTTACACACAAATGCTTACAATTAAGTGGATATACTTACTAAACTCAGACTCCAAACTTTGTAATTTAGGACATCTCTTGAAAGAGTTACTTTGCTTAACTTCCCCCTCTTGGGCATTATCTGTAGAATGCTCTGGGTTCTTCCTGGCAGCTCCTTGAAGACTTTTGCCTGGTGTAGCAGCTCCTGACTCGTTGGCCCAAGCTGCTGTCTATTTCCTTCTGCATTCATGGGCTTTATACATGGAAGAAGGTTGTAACCAGAGAGAATGAGTGGGTAAGTGATACTCTTCTACATTCCTTGACTTTAGTCTGGACTGGAATTAGAGTGGGATTGTGAATTGTGAGAGAAGAGATCATAACCTTCATGATAAGTATTTATCTAGCTGTTTGACATTGCAGAGTGGGCCCCTAAGGGTTTTTTATATTTATAGGGTGGTGATGGTGGTAAACTATACATAACATAAAATTTACCATTTTAACTATATTTATGTGGACTATGCAGTGGCATTTAGTACATTCACAACATTGTGCAACCATCACCACTATGTCCAGAACTTTTTCACAATCCCAAACAGCACTCCGGACCCATTAAACAATAACTCCCCATTCCTCCCTACCCCCAGCCTCTGGTAAACTGTTCTATGTTCTTTCTATGAATTTGCCTATTCCAAGTACTTCATATAAGGGAAATCACACAGTATTTGTAATTTTGTGTCTGGCTTATTTCACTTAGTGTGTTTTGAAGGATCATCATGTTGTATCATGTATCAGAATCTCATTCCTTTTTATGGTTGAATAATATTTGTGTGTGTGTTTATCCATTCATCTGTTGATGGCCTTTTGGGTTGTTTCCTCCTTTTGGCTGTTGTGAGCAATGCTGCTGTGAACATCAGTTTACAAGTGTCTTTAGTTTTTGCTTTCCTTGGAGTATATGTCTGGGAGTGGAATTGCTGGGTTGTATGTTGCTCTTTTTAAACTTTTGAGGAACCGCCAAATGGTTGTCATAGCAACTGCAACGTTTTACATTCCCACCAGCAATGCATGAAGGTTCCAATTGCACCACATCCTTGCCAACACTTGTTATTTTCTGTGTGTGTTTTTTTTTTTTTTTTTTAATGATAGCTGTCCTAATGGATATGACGTGGCCCTGGGCCTTTTCTTTCTGCTAATTATTAATAGATCTAATAGGTAAATCAGAAGCTTAGATTCTGATCTTAGGGACTTTTTTCTCCCATATAAATGTATTTGTATATAATGTTCTTCAAAGAGATAAATTAATCAGAATTAATGATTCATCTTTTTTGAAAAGAATGTTTTTTTTAATTGTATAAGCTGGTACATGTAGTTGTAGTTACCATTCTTTATACCCCCATACCGTCTTAATCTAAAATGTATTCAGTCATGGTGAAAGATGATTTCAGTTAATCCTGGTTGATAAGATATATTAACTGAAAAAAGTAGGACACTAAAATATATACAAGAAGATCCCATTTTTATAAAGAAAAATATAAGTATATGTGCAAAAAAAGACTATATGTATGTCCACAAATGTTGGCAAAAACCATTTATAGGTTATTTATTTTTTGTATATTTTTCCATGTTTTTCAGTACCCCCAACATGTATTCTACAATCAGTCAATGTATCTTTTTAAAGATTAGTTGATTGGGAAATATAAATTATTGCTAAAACCTATATATGTGTATATGACATCTGTATGGGATTATGAGCATGGAGAAAAACACTGAAGAATATTAGGCTTTTAACATAGGTTGCTTGCTGGGGTTAGACGGGAGAAGAAAAGAAAGAAGCAAAGAAGGCCTTAAAGAAAAAGACCACTCATTTATATATCGTTTAGGTGCTATAGGAAAAAATAAAGCAGGGCAAAAGTTTTAGAGGTTACTGAGGATGGGGACAGGTTGGTTGCTGTTTAAAATAGCGGTTTGTAAAGTCATTAAATAGGAAGATTTAAAGTAAGAGGAAAACAAAGTTGTGTAAAAACAGCTGTACTATTCATCGTCAGGTGTATTTCTTTGTAGGCTTTTCCTCTACTCTCATTCCCTGGAAAAATACATTTTAGCTTTTGTTTTACCTATGCATCTATCTGTTGAAATGCTATCCCTTCTATTAGGTTGGTGCACAAGTTAATTGCGGTTTAAAAGGTTAAAAATAATTGCAAAAACCACAATTACTTTTGCACTAACCCAATAGTTCAGATACTACAGTGAAATCATCCTTGATTGCCCACCTCTTCCTTCACTCAAGCTATAAGTGACCTTTCCACACTGAATTCTCGTAGCAGTTTTCTTAAGAAATTGCACCCCACCCCTGCAAAAAAAAAAAAAAATTGCCACCACATTTTGTTGTAGGGCTGCTTGTCATCCTGAAAACCTTTAGCACAGTGCTTAGCATGGTCTTTGGTAAATGATGATGGTTTTTTCCTTCTACTTTAAAACCTCCTGGAAGGCAAGGGCCATGTCTTTCTGAACTTTATATTTTTCAAAGCAGCCAGCAGTTGAAACTAGTTTTCTTAGGAACTATTGAATGAGTATTGCTCCTTTTTCTTCTTTTCCTCTCAGTTCTATGCCAGGTTGCAATACATAGAGAAGCATTCTGGTTCTTTATATATCAGTGTTTTCATGTGATAGGTAGTGGATTCACTTATTTTATATTTCAGGTCTTTTTGAGGAAGGCTAATGCTGTTTTTTAAATCACTTGTTGATTTTGCAAGGTTTGCCACTAAAATTCATGCTTTTTATGTGGAACAGAAATCAATGGTACAAGGTTAAGTCAGAGTTTCCAGGTATTAACTTAGCAGGATGAGATATCTGGGTGATTTTTTTTGTTTCCCTTCCTTCCCCTTTCACTATGTAACCTTTTTTATTTTTCTTTATCATTACCTGGCCATCAGTGTGATCATCTCTAAAGCACATTTTATTTGTGCACTGTATATTTTGTGTCAGTGATATGCTTTGTAAATGTTCATTTTAAATTAGCAGTTGCTGCCTAGATGAGAAAAAAATGACTGATTTGGAGATGAAAAGTAAAACTTGGATTTTGAGTTCAGACAAAGTGACTTAAAATGAATATATAAAAATAATGAAAAACTAATTCGTGACGAAAGTTAAAAATGAAATTGGCTCCAGACGTCTTTCACTGTGGAACTGATAGGTTTAACATAATTGTTTTGAACTAGCATTTTAAACTTGTATTTTAAAATTAATTACCTTTTTAAAAAGTTAGAATCCTTTCTAAACTTGGGCAGCCCCTGCTTGCTAATTTTTTAGAAGGGTAGAGTGTCACATTTCTTCATGTGCGTTTATGCTGGCCAGTCATCTGATGCAGTTACCAGTTTGTGGTCAGAAATTGAGAAAGAGGAGTGAGGAAACTCAAAATATTGACACACATACCACCTTGCAGTGTCAGAGTGCCCTTTTGGACTGGTTGGGAAACTGTAGCCTAAGCCTTTTCCAAACTAGACATATTGTTTTTTAGCTTGAATGAGACGTGTTTGATTTTTAAGTGTTTGAGCATGTCTGTTTAACAGAACTTTTCATGTATGAGGGTGATTTTTTTCTAGAGTTGTGTGACCAATTGAATTAAAAAAAAAAAAAAAAGGAATGAACAAAGCACCTATTTCCTAAAGAAAATTGTGGTAATCTTGAAAAATTGATCATCTAATCTCTCAGATGGAGAAATAGTAATATGCATGATAACCACATTAAAATATGAGTATTCAACCATGTTTTTGCTGTGCCTCAAAAAACTTTTTTTAATAGTTCAGGAATTTCAGCCACCTTTCCTGACCTGAGTAGAAATACTTTCATTACTCTTTCTTTCTGTAAGGTGATAATGAATAATGTTTTATTGCTTTACATGTGAAAACTCTTCTTTAAATCTTAACTATTTCATTTAGGGATATAGTTTAAAATAATACTTTTAGAAATATTCTTTTAAAATGTTTCTCTTTATCACTAATCAATATTTCATAAACTTCTAGGAAACTTCTTATCACTTAAATATGTGTAAAACGTACCGAGTTTATACAAGCACTTTAGGTGAGATTGTGGGTTCATACTGAAGCCTTTAATCTAAAGCTTGGTGTGATTAGGGGGTACCCGCCTAATGTTTTCTCTTAAACATTTGTCATTTAATGGAGGGAATTCCCTCTTTGGAAAGTTTTCTGTGTTAGTTTTGCCAGTTCTTAAGAGAGTGTTTAAGATGCTTGTAATTTTATATGATAGGTAATACTCTGAAAAGTGAGCTTTTGTGGAAAGATTTCTAAAATGATTGCATTGGCTTTTGTGGTTTTAAAGGTTCATTATACAATTATGTAATCAAAATTGAGTAGACACAAGTCTTTGGAATAGTGTTCTGATCAGAAATGCTATTGGAGTCATTAAAATTTATTTACTTAGTTTATTTTATTGCTACCATTTCTCCTACTCTATACTCCCAATCTATTTTCTAATTTTCTGATTTATCAGAGATACTTACAGTGTTAGAATATTTTAACTAGTTAACTGATTAAAATATAAACTGGCATATACTTCAAAAAATAAAATTGCATACCATATATAGTTAATAGAGCTACTTTTACCTATATTTTAGTTAAAGAACAGTGAAATAGGATATTTTACATTTCTCTTAAGCATTTACTATAAATTGTATAAACATGTGGCATATGTTTTTTTTTTATCTTTGATAAATAATCTTGTCTTATTTTTCCTATCTAGCGAAATAAAAATAAGAAGCTTTTTGAGGAAATAATTGGAGAGAGTTATTTTCCAACAAGTTGTTTTGGTTAATTTTAGGTAATTTAGGAGTGTGTTGATATCATTCACAGGTTCCAAGTTACAGACTAATAGATAAAGCATCTAGAATTGGTCCATGCAGTCTCTGCAGAAGATCTCAGAGAATATGGAGACAGTTTGCAAAGAGCAAATGAATAAGATATTGTATAGCAAATGTTATCCCCTCAAGTAATGTGAGAGCTAAACAAGGTCTTTCACAGTTGATCTGTACTTTGGAACCGGGAGCTTAATTTTTGGAACACAGCAGCATAGTGGTTAAGTGTTTTAGGCTTTGAACTCAGAAGAATTCCTGATTATTATAAAAATAGAACCATCATTGTTTGTAAAACAAATGATAATCGGTAACATTTACTATATCAGGCTAACACTATGTGCTTCCCATATATTATTTAATCCTCACATGTTATAAAACATGCCAAGTATAGGAGAAATACGTACAAGTAAGTCTTAAATTTAGATGTCAGTAAGTAAAAGGCTATTTAAAAATACAGGCATCTTACTTAGTGTGTCATTTATGAGTGTGCCAGACATAGGCTTTTAAAGCTCTTGCTACCAGTTCCACCTCCTCTGCTTGCAAACCAAGGAGAAACTCAGGGCAGCTAGGTAATATTACAACAGAATTTTAATTGAAAGGCAGTGCCTAGGTTATTTTGATGTATAGAAATTCTTTTACATTGACTAATATTCAGAATTAGTGAGGCATGGTTTGTAGTTCAGTCTTCTAATTACATGCAGACTTTATTTTATTTAACCTGTATTACCAACTCTGGGGAGAAAATTTTTTTTTTTTTAAATTTTTTGTTTAAGATTTTGTCCTTTGCTTCCTTTTTGTTTGCATTCTTTTATGATGCCTTTACCCATCACTTTATTTGTTGAATAAGTGAATGAACCTTTCTGAATCACTTCATTTTAGTCTTGTGTATATGGGAAACAGCAGAGTTTTTCTTTCAGTCTAATCTAGAAATATTTTTATTTTATGGATGAATGAAGCCCACTTACAATTATTAATATATCAAATAAGCTGTGTAAATTGGAGATTATTTTGTTAAATATGCTTTTTACATGAGTAGGTCTTTTTTTTTTTTTTTTTAAAGACTTTGTTGGGGAAGGGGAACAGGACTTTATTGGGGAACAGTGTGTATTTTTCCAAGTTGTTGTCCTTTCAATCTTAGTTGTGGAGGGTGCCGTTCAGCTTCAAGTTGTCCTTTCAGTCTTAGTTGTGGAGGGCGCAGCTCAGCTCCAGGTCCAGTTGCCGTTGCTAGTTGCAGGGGGCACAGCCCACCATCCCTTGCGGGAAATTGAACTGGCAACCTTGTGGTTGAGAGCCCGTGCTCCAACTGAGCCATCCAGGAGCTCAGTGGCAGCTCAGGTCAAGGTGCCGTGTTCAATCATTAGTTGCAGGGGGCGCTGCCCACCATCCCTTGCGGGAAATCGAACGGGCAACTTTGTGGTTGGGAGCCCACTGGCCCATGTGGGAATCGAACCTGCAGCCTTCGGAGTTAGGAGCATGGAGCTCCAACCGCCTGAGCCACTGAGCCGGCCCTGGGGAGAAATTTTTGGAATGAGGATAAAAAAGAATGGCTTAAAAGAAATTTATAGAATCTTCATTGTATTTGTCATAAATCCCTATCCATGTACTCCAGATTATAAGAATTAGCTTTCTGAATAAAAGATTATATTTTTGATACACCCTTTATTCTTTATCATTCAATGGATAAGAAAGGAAGGCCAAGTTAGAAAAAGCATTAGGAATACCAGAATAGTGAGTTTAAATTGTTTAGAAGTGAAGTAAACATCTCTTAAATACGAAGAAAAATTAAAGTTATAATGTATAGGACATGATATATATTTTCCTGTCCTCCACATACAGGTCTGATGCATTACTTATAAATAATATTTATTTCAAAGTACCATAATAGTAACAATACATAATTAAATTAGTATGTAATGATACAGCTGTAATTTAATGAGGACTTAATTTTTGTTTTGCTTCTCTTAAATTGTTACTAAACCTTTTGAACTTCATATTTTCTTCATCTAAAAAAGTAGTAGGAATAGTACCTGCTTTAGCCTGTTTACTTTTAACAGTCCTGTGAGACAGTGGTGAGAGCTGTAAAGTTCTGTAAAATTATAAGTTCTCTTGACTGAAGTAAACTTTCTGAAATCAATCTCAATTACACAGAATGCATTGCTACATTCTCAGAAACTAGGTTTTAGGTAGATTGAGTCTCTTAAAACCTCTTGACTCTCTTAGGCAGAAGTTTTAGGACTTTTTGGTTCTTGTACATTGAACTCCTGAAAAGCTTCCTGTGTTAATCAGGATTGCTGTAATTGAGTTTTCTTACCATGGTCCAAAGGAATCTAACCCCATCTTTCAGGAGAGAAGCTGTGTGACTGAAGAATCAATGATAAATATTGAGTGAGTGCTCTAGTATGGGCTTTATCTCCAGAAATTGGTATAGTAGCATTTCCAGTCATCAAACATTTATGCCTCAGATTAAGCTTTAAAGTTTAAAGCATAGGACTCCAATCACTTAAAATTACGCACTAAGTATTGCTAGTTACATTTTCATAATTGTAGTCTTATCAGATTTGACTTGGCCTGAGGCTACTTAATAGCATTCTGTATGTGTGCTGCTCCCTAATAGTTGTGCACCTTAAACATATAATCTTGCTTTCAAAACATTTTAATAGCATTTGGTAAACTCAAAAAGCAAAACAAGATCCTTCTAGGGTCTTTGAAAAGTTTGTCTTCTAATCTATACTTTATTAATCTGGCATTATTTATTCATTTTTAGAAATGCCTCTGAATATAGCAATTCACTGAAATTACTGCTAGAGCTCAGGCACAGTGTGAGAAGGCTGAAATGAATGTGTTGAATTAAAAATGCCTTTATCACAACTCGATGTTCTGGATTTTGAGCATCAGAATAAATTACGGAAGCGTCCTTGGTAAAGATCACTTTGAACAGCTTATTAGGAATTGTACCAGGAGATAACTTGATTTCTTTTAAATTTTTTAACAAGTAAGTTTGCACAAACATAGTGTGGCTTCTATATTTACTACCTTTTCACTTTGTTCCATCCTTAACATGTTTACATACCTGAGTGTTCCTACGTGCTATAACCGGTTTCTCAGCCACATGGTGCTTTGTGTAGATGGGGGCCTGCGGATTGTGGGCACAGTGCTCAGAACTCTGCAGGCTCTCTGGAAATGCAGACAGTACAGCTGTGTGCCTTAGCCAACAGAATGCTTGCGACTGCTTTGCTGATGCCTTGGGGTGGAGTGGTAGGTACTCTGCTCTTAAGGGCGTTTACTTTGTGGCCTGAGGACAGAAGTGCAGCATTATAAATGGGACTTGTACCATGCCGTGCCAATGTGTAGACTTAAAAAAGATAATTCTTGAAAGTGTAAGGAGATGAAAATCACTGGCCTCCTGCTTCTGCTCTCTTCAGAGCTTTCTGCTTAGCATATTGCAAAAAACTCATTGGCTGTAATGGTGCGTGTTGTTCATGGAAACCCTCAGGAATGTATTCCTGGTTTTAAAAAAATAGGACTTTGCTGTAAAAGTTGAGTTTTTCTTAACTATGTATTTTTTAATTATTCAAAAAGAGGTTTGAGAAATTTATGTTGCACCATAGAAATCAGCTCATTAAAGGTGGCCTGTAAAACTTGTTGACATGCAACAGTCCCTTGTTGATCTTCATTGAGAAATTCGCTTCATGGTTTTACTAAAATGGAGAATTATTCTTAGGGCAGCGACATTATGGCCTATGGAGTTTGGCCCATAGCAAATACAGAGAAAGTAGTGACTACTATTCAATCACAGAATCATTTGCAAACATGATGTGAAAATATAGCAGATCTCCCACTATTTAGCTTTTGCACATTCTGGAAATTGCTGGAAACAGTAACAAACTTTTAAACTTGTTTTACTGAATCACTCCTGTTTATCCCTTAATTTTACTGTTACTCCTAATTATTTATTTATTTTACCCCTTAACTATTTACTATTTACTCCTTAATCTTAGGGAATGTCTGGTTGGTTTCATGGTTGACAAATTATGTACACAAGAATATTTTAAATTAACACCCAAGAATCTAAATTATAACTAGCTTTGTTTGGTAGTGCTTAAGAAAGCATTCTTGTTCTGGGACGTGTACCCAAAATATTTGGGAATTATTGTATTTCCTTTAAACTGAATGATTTACGCCTTCCCCCAATATGAAATTCTTCTTTCTACGTATTCTTTTGCATTCTACATCCTTTTGCATTCTTGCATGTTTAAAAACACATTACATTTCTTAGTAGGGGCACTGTGGTTTAAAACCACTTTATTTTCAGCAGTGTATATTTAGGACAAATTGGGTAAATGTGTAGGTGGAAAATGTTTACAGTTTAGTGTGACAGATCAGGTGAACAAGAATGGTGCTTGGTTTTATGAAAAAAAACCCAAAAAACCAACCTATGAAGGGAAATGCCAAACAATACTAGTAAATCAAACTTTGGAAATAACTCCATCATAGTAGAATTCCATAGTGGCTTCAGTTGGGTGTTACCAGGTGGTTTTTGTCTAGAATCTGCCTGATGAGCTGTTATATAGGACTTTACTGACTGCTAGTCAACAATCATATTGTGATTCTGCAGTTGTTAGTGTTCTCATTCTAGGGTGTAGTCCCGCACAGAATGTGGTTCCCAAACGACTGCTGATGAGTTCTGTTAGAACTCAGCACTCACTGGACCCCGATGGCAGCATTTATTACTCAGGAAATGTCTCGAGGACCCATTGTATGCTAGACACCGTTAAAGGTGGTGGAGCTGTAAGGGTGAAATGAGCTCAGCTTCTTGGAGCATCTATCTAGTGGGGAGATAGGCCCTAACCACTGAGCAGGCAGGTAACTAACACAATTTCTAAGTGTTGTATTAGATGGTGTAAAGTATTAATGAAAACCGTAAAGCTGAGTAAAGAGAAAAGAGTGATGGGTAGGGGCAGGAAACACTTGAGCAGGATGGTGCAGGAGGGCCCCTTTGAGGAGTGACATTTGAGTGGAAACAGAAGTGAGCAAGCAGTAAGAAAGCCAGTATGACAGAAATAAAGTGAGCAAGGGAGGAGGGTAGGAAGTAAGGTGGAAAAGGGAGAGAGATAGAGGCCAGGTCATCAGGTAGCCGTGTAGGTCATAAAGAATTTGGGTTTTATTTTGAGAGTAATGGGGAACCGATAGAGGATTTTAGGAGGTGAAGAATGTGACTAGATTTGTGTTTTAAGATGACTCTGTAGAGAATAGATTTACAGGGATTGAGAGTGGGCACAGTGACACTTGGAGTGTAATGTAGGTCAGGAAATGACGGTGGCTTAGGTTAGATTGGCTGGGGTTAGGGTAAAGTGGTGGATTTGGAAGGAGGAACAGGACTTGGTGCGTGAGTACATGTGGTGAGTGAGGGAAAGGAGGGGATCGAGGATGATGCCTTGGTGACCTTGTGCTGATATGCACTGTCACGTTAGCGTCAGTAGTGGGAATAGAGCAGTCACGTAGTTAACGGCCATCGTGGAGTCAGTGCCCACCAGGGGCAGGCATTGAGCTTTGCATTCTTTGTAGTTTTTCATTTACTTCTCGCAACAGCCTCTTAAACATAGTGCTCGTTTCACAGATGAAGAAGTTAAGGCTTCGGTGTGATTTGCCCAGGTCCACACAGCCAGGAAGGTTATTCAACTACAGGTCTCTCTGACTTCAAAGCACACGCTCACTTTATTTAGTCATTTAACAACTACTTGCCAAATATTCTTCTAGGAGTTCAGTTTACAGAGGTTAAAGCCAAGTCACTGCGCTCATGGAGTTTAAAAAAATCTTTATTTTGTATTTTACAAAAGAAATCTTAACCATAACAGTATATGCAGTTTTGTGGTCCAAGTGTGTAGGAGGGCCGTGCTTACCTGAATGTCGGTTGGATTTTTAGTAGTTTTAATCTTCTGGAATATAGCTTTGATCTTGCAAGTAAGCCCATACTAAAGCCTCTTCATTGCTCAGTAAGGTTAGGTCCCTAGGCTCTTTCTCTTCCTGTTGTGCTTCTTTATATACAAACATGATTATCTCTTTTTCTCAAATCCTATTGTCATTAGCACATGCTGAGGAGTAGGGGAGTTAACAGAGGTACTGTATTTTGCCATATGTAATGCGCACTTTTTGTTCCAAATTTGTGAGGGAAAAATAAGGATGTGCATTATGCATGGGTAGTACTAATTCCATATCTATATAAATGTTTTTAATTCTTTTATTTATGTTTATGAGTTAAAAGTGTAACTCTAGAAATAAATAACAATACCCATATGTAAAAGAATACCCTGAAATACGATAATCGGTTGTGTTGAACTTACAACGAACTTGCAGTGACGAAAAGTTCTTGGCCTTCTATGATGTGTAAATATTGTAAATTTTTTTACTGGTACATGAAATTTCTTGTGTTCTGTAATTTGTTACATAAAATTTCTTGTACCATAATATATTAAAAAATAAATACTAAAATTCCTTTACAATACACAAGTACCTAAATGTAAACAAGTAAAATTTTGAATTAAATTAAAAGAAAAGGTTTTTCCCCTGGAAGTTTGGGCCAAAAACGTGGGTGCGCATTATACACGGCAAAATACATTATGTACAATGACAGAAGTGTCTCTGGCAACCCAAGTGTAAAGTGTTTGAAGAATACAAAGGAGACACAGAACTCTGTTGTCTGTTACATTCATTATCATTATTGTTTTTGAAACTTTTCCTCTAAATACTAGAGAAGATTAAATGCCTGAAAGTTCTTTGAAGTCATGTTTTATCTTAAATCTTTGGTTCTTGAATTTTACTTCATAATAGGTATATTATTAAAATATTTAAGCACATTAGTTACCTTAGTAACCCCCTCACTAAGTCTGAGTAAAACTGTTGGATGTAACGAATTATTCCAGAATCTATATTGTCAGTAACCAGAGCTTACTCATTATAGTACTGTGTTTCCCCGAAAATAAGACCTCGCGGGACCATCAGCTCTAATGTGTCTTTTGGAGCAAAAATTAATATAAGACCCGGTATTATATTAATTATGTTATATTATTCTATAATATTGTGTATAATACGCATAATATTGTGTATATTATTCTATATTATAATATTGTGTATTACAATATTATAATATAGTATACTTATAATAGTCTTATATTAACATTTGCTCCAAAAGATGCATTAGAGCTGAGTGTCCGGCTAGGTCTTATTTTCAGGGAAACACGGTATCCAAGATTCTCTATTCAGTTTCTGGGAGTTCTTGAATTCACTGAAGTTCTCAGGAGTGCAAGGTCTCAAGTTAACCTTCATACCCACCACTAAATGATGCTCTGGTTCTGTAAACTTACTAGTGAGTGTAATACACTTCAAAACAAAACAAAACAAAAATGGGTAAGTTCAGCTTCCCACCTGAAGAATTTGTAATAGAGAGAGAAGTTTTACTAATTTTCAGAATTCTTTTTATGTGCCAGACTCTTAGGTACATTACGTACATTATCTTACTCATTCTTCACTGGGATTCAGTAATGTTTGTACTGTCATTATTATTATCTTAATTTTATAGCTGAGGAGCCTGAGCCTGAGGGAGTTTAAACGTAAGTTGTCCAAGTTTAGACAGCCTGTTTATAAGCAGTGAGGTTGGATTTCAAACCCAGTAGTACCTCTCTTCTTACTCATTAAACCATTTTGCTTAAGTAACTGATAGAAAGTGTTCTGTATAGCCCCCAGGATGTAGTAGTCAGTAGTCTTAAGGTTGCTGCTGCTGTTCATTTACTTAGCAAATATTTTTTTTTGAGCAACTACTCTTCATACCTTTAGTTCTTAAGGATAGAAATGTTTTTTCTTAGGACGCTTAGATGCAAGGAACAGAATCCTTTTCAAACTACATTAAATATAATAGTGAATCTTCGATACTGGGGTTTGGGGCAGGAAAAGTTCCAGGATTTATGAGAGAGAGAAACCAGGAATTAGAAAGTTCAGAAACCCAGATAGCTCCTGCCAAATTACTGCATACCTGCCCCTCCCAACAGCTTTATTGAGATATAAATCACGTACCATGGAATTCATCCATTTAAAGTATATACTTCAGTGTTGTTTTTTCTAGTATATTAAGAGTTGTGCAACCATCACTACAATCAATTTTAGAACATTTTCATCACTCCCCAAAAGAAACCCCTTAGCTATAACCCTCCAAACCTTCTACCCACCTAGCCCTAGACAACCACTAATCTACTTTCTATCTCTGTAGACTTGCCTATTTTGGACTTTTATATGAATGGAATCATGTAATATATAAACTTTTGTGAGTGGCTCCTCTCACTTAGCATGTTTTCAAAGTTTAGCCATGTTGTAGCATGTATTATCAGTACATCACTCATTTTTATGAACAAGTAATATTCCATTTCCATTGTTTGGATCTACCACATTTTGTTTATTCACTAGTTGATGGGCATTTGGGGTGTTTCCACTTTGGGCTATTAGGAATAATGCTGCTATGAACATTCTAAGGTCCTAAGGTTCTAATAGCCTGCGAGTCAGCCCTGAAGTCCTGTAATTCCAGTTTGCAGGTACGAGAGAACCCTGATGTTTTTCATGGCTCTGAGCAGGCTTTTGGAGGGTAAAAGAATAATTTTATTAGGTTTTATTTGGAAATATTGAAAGTAACCAGGGGAACCAGAGGATTTTTTTTTTTTTTTTTTTGAGTCCACAAGGGTCCGGAGACTCCAAAGTTGGGAGTAGGACTGATCTAGTCCTACCCACCTCGTTTTTAAGATGAAGCCCCGTAGTCCAGGGAGGTACAGGGGCCTCTCAGCGCCTCCAAATTTAGCATCAGTGACTTTGATAGTATTTTGACCTATAACGATCAACGTGCTATTTTGTTTTAATGACATGGTAGAATTAGGCAACTGTAAACATTCTTTTGAAAAATTTATTGTGGTAAAATATACATAACAAGTTTACCATCTTAACCATTTTTAAGTGTACAGTTGAGTAGCATTAAGTACATTCACACTATTGTAATCATCACCACCATCCATCTCCAGAACCGTTTCATCTTCCCAGACTGAAACTCTACCCGTTTAACTCCCCTCTCCTACTCTCCCTCCTGCCCTTGGCAGCTACCATTCTACTTTGTCTATGAATTTGAACATTTTAGTTGTGTCATATAAGTCATACAATATTTGCCCTTTTGTAACTGGCTTATTTCACTTAGGATAATATCCTTAGGTTCATCTATGTTGTAGCATTATCAGAATCTCCTTTTTTTTAAAAAAAGATTTATTGGGGAATATTGGGGAACAGTGTATCCTTCCAGGGCTCATTAGCTCCAAGTCGTTGTCCTTCAGTCTAGCTGTGGAGGGCGCAGCCCAGCTCCAAGTCCAGTCGCCGTTTTCCATCTTAGTTGTAGAGGGCGCAGCCCACCATCCCATGTGGGAATTGAACTGGCAACCTTGTTGCTGAGAGCTCATGCTCTAACCAACTGAGCCATACGGCCGCCCCTCTGGAAGCCCAGCGGCAGCTCGCTGTCTCCAGTCCCGCTGTGGAGGGCACAGCTCACTGGTTTATGTGGGATTCGAACCGGCAACCCAATTGTTAACAGCTCGCGCTCTTAACAAACTGAGCCATCCGGCTGCCTCAGAATCTCCTTTTCAAGGATGGATAATATTCCCTTCTACATGTATAGCACATTTTGTTGTCAGTTCATTGTTTGTTGGACATTTGGGTTCTTTCCACCTTTTAGCTAATAATGGTGCTATGAACACGGGTGTGCAAATATTTTTTGGGTAACTACTTTCAGTTCTTTGGGGTCTATATCCAGAAGTGGACTTGCTGGATCGTATGGTAATTCTGTTTTTAATATTTTGAGGAACTGCCATATTGTTTGCCATAGTCGTTACACCATTTTACATTCCTCCCAGCAATGCACAAGAGTTCCAATTTCTCCACATTGTTTTTTGTTTGTTTTTTTAATTTTTATTGAGGAATATTGGGGAATATTTTTCCAGGATGTCAAGGTGTTTTTCAATCTAGTCGTGGAGGGCGCAGCTCACTGGCCCATGTGGGACTGGAACCGGCAACCTTGGTGTTAATGAGGACCTCGCTCTAACCACTGCGCCAACCGGCCGCCCACCGGTGGCTCAGCTCCAAGCTCATGCCATTGCTTCTCACTGGTCCAAGTGGGAATTGAACTGGCGACCTTGGTGTTATGAGCAACACACTTGAACCACTGAGCAAACCGGCCGCCTCATTTCTCCACATTCTTGCCAACACTTCTTTTCTTTTTTGATAACAGTCACCTAATGGGAGTGAAGTGATATCATTGTGGTTTTTATTTTCATTTCCCTGATGATTAGTGTGATGTTGAGCACCTTTTCATGTTCTTACTAACTGTTTCTATGTCTTTGGAAAAATGGAGATCAAATACTTTTTCTATTTTTAGGAAAAGTATTTTCCTAAAATACTTTGTCTTTTTTATTAAGAGTTCTTTTTTCTGTATTCTGTAGAATACATTCTAGATGGAAGTCCCTTATCAGATATATAATTTGCAAATATTTCCTCCCATTCTTTAGTTGTGTTTTTACTTTCTTGATGGTGTCATTTGAAGCACAAAATGCTTTAATTTTGATGAAGTCCAATTTATGGTTTTTTTTCTTTTGTTGCTTGTTGTGCTTTTGGTGTTATTAAGAAGCCACTGCCAAATTCAAGATGATGAAGATTTACTCCAGTGTTTTCTTTTAAATGTTTTATAGTTTTTTTAGTTTTAGCTCTTACATTTGGGTCTTGATCCATTGGGTTAATTTTTGTATATGCTGTGAAGTAGGGGTCCAACTTCATTCTTTTGCATGTGTGTATCCAGTTGTCTCAGCAGATGTTCCTTTGATACCACCAGACGTTATGGGTATCTCAGGTTTCATGATTATTTTATGTCCTTCAGTCATTGAGGCATTTCAGTTAGTGTCCAAGCAGGCTAATAGTCTCTCAAATGGTGTGTATTGGTTGACAGCATCTTGGAATTTTCATGTATAAAATCGTAGTGGTCACTGCTGGGAGGCGCTCGTGGGCTTTTGCCATAAGCTTCAGTCTGTGTGAGGACAGAGTGACAGACACTTCCAAAATCATATTTGAGCAGGGATCATAAGGGCCCGAAGGCACTAAGGGAGATACTACTACCTTTTGTAGTTCAGACATGGCCTGCTTTTGTTCAGGTCCCCACTCAAATATAGCGTCCTTTCTGGTAGTCTTATAGATGAGAGCTAGCAGTATTCCCAGATGTGGAATATTCATTCTCCAAAATCCAAATAAACCAACCAAATACTGTTCTTCTTGTTTAGTCCTAGGGGTGGGCAGCGACAACAGTTTATTTTTAGTTGATTGTGGAGTATCCCGAATGGCTCCAGCTCAGGTCATTCCTAAGAATTTTACTGCGTGGCTCTTTGCTGGATTTATTAACCAGCCTGCTTTGTCATGTGCGTCACCATTGCATTCAGATCAGTCCTAGTGTGCACTTTGGTTTCTAATATCATAATGTCATCAATATGGTGTATTATTACACTTGAGATCTGCATCAAGTTCAAATCCCTTCTGACCAAATTATGACAATAAGCTGGTGAGTTCAGATAACCCTATGGCAGCATAGTAAAAATAAATCGGGGTCCTTCCCAAGTGAAGGCAAATTGTGGTTGGCTCTTTTCCAAGATTGAGATGGAGAAGCATTTGCAAGGTCCGACACTGAGTACCAGCTTCCTTTAGCCTTCTGTATTTTCTGTGTGGTCGGGACCATGTCCAGAACTGCTGAGGCGATGGGCAGGACAACTTATTTAAGCCTCAAGAGTCTACTGTTAGTCTCCATGAGCCATCTGCCTTTTTCACAGGCTACACAGAGCTATTTACTAAGCAAAGTCATTGGTTGCAGCCCTCCAGCTTCTAGCGTATCATTAATTAAAGTGGTAATCTCTTTTTATTCACCAGATATTCTGTATTGCTTTAAGTTAACCACCTGTGTGGGCTCCGGCAGTTCTAGGGGTTCCCATTTAGCATACCCAATTAAAATGGGCCTGAGGGCAGACTTACATACCTTCTGTTTTACAATATTATTAGGTTGGGAAGCAATCCCCAGTCAGTCATAATATCTATCCCAATAATGCATTTAGGTATGGGAGACGGGACCACCTCACACAAAATCTGTTCAAATCCCCCAATTTTCCAATAAACTTTTAATTCCATAAATTCTTACATTACTAATGTAACTTCATCAAGAGGTTTTGGTTTTACAGTGCATTGCGCCTCTGTATCATGGAGTCTCAGAAAAGTTTCTTCTCCCTCTGGCCATTTTACCTACTATGTTGCCCCGAAAATAAGACCTAGCCGGACCGTCATCTCTAACGCATCTTTTGGAGCAAAAATTAATGTAAGACCTGGTTCTAATATAAGACTGAGTCTTTATAATATAATATAATATAGTATAATGTAATTAATATAATATAATATAATATATAATACCTGGTCTTATTTTAATATAAGACTGGGTCTTATATTAATTTTTGTGCCAAAAGATGCATTAGAGCTGATGGTCTGGCTAGGTCTTATTTTCGGGGAAACAGGGTGAATATGTGCATATGGCCTTGGGTCCCTGGCTGCGGAGGGGAAAGAAGACCCTGGCCTTGATTAATCTTCCTGACCATCTCCCTAGGGGATTCCTAATCAGATTCCTCATCTTACTGAGGTAAATAGAGTGGACTTGTTTGGGTCCTTTTAATGTTGGGGGACCAACAGAGGATCCCATCGGTCCTCCCAGTCTCTGGTCATGCTGCATCTACACCTTTGTTTCAGCTCCGGCATGTCTGCTTTATTCATTTCAGTTTTCAGTAACCATCTGAAGACTTCCACTCTGAGGGCTCTGTCAGTGGTTTTGAGTTTGAAATCTGTTCTTTTTTTTATTAAAAAGGGAGATTAGGAAGTATTAATTAAAGATGCCAGACTGAGACCTTTTCCTTATCATAATCTTTAACTGATTGATTCAGTGTTATTTGATGTCTTGTTCTCAAATCTCCTAATCGTTTTGTAAACCATGAATAATATATGGGCCCATGCTTTGGGAAATTCTGTGCTGCTAGACTATTCGTGTTGTTCAACCACCTAGAATATCTCAAGAGCCAGCACAGTTCTTACATCCCCCTCTACAAGGAAGAGTGTCATTAAAGGTATATATAGGATCATGAAAAACTTTTAAAATGTGAGCTGTTTCCTTTTCTTCCTGTTCTCCCTCTCCTCCCTTCCTTTCTGAAGAAAAGAAAAAGCCATCACATAGGTGAGTATTATTGGTGGTAGTTTCAGATTGCTAGAAAGGGCCACAATATTACGGATTCTTGTCCCTGATGCCCACTTCTCATCTAAGTATTTCCCTTCCCTGGCATCCTGGGGATTTTGTTTTCTTCTTTCCTGTGTTAATGCCCTATTCTCTATATTCCAAGTCTTTCTCTTTCTTGATTTACTCTTATTCATGTAACAAATTCCCTGAGAAAGAGATCATGAAGGGTAAAATTTTTCTAACTATGAATGTCAGAAAATATCTCCCTACTACCTTCATTAACAGTTTTACTGATTAATCTAAGTTGGAGACAATTTTCCTTCAGAATTTGGAAGGCTTTGCTCCATTCTAGCTTCCAGTATTGAGAAATTTAAGTCACTCTGATTCCTGGTCCTCAGTATTTTTTTCTTTAGAATTTTCTGGTCCTCCATTATTAGAAAATTTAATGTTATAAGCATTCGATGGGCTGTGTTAACTCTAGTTAATCTGACAGCTCAAATCAACCAGTTGGGTTCTTCACATGTTAGAGGCTTTCCTAAAATGTCTGCTAATCCATGGCAGTCTGCTTGTTTTTAAGAGGATAAAATTAAATAGCTGATTAGAATCTCTCAGTGCTTGGGTTAAGCTCAACTTTGAGCTTCATTGTAAAGTAGGAGAACTTATGTCAGTTTCTTTGAGCCTGGTTGCCCAGCTGTGGAAGAAAGAGGCTGTTGGTCTCTGCATTCAAACATTCAGTTAGCATAGTTTTTAGAATGGCATCCATGCTCTAAACTGTACCCTAGAGACCTTCTTTTAAAATGTTTTTATTTGGGAGTATTGGGGAACAGTATGTTTTTCCAGGACCCATCAGCTCCAGGTCAAGTCGTTGTTTTCAATCTAGTTGTGGAGGGCACAACTCACTGGCCCATGTGGGAATCAGACCGGCGACTTTGGTGTTATAAGCACTGTGCTCTAACCACTGAGCCAACCGGGCACCCCTAGAGACCTTCTGTTTTACCTTTTCAGAAATAAAAGGTATTGGGCCTTCTTATTAGAAGCATTTCAGAGAGCTCTTGGGAACTAGGCTGCTGAGTTATACTTTTCTTTGAAGGAGTATAAAAAACACAAAATTATCTCACTCAATACATAATCTGATGGAGAGCTGTCTGGATATTAAATTCTTATGAAAGTTACACCCACTGGTGTTGCCTTTATCAGTGTGTATCTCTACACTTTCTAAACATTTAGAACGCTTTGTTACTTCTAAGAAGATGAAGTAGCAGTACGACCTGCCTTTTCTGGGTTAAACTTACCAACCCGCCCCCCACCCACCCGAAAAAATAATCAGAAAAAAAAGTGACTAATTGCTTCAGATAATAAGCTTATCTTAAAGACAAAACTTCACCGAAGTCCAATTTAAACATACTAAAAACATGACAGTAGCAGCACTCACACATAATTCTTACTTTTTCACCCAGTAATCCCACGCCTAGGGTGTTAAGCAAAATACCTGTATTCCTGAAGGTGTTTAGTTCAGGGTCTCTGTTACGATAAATAAGGTATACCACTGGTTGTAAGATGTGTTCTGATTCCAGAGATTTTAAAATTTGAAGAAAAAAAGAAGTGTGTCTTAAAATAGGTAAGAATAAATTAAATTCCACACAACAATGATTACACAAATAATGATCAAATATTTAAAATTAAATTGGAAGAATAATGTAGCATGGGATTTGGACTGAGAATGCGATTGTGCATACATATGGACAAGATTAAGGCCACAACTAGCCCCAAAGAAATCATTGCCAAATAGCAAAAGGTCCAAAGCTCAGCCGGCAGGACTGACTGCCCCCTTCATGTGAATTGAAATCCCCTTCCTCCAGGCCGATGGTGGTGTGTACTAGGGATGTAACTTCTTAGCAAGTGAAGCATTGGCTGGGTGTCTGCCCTGTCTCATTTCCTATGCTGGGTGTCCTTATGTAAGGCAGAAGTTACAGCAATATCATTCACGGTGTCAGCCACAGTGCTTAAGTGCCTTGCAAACACTGAACAATTTTCATAACAACTCAATGAGGTATTATTATTCCTTTTCTTACAGTTAGTTAATTCTTCAGCCCAGACATCCTCTGAACTCCATAATTATATATCTATTGTCTATGTAGTTTATTTGCAATATAGCGGCTGGAGCAGTCCTTTTAGGACCTAAGGCAGATTGTGTCTCCTCTGCTCTGAAAACTTTCCATGGCTTCCCGTTCCACTCAGAAAAAGGCAAAGTTCTTATATTGACCAATAAGATAGTATGTTGTCTGCATTGTCCCTTCTCCCCCCAACTGTACTCTCACTGCACTGACCTCGGTGGTCTCTGCTGTTCCTTGTATACGGGACACTCCTGCTCGAGGATTTTTTCACTGGCTGTTTTCCCAGCTCTCTGCGAGTCAGACTCCCTGACTTCCAAGTCTTGGCTTAGCTGTAACCTCCTTACTAAGGCTCCCCTGGTCTCACTATATAAATTGCAACCTGCCTCCTCCTTCCAGCACTTCTCTGTCATTCACTATTGTATTATATAATTTACTCTATTGTGTGTCTCCACTAGAAAATATGCTTCTGAAATCAGGGCTCTTTTATCTCTATTTCACTAAGGTAAACCAAGCATCAAGAACAGTGCCTGGTACATAGTAGGTACTCAGTAATGTTTATTGCATGAATCATTGAGATAATTGGTGTGGGGGAAGTTAAGCAATTAAGCAAAAGGCCACACAGCTAATAAAAGGTGGAGGTAGATTTTGAACTGGTATCCATGTATTTTACTTCTAATACTAGAAGATGACATCCAAAAAAATGTGTTAGGATGAGTCAGATTATGGGTAACTTTTGTCCTTTATCCTTCCCCGCAATTTAATTCTTAGGTCATATTTTTATTTTTTTCAAGAAGAAAAAGACAAATAATTTAATAGAAAATCGAGCCAAGGACAAGAACAGACAATTTACAAATAGCCAAAAACCATGGAGACATAGCCAACATTACTAGAGTTAAGTAAAAATCAAATTAATGAGTTAGTATTTATTACCCATTAGATTGACAAAAGTTTAAATGACTGATACTGATATCGTCTTGGTAAGGTATGAGCATCAAATTGTTACTACCAGTAATTTCCTGTAGGTGATAGAAACAATAAGTTCATATACATATTTAAATTTTTAAGTGATGGGATTATCAATGTTTTCAGATGTAGCTAAATAAAAAGCAAAACTCTCCCTCAGAAGGAAGAAGCAACTGTACCAAGCCTTAAACTCTATGCTAAAACTAAAATTCCAAAAACATTTTGAGCTTATATCATATTTTAAATAAAAGTATAATTTTAAAAAAGGTACCAGAGTGGAAGGAAAGAACTAAATTGCCAGGAAGCTAGTGCAGGCAGCCACAAGGTTGAAATCTGGTGTCTCAGCTGAGCAGTAGCTTGTCACACAAATGCACTGATCTTATCTGTCCTAAGAATAAAGAATGATGGCGCGATAAAACGTTGGTAAAACTTGTGCGTGCTTTTGACCTCAGATGTTCTGTCAGTAATCTTGGTTCTCTATCTTTCTGTGTAACCTTGGACAATTTATTTAACTTTTTTGGTTCTCAGTTTCCTCCAAAATCAAAATAATAGTCTTTCTCATAGAGGTGTTGGGAAGATTAAATGAGACACTTTCAGTATGTAAAGAACTGGAACTTATTATGTACATACTGAAATGTAAAGAACTCAATATTATCATTGTTGCTGCTTAGTTGGTACAGAATTTTAAGAAATTTATTTTTTGATGAATGGGTCTTGTTGCCTAGTGAGTTTTGGCAGGTGTCAAAATAGAGAGCAACCAATATTGTTATTGTTTAGGTAGCCAAACAGTCTTTGTTAAATGTTTGTGTTTTTTTATGGATGCTTTCTTGTGGTTATATATTATATAGCAAAATAGCCATTTTCCTTAATTTATATACGTTTTAATATTTAATGTATAGTGGATCCTACAACTACCACCCCATTGGTTTTGAGTAATGCCTGTGGGTCACTTGTCGTGCTAAGTTCTGAGAGAACAGAGAACAAAGAAGGCTTGTACTCCATCCTTAAGGAGCTTACAACAGGCAGGGAGGCAGACATGTAAATAAATAATTATGATACAAGGTGGTAAGTGCCCTTAATATATTTGTGAATAGTATAAATATGAAAAAGAGGGAGTAGTAAATTATGAATAGGGTGCAAAGAGGGGAGGCTTTATGAGGGGGAATTTCAGGTGCTTTACTTGAAGAACATCCCAGAGGACCCAAAGATGCACACAGATTCTTCCGAGGGACTGCCCTCAAAGAAAGACTTTAGAGACCCACTTTGTACATTTTAAGATGTTTGTACTACACACGAAGACTGAATCTCTCAAACCATCTAGAAGAGAAAGTAAAAAAGGTTGCAAGACTAGATGAGCGCTACAGTCTTGGTTGTGTATAATTTAGAGAAGGATTTAAATTGGAGAGGGAATCTATGTTAAGTTCAGTGAAAGAGAGTTAACACCACACTCTTCATTTGGTATTTTATTTGAAAGCAGAAAAGAACATCTCAGCAGGCAGGAAACAGAGGGCCTCACAGCACCAAAGATCTTTATAAGAAGTGGTAAATGAGAAAGTAGAGGAAGGGCTATTGAGAGAGAGAGAGAGAGAGCGCGAGAGGGAGAAATGTTAGAACTCAACATAGGGCAAAAATAATTTAGTAAATGAGACTATATAGTGTGAGAACCATAGTATGTAAAGTCCAGCCTTAAAAATGTCACATTAAATTAGTGAACCATGTAGCCCACTCAGTGTTGGAGAATGGTCTCAGGTTACTGCCAGTGTATCCAGTAAAGTAGATAGCTTCATAGTAAATTTGAATGATAAATAAGGTCACAAAATAATGGTACCTGAGAAAAGAATGAAAACTTGATATACTAAGTTTTTGAGTCCACATAGCAATGAAATACATGAAACTGGAAGAATTAACAGAAAGTAGGGGAAATGACTTATTTTTTTAAATGTAACATAAGGTGGAATTAGCACACATGGAGAGGGTTCATTGATAGGACTAATAAAGACACTTTAAGACTAGATGGATTCTTAATAAAAGCCATTATTCCAGTGCAGGAAGATGTATTTTGTGTGGATAAATGCCTTTGGAAATATGTACAAGTTCTCCTAGAGATTCTGGGCTTTAGAATTACATCTATAGTTTTCAAACTTAGTAGTGATCAACACGAAGAAATACATGTGTGTGCACCTCAATCAAAAATTTCTCGAAATATTACTTACCTGTACTATGTGAGATACATTCTGCTCTATCTAATTTAAGAGAGCTGGTCATATAACTCACCAGAATGATTTCCTGACCACTAGTGGGTCATACCCCATAATTTGAAAAATGCTGAGTTATATACTCTAGGAAAGAAAGAGACTGGATTTTTTTAAGTCTCTTCTCTGAAGACAGTGTCTATTAAAAAGAAAGTACCTCCTCTGTCCTTGTCTGAAACCATTTTAGTTACACCACAGAACGGGCCCAAAGAAGGCCCCTGAAATGGATCTTCAAGTAGAGCCTATCGGAGTGCTCAGGGGCTTGGCCTTTGACTCTGTTGCATAATTCAGGACTATGTGTCTTTCTAGTATGGTTAATTTTTTTCTCCTAAACTTAGTACTATTTAGAATTTGTAAACCGTCTCTTAAGTTAGATCTAGAAACTTGGATATATCTCTGACTTTCGGAAAAGGAATATTCACATAGAGAATAAATGAGGTTGAGAGTGTGACAAGTGACCTATGATAATAGAAATGGACTTTATGTATAGAAAGATAAAGCTTTGAAAAGAGTTTATACTTTAAAAATCTTGAATTACGTGCCTTAAGTGAACATATCTTCAAATTCCAGTATGGCAGAATGAAGCATGAAGCCAGTAAAAGGCAGTTTTTTTGTTGTTGAACCAGTGGAATCTACCACCCTAAGAAATAATGTAGGCTAAAAATAATAGATTCAGAGAAATTTAGGTAAACTCGTGATTGACAGAGTAGGATGACTACAAAAAGCCAAGCTATCTAGCAGTTAATGAGTTGTCCCCTTTTTCTATCATAAAATACCCACAACCTGGTGCCTTTCAGAGACTGACTTTGTGATTAGGCCCCTCGTGGCAATTCTTTGATGGAAGAGTAGCCAAAATGGAGGAAGCAGAGTCGGGTAGGTCTAGGCTTTTTGATTTCTGAGGTGTTCTGTGATGCTGGGGAGGGGAACTGGAATGCAGAAGGAAGCCGCTTGGAACTGGCTGAACCTGAATTCCAGAATAGGCTAGAAGAATTCATAGTAAGTAAATTGTAGACACTCTAAGTAATTTATGGACTTCAGTTATCACAATAAATGAAATTGTGAATATGCTGTGTCTGTTCTAGTAAAAGGTAAATGTTTAGTCTGTAGAATACAAATTCTCAGGCTGTTTCACCAAATAAATGTTTAAAGTCGGAGCTTTTGTAATAATAAAGCTACGATTTTGTATATGTGAAGAGAGTTACCTACAAAAATATTATTTTTTATGATTGGACTTTTACAGTTGGATTCCATACAAACTTTTGGTTACCAAATTATCTTCAAATGGAATATTTAACAATCTTTTTTTTAAGCAACACTTTTTTATGTAAGGGTTGAATACCAAGAATTACTTTATGAACATTTTAAATTGATCTTTTTTAATGTTTGATTTAGTTTTGATACTATACAACTTGTATAGTCCTTTAAAGTATTTTAAAATGTATTAGTGATAGGTGACATTGGCCCCATTCTTACATCATGGAAAATAATTTACAATTTTAGCAGTGCTGTTCAATAGTTCTTGTATTGAAATATAAATATTATTTAAAGCTTAAAACTTTTAAAAAAGTTTGCTCAGGCAAAACAAAGTAGGATTTTTTTTATAATTTTAGAAAGTAGTTTTTCTAGACGAAAATGTCTAGATAAATATTCTTTAAATTAGACCTTTAGCCAATGTGTTGGAGCAGCACCCTTTCCTCGGAGGTCTTGTTTTTGTAAACTAGCCGAGCTTTAAGTTGTTCTGGTTTAGTTCCACGACTTTGACTCGGAAGTAGTTCACAGTTTATTGGTATTACAAACAATGCTGCAGGAAACACTCCTGTGTGTTTCTGTAGGGTTAGTTATTTTTTTTTTTCCCCCTGTAAGATGGATTGTCAAATGGTATCGGTGAATTTAAATGTGAATTTAAATCTTTAAATAATTAATAGACATTATTAGGTTGTAAGATTCTTACAGTTTATACTCTTAACCACAAGTAATAGCTTTCTTGTCAAATGCTTGTGATGGATGTTTTCAGTCTTTCAAATTTTATAAATCTAATATTAAAAAATTGTATTTTATTTTTAAAATTCTTGTTTCTCCAGTATATACACACACATATGTTTATGGCCTTTGCGTTTCTATTCTTTGAATTTAATTCCCTGTGGCATTTTTCATCTTTTCCTTATTAATTTTCAGGAGTTCTTTGTATACCAGGAATAGCAATCCTTTATAGGGAGATACATATGTCTTTTTAAAAATGATTGATTTCTTCCAACACAGTTAGTTTCTCCATTCATAAGAGAATGCATTTGTTTTGAAATTTTTCTTTAGAACCGAAAGGCCTTCCACATTCAGAAGCTGATTTCTACTTTGCACGATCTAGCATATGTTTCTAAGTGTGTATGTGTGGGTGTATATCTATGACTTAGAGCACTTAACAGATCAGAGGGGAGAGACCACAATGCTAGAGCTAAATTTACGTTTATGTTACATTTAAGAGTACTTGTATCAGTGGGGCCTCTGAATGTTTCCATTTAAGATTGAAGTTTGTTACTGCTGTATGCTTTTTAGGAGATGCTTCTTTCTTGTTTTCAGATGTGTTACCCTGTGGTAAATTGATTAAGGAAAACCCTCGCATAGAGCTTCCTAGGTTAAGGTGCACGCATCAGCCCTGGGGCAACTAACTGGTAGGGCCCCTGGCCTTACTGGGCTTGCTGCTTACCTCAGCGTGCCTTGCCTTAAACTATCATTTTGTATGAGTGACATGGGAAAGGTTGGAAGCACTGACTTAGCAGCTTCTTAGCCTGTACGTGGTCTTGATATAGCATAGAAAAATAAAAATTATGAATGATAACTAATCTCAAACTTGTTAGAGTGGATTTGCTTTTATTTTGTCACTTTTAAAGTTATTCTGGTATGTTCTTTACTAAGCACCAGCACATTTTTTAAGTGCCTACAAGACTTAGAATTCATCATAAAATAACTACATCCTTGGATTTAAGCAACATTTAAGTTTTGTAAGGGGTTTTTTAGCCAATAGATTATATAATATAGTCTTCCTCCACAATTAAATCCAGAATGCAGTTTATCTTTTGCTGAATGGTAGATACTTTTTTTTAAAGGTGTACTATCAATTGGATATGTAATTCACATTTGCTAGTCCTTGACAGGTCTTTTCTATTAAAAAAAGGTACAGTTTTGCAGCATTCTTGTTCCTAATTTAATTCACTTAATAAATAGTTGCATGCCTTCATGTTCCAGGTACTGTATTTAGGACTAAGAACATAGCAGTGAACAAGACTGGCAGTCTTGACCTCAGGATGCTGAAGGAAGGGTGGGGACTGACCAAAATCTGTAAACAGCCTGACATAGTAGAAAGTGCCATGAAGAAAAGACAGGGTTATTTGATGGGGCTGAGCGTGGGGTCTTCTGGCTAGGGGGGCTAGGGGAAAACGTCTCTAAAGAGATCTTTTAGGTGAAGACCTTGATGGGAAAAGGCCAACATGCTTGTTTTTGGAGGTTTCAACCGTCCAGAGGAAGAGAACGAGAAGTTCAAAAGTCCTGAGGTGTGAAGCTTGGTGTGTTCAGAAAGAAGTTTAGCTTTTATTCCGAGTCTTAACTAGAAGGGGACACGATGAGTTGCGTTTTAAAACTTGTGGTGGCTGCTTTATAGATCATAGGAGCCGCCTCACTTCAGGCTGGTGAGATGCTCGGATGAGTTGTCTCTCCCTCTCTCCCACCCCCCTCTCTTTCCCTCCCTCCCTCTCCTCATTTTCGGTCTCATCTGGTTGCAGACGTCTTCATTTCTTCCTTTGTAGTTGGGAAAAAAAGATCTAGGGAAAATAGGAACTGTGGGTGCCCCTAAAAAGTGACCTCCTGGTAACTGAGGGATGGAGTTAGGAGTGTGTCGGGGCTCAGGTGTAAGTACCAGAGGCGGAGGCAGTGTGTCATGACCTGCCACTTTGAAGGTCGTGGGGTCTTGTCCCACCTCCCCTTACAGAAGTAAAATGGGCTCATACAAGTTTATAGTGTAATAGTAAAATATCAGAAGCAAGAAGTAAATAGTTAATATGTAAAAAGTAAAAATTGCTTACAATTCTGCTGAAATAATCACTAATACATGTTAATTCTAGATTTTCTCACCTTTTTATGATTCTAGATCTTCCTCTTTCTAGATTAATATAAAAAGGTTCAAACTATATCTTTCAGTTTTGTTTATCTTGCACAGCCTTTTCCATCTTGTATATCCAAATCTGCTTCATTTATCACAGATATTAACATTTAGGACCCTGGGGTGAGGTATCTGGTCTTTTTTTCAAGTTTTCAAGGATATAAACAATGCTGTAAACTTGTATCTTTATACATTCCCTTATATTTCTGTAGGGTACATTCCTAGAGAGAACTGAAGTGATGGACCATCAATCTTTAAGAACATTTCAAAATTTTAATAGTTATTACCATATTCTCCTCCAAAAAGTTGTGCTAAAACCGAGAGTAATGCCATGTTGTGATCTTGAGTAAGTCTTTAAACCTTTGGTTTCCTCAGTTGTCTGCTAAGAATAGTTAATATCTGTCATCCCCTCTTGATTCAGGCATGTGATGTGAGAAAGAGCTTTGTGCATAATGGGTATTCAGACAGAAGCTTCTGGTTGAAAACAAGAGGTTCAAATTAAATGGTCTTTAATTCTAGGCCATTTCAGTTGTGACTGAATGATTTCAAGTGTCAGTGTTGTATATGAAAAGGTAAGGGCTTTGGAGTCAAAGTTGAAGGTTTTGAATCTTAGCTATGACACTTAAAGCTGTGTGAGAATTTTCTCAACTGTAAAGTGGGGATGTAATTCCTGCCTAGAGTATCACTCTGAGGATTAGGTTGGATAATATGAGTGAGATGTATACAGTCTATACGGCCTCATAATAGTAGCACCCAGAAAATGGTAGCTATTGTTAATAATAAGACAAGTTTCTAAAAGGTGGGATTTCCTGTCAATTTCACCCTTTTCTAAAGGAGGAAACAAATCTCTCACGTCTGCATTTTTGCTGAGTCCCAGGCACTGCCAGGGCACTGTGTGTTCTCACTGCAGACGGTCTGACTTACTGTCATTGTGTGACTATCTATGGACTTCTACTGCAGTTTTCTTGTTGCCCAATTAAAAACATTAGGTTATTTTTGGTTATGTGACTGTCTCTGCTCGCTTCTGTTTATAAGCTTTGGTTTTGCACTCTGAACTCTGGTGGAAAGTTCATGGACTTTAAATTTAAACAGATATAGAATCTGGTTATTTTGCCTATCACTTTGGTGTTCATGGGCAAATAGTATGATTTTTCTGTGCCTTATTTGTTTAAAAAATGAAGGGTGGAGGAAGGGATTTAAAATCTTTGGGGTGCTTAAATTAAATGAGATAATTTATATATAAAGTGCCTAATACAGGTCCTAGAAGTACTAATTTCTTTTCCTTGAAGGCAGAAGATTATGGCTTATGCTTTTAAAAAAAATTCTCATAGTACAAACATGTGAACTCATACTCAAGGGTAGTTGCTCATACTTGATATACAATAATCAAAGAAGAGAAATTCAGTTGAAAAAGTATTAGACTAAAAGTCAGGAGACCTGGGCTCATGTTGCAGGTTGGTTTTTAACTGATGATATAACCCTTGATCTCTAGTCCCCACTTTGCTAATTTTTCAGTTGTCTCTGAAATATTTTATGGAAATATACTAATATAGAAGTTTTCTGATTATTTAAGCAGAAGGTATCACGTGTAAGAATGCCCACATACCACTATTTTCACAGTTTATATATTGTGTTGTTAGTTGCATTTGTTTTAGAATTATAATTATTTGTCCTTTTTTTTTTTTTTTAACCCAGATTTAAGTATTGCATAAGCTGCATCAATGGAGCACATACAGGGGGCTTGGAAGACGATCAGCAATGGTTTTGGACTCAAAGACGCAGTGTTTGATGGCCCCAGCTGCATTTCCCCCACGATAGTTCAGCAGTTTGGCTATCAGCGTCGGGCGTCAGATGATGGCAAACTTACGGACTCTTCTAAGACAAGCAATACTATCCGGGTTTTCTTGCCAAACAAGCAAAGAACAGTGGTACGTGAACATTCCTCTCAGAAAATTGAGCTTTCCACCTGCCTATAGGAAAACATGGATCATGTCGCCCACCTTATAAACGGAAAATATTCACTGTCACTTAGAGTCTTTATTAATTGGCTTTCCAATTGCAGGTTTTATTGCTTTATATTGCTGTGTTCCTTCCACACTCTCTATTTTACCCCCACTCTTTGGCCTTCTATTATTACTCTTGCCTGGAATGTCTTCTGCCACTTGATCCAAACAAATAGTACATTCTTATGGGTGTATATTTCAAAGACTTTTTTTTTTTTAAAAACTCCCTTAGACCTTTCTAGTGAATTTAAAGAAATTACTAATAAAATTTTTTTTCCTTCTAAATATTAAAATGTTCGCTTAAATTTTGGGGGATAATGCAATCAAGTACTTAGAGGAAAATAAAATTACCCACAAAAAACTGTTTTGTTAAATTTCATAGGCCCCGAGCAAGACTGGAGGTAGCTTAGAAATCACAGCGTCTTCCTCTTTTCCAGGGCACTGGCCCTAGCCAGTTATTCCTGTAGAGCTTGTTTTTGTAGTACCAGTGACAGATTCGTAGTGGCATCATGGTAGGACACTGCCGCTCAGTTTTCTGACACAAAACCCCAACTTTTCTAAGAAAGTACTGCTCAAAAATGTTTCCTGCTATCCTGGGAGGAAAAAAACCCATCTAGTTAGAACAGAAAAGTGAAGTTGTGCTAATTTTGCTTGGTGGGACATTTGAGAAAACCTTAGTTCAAAACTTCCACACCTTCTCCTTTCCTACCCTCTATTCTTTGTGTAAAATCAGTGCTTTGCGTTTATTCTTTGTACCTAGGTGAGGGAAGTTTCCGAGATTGGGAAGCCCAGGCCAGAGTTTTCTCAGTTTGTTTTTAACAGTTCCACTCTCCTCAGTTTACTAATAAATTCCTTTATACTTTTTTTTGTGAACTGAAAAGCCTCCCAGTTATAGTATTTGTACATTTAGGTACATTTATATTGAAGGCAAAACTCAAAAGGCATTTCAAGTTTGAGTAAATTTATTTTTATTTCCTTTCCTAAAAATGAAAGTTTAATGGCTGGCAGAACAAATAGTAATAATCTCGTTATAGTTCAATGCGATCTTTCATTTGCAAAGCGATTTTTGCCTACTATTTCTCATTCATTGTCTAACTTGATGGAAAGCCCGGTGGGCAGTGTGAATGTGATGGGAAGCTGAGGACCATCTGGTGTCGCTCTGGGTGTTACTGCGGCTCTTTTCCATCTCCGTCCACTACCAGTTTGCCTGGGAGATTGGGAAACTTAGTTTGTCATAGTGTGGACCTTTAAGACAACGAGGCCCAAATCTAAATCCCTATATGGCCTTTTATTACCTGTGTCATCTAGACACGATACAATTTTGAGCCTGTTTCCTGACCTTTATGAAATGAGGCTTATGCTGAATACAGTGGCTAGTTCAGAAGTAAAATGGTAGAGATGGACCATCTATCTCTGGAAGAACCAGCTTCTTTCACTAGGCACCTAGCTTCAGGGGAGCCCGGAAGGGGAAAGGAGTCACTTGCTGGCCAGCACCATCAGTCAGCTGTTTCTAATCATCCCTAGGTCGCTTTACTGCTGGAACCCAAAATAACTCTCATCATTACTTGGGGTTCCAGAAATTAGTCAGATTTAGCTGATTTCAACATGTATCCATGAGGAGTTGTAGAGAGGAGAATGACAGAGAGGATGTATATCTGATTTAAATAATTTTAGAAGTAGTAATTAGTAGTTGCTTAGTTTTTGAGTTTTTCTTGTCATTTGTTTTGTAAACATACGTGTCTCTTTACCTGCTGCTGTTGCTGTCACTGCTTCCTCTCTTCCTTCTCTTCTCCTTACTACCGCCACTGCTGCTACTACTACTACTGTTGGATGAGTGGTTAGACTGTCACTAAACACCATTGTTTATCATTAGAATCATCTCAAAGGCAGGTTAAAATACAGATTTCTGGATTTCATTCAAGATTAACTAAATCAGAAGCCTTGAATGTGTTGGAGGGGAGTGGTTGGGACTCTGCATTTCACAAGCCCCTTAGATGATTCGATGGCAGCCACATTTGAGAACCCCACTAGAGTAGAGGATATTTAAAGAACTGTCTAGCTCTTGGAGTCTGTTACTTTTAAGGAAGGTTAATGATATAACACAGATATCACTTTACAGTTTTCAAAGCACTCCTGCACAGTGTTTGATACAGGTCATGATACTGTTAGTATGTGTTTATTTCTCTTTGTTCTCATTCTTGCTATCTTAATAGTTCAGATCATTATAAGTGTATTTCACTTAGTTTGTTTTCTCGAAGGCTGGAAGTTAATGGGATCTTCTAAGAGTATCACTGCTTAAGGAACCTTTCAAATAAACTTGTTGTGGAACATTTTAAATGAGTGTTTTAAGATATTTTAAACCTTTAGAATAGATACAAACATTCATTCCCCTCCCTCTAGGAGCTGGGTGGCCACTGTCAGTCAGCTGTCACACTTTCACCCAGTGGGTAACTCCATTGTAGACAGTTTGCAACTACTGCAAATTTACACTGTACTCTCCTTGGCCATCCTCACTCGAGTTGCCTTACTTTTGATGAACTGTATTGGCTTTAAAAACAAAATGTATAGGGCTTTTATCAAAACTCTTAAGAGCACAGTTGAAATGTGTATACAGCTGGCAGCGTTAGCACCCTGGGCACCCACAGTTTCTACTCGGCCTCTGAGTGCCTGCCTAGCTTTTGAGGATTAAGTCCAGGGGAATGTGGGGGGCCATATACTGCTAAGGCTGCACGGAATGCTGTGCACATTTGTTAAACTAACAGTGTTGTTTGCTCTTACAGAAGGGCACTTCCTACACTTCCTGCTTGCCCTCACTGTTGTGAAGTGCATATGAGATGGAATTTTTGTTAGGAAGATCAACTATTTTGTCAAAAATAAGTAGAAATAGAAAGTTTTGATCAGAAAAACTCATGTTTGTTTATGGACCAGACTGGCTTATTTTTTCTTTGGTGGATGTTCATGCTTGCATGTACCTTTCAATGAGTCAAAAACTAGAAATGTGTAAAGGGAAAGTAATCTCTCCCAACCACTCTCTCTTGATGTTAACAGCTGGGTGTATCTCTCTCTCTCTCTCTCACAGACAGACAGACACACACACACTCACTCACACACGTTCTCCGCCCTTTAAATAACCTTACTCTTTGCATTATTCTGAAAAATATTTTCCCCAATTAACGTATCATAGGCACCCCTCCCCTCAGGTCATTACGAGTACTATAGTAGTGGCATAATCTGACATACAGATGTTCCATACAAGCACTCACTTACTGCTGGACATTCTGGTTGTGTGTGTGTGTGTGTGTGTGTGTATGTGCACACCACTACAAGTCATTCTGTCATAAATCTATTTCTACACACACTCTTATAGACGGGTACATTTCTTTCTATGCTCAACCTTTCCAAGGGGTGTGCAGCCTGTGTTGTTCCTCAAGCTGGTCCTTTGTTTTCAGGTCAATGTACGAAATGGAATGAGCTTGCATGACTGCCTTATGAAAGCGCTCAAAGTGAGGGGCCTGCAACCAGAGTGCTGTGCGGTGTTCAGACTTCTCCACGAGCACAAAGGGTAAGGACTCAAAAGTTAGCTCCTCCTTCATACTAGTAAACGTCCAGTTTTTAAAGCATTTACTAGCTTCCCGTAAAATATTGTGTATTTGTACATTCTTGTTTATAAAGAGACAATGCAGAAAAATAAAATAAGAGCTTGAAATTATTGCTTGAAAACATTGCATTGGAAAATAAAATACACGTTAGGTGTTGATAGTGTTTCCATAGATGAAAACAGTAATGGTACGATGGTTTGTTTCTTGAGCAAAAATTTATGTGTTTGCTGTCATGCGGTGCACAGAGTAAGTGCTGAGAAAGTATTTGTGTGTTGTTAAAGAATGCTGCTCTCAAGAGATTGATTCTTGTAATTCACTCATCTTTATTCGCTTAATGTTTACTGAATACCTACAGTTTGACAGACACAGGGCTAAGAGACGCAGGAGAATTTCTGCTTCAAGGAAGATCCCTAGTTCCATCAATTTCTAATGGCGGTGGCGAAGTAGAGTCTTCTCAAAGGCTAGGCACTGCCCCAGCGTATCAGAGCCATCCATAATTATCCATTGTCTAATACTATCCCCCCTAAAATGTGGGGAAATTACCTTGCCTCTACCTTCGTCTTGGAAGGTACTAGTTCTGTACTGAGTTTTGGCTTACATCTGTTATGTTTCAAGGAGTTCCCCAGTTGGAGAGTATAGCCCAGGGAATGTGTCTACTCAAAAGGGTGAGTAGGCTAAACCTCTCAGCTTAGCAGGCAATTTGTTCAAGGGCAAATCTTTGAAGCAGATGTCAGCTTTATTTGAATATAGCCCTAGGTTGGTCCCCAAACCAGTCTGTAGTGCTCCTTAAAGATGAGAGATCTCAGCTATGTGAGGACACAGTGAGAAGGCAAAGATCTTCGAATCCGGAAGCGGGCTCTTGCCAGAACCTAACAATGTTGGTGCACCCTGATCTTAGACTTCCAGCCTCCAGAACTGTGAGACATTAATCTGTTGTTCAAGAGAAAAGACGAAAGAGATTCTGAGACAGTGAGGGGCTTGATCAACTCTCATCCAAGGCTGCATTGTTTTGGAGCTACCCTAGGTTCTTTCTTTGACAGCACCTCAGACTGTTCAGAAAACTGGCTGCCCCCTCTTTCTTCATTAGGGTAAAACAGAACTTTGGAGTGATAGGGGTGTCACATACCTTGTACAGGGAATTACATTAAGGGGTGGCTTATTTACTGTTGGATGATCGGAGAAATGGCTGAAATAGTCTTCTAGTAAGCAAAGGGAGAGGTTTGAAAGGTGCTATGAATGTGTTCTCTCCCTACCTGAGAATAGTCATCATTTAGGAGTCGGGACTGATTAACTAGACAAGACATGAAAAAGGAGCTGGGCATTAAGTTTTACTTCAATGTATCAATTTTTCTGTCCAGTTTAGGCACAGAAAGAGTGGTCTCAGAGTAAATATTAAGACAGTTAAGTCTTCTGTCAATTTATATTTATAGACCCTGCAAACAACTTGACAGATTTGAGCCTATTATTAATAGAAAAATGCATTTCATTTGTGATTTCTTCCTATTTATGTGTTTTCTAGGTTGACTTTCTGCTGTAACAATAGTAATAACCTATTTTAAAGGGTTTTAAGATTTTTATAGGATTTTAATGTCACAAAGTGCAATTTATTGCATATTTGCTTCATCATGAGATTGTTATATTTCATTGTTTAAAGAAAACTTTAAGAGTATAAGCTTTGGAGTCCAGCTGACCTGGATTCCAACAGAGGCCTTTACACTCACTCTGTGGCCTTGAGTAAATTACCTTCTTAGGGCCCAATTCTCTCATTTTAAAGATGGGGGTAATTATGTCTACCTCATAGATTTGTTGTATGAATTAAATAAGTTAATGTTGTCTAGGATTAGGTTTTATGTTTATATATCATGAGATAAATGGTAGCTGCTATTATTGGTATTGAACTCTTACCTGGTTTAAATATTTCCCTTTGTATTATGTATTTTTTAAAATCTCCTTTAGTAAAAAAGCACGTTTAGATTGGAATACTGATGCTGCCTCATTGATTGGAGAAGAACTTCAAGTAGATTTCCTGGATCATGTTCCCCTCACAACACACAATTTTGTAAGTTGCAGATCTCTTCTCTTTGTGGCATATTGGGTGCTTTGGCCAACAGGAATTTCTCAGATGATAAGCATATATGTTGTTTAAAGCTCTAGTTGTACCATTGTTTTACAATAAGGCAATTTAAGCTTCATTAGTCACAGATATACTTGAATTTCTAGGTATGAATTTTACAAATGTTGGAAGATGACTCTTCATTCTATGAAACCTCTTGGGGATCATCAAGAAGGAAATTATTTTGTCTTTTGTCATCTTGCATTTATTCAGCATAATTTATACCTGTGTTCTTGTTGTTCCAGGCTCGGAAGACCTTCCTGAAGCTTGCGTTCTGTGACATGTGTCAGAAGTTCCTGCTAAATGGATTTCGATGTCAAACTTGTGGCTACAAATTTCACGAGCACTGTAGCACCAAAGTACCTACTATGTGTGTGGACTGGAGTAATGTCAGGCAACTCTTGTAAGGAACCGTTCTTTTTTCAAAGAACATAAGGGGGTAGGGAAGTAAACATTTTTGAGAATGCTTATTATATGTTTGAATGACAAGTCGGGGTTTGGGACTTAATAAATGAATTGTCATGATCCGGAAACCATCTATTTTAGAAACGTGACATTTCTGAAACCAGTTTTAGTGTGGCATGACTCTCAAATGAGCAGGTAAAACTATTATCTGTCATGTAGAGATCACCATACTGTGATTCATAAGACAACGGGATATGAAAACCAAAAAAACTTTTGTCTTTTCTCTCTTGACAGTGTTATCTATCAATACTAGTTTGCTAGTACACAGTCTTCACCTCAAACTGGAAACGGTCTTAAATGCTTTGAGTATAAAACGTTAAAAAAGACATTTGTATCCTTTAGGAGAGATACCAAAATATATTTCATATAGACAAATATCTTTTAGTAAGGTTTAAATTAAAAACTGTTCAAGGATATAAAAAGTCAAAGTTGAAGTTTTATCCTTTGTTGAGGGATAAACTAAAGGAAGTGTTATCAAACCATGATGGGAACATCCTCTTCTGTGGTAGAGACATGTTGCTTTTGTGAAGAGACCTTGTGTAGCATAAATGGCACAAGCTTTGGAGTCCAGCAGACATGGGTCAAAATCTCAGTGTTGTCATTAACTAACTGTAACCACCTCTGAGACTTGGTTCACTCATCTGAAAAAAGGGGGTTATTACCTTCCTTGCAGTGTTCTTGTGAGGATTACCTGAGACAACGTGAAATTGCCGAGTATGAGTGCTCGCTCATCTCATGGAAAGAAGATGCCCAATTAATATCAGTATCATTTGTCCTCTTATTTATGATGTATGGTGCAGAGTGTGACTTATTCTTCATATTTAAGTCTTTTCATGTATGTATTTCCGAGACAGTATTTCAAATAAAGCTCTACATGATTTATGTTATAAAGTGCCCCACTGTGTAGCTTTAAAAAACATTGTTTTTACACAACCAGGCATTGGACCAGTGTTTCCTAGAAACACATAGAGCGTGTATGTTCACATTTTGTAGTCGTTCAAACCCAGTCATTTGGGTTGGTGGTCCCTTTATTCTTGGTTCCCTAAAATGGTTGAGGGAAATGTGACTAGGAAAAGTTTAGTTTGAAGAGCTGTTGATTTACAAGGCAAGGCAGGCTGACTCAAAAATTACTGCAAGTCTACAAACTAGTCTTTCTCTGATTTCATTTAGATTGTTTCCAAATTCCACTATTGGTGATAGTGGGGTCCCAGCACTGCCTTCTTTGACAATGCGCCGGATGCGAGAGTCTGTTTCCCGGATGCCTGTTAGGTAAAAATTTTTTTTTCACCTACAGCTTTTCTTTTGGAGAGTGACACTGGGGTGAGTGGGATGGAATCCTGAATACAAAAGACAAGAGTTCCTTTGCATTATCTCCTCTCCCTGTAAACCCCTTGCTACTTCTTGAGACTTAATATTAGTGTTAGAGCAAAATATAGAACTTTCTCTTTGTGGTCCTGTAGTTCTTACATTCTGGAAAGTGACTAACTACAGGTTTCTTTTATTATCATGATACACCCTTTAATAACATCACCTTTTAAAGACCTTGAGATTTTGCCTTCCTCAATATGTAGTGAGATGAGCCTCAGGGAAAGGGTTCCAAAACTATTTACAGTGATGCAATAAAAATGAAACCCTCAACTTTGAAATGTTATTATGGCCTTGCATTGCTAAAACCATTAGTATTTAATAGACTGCTGTGTTAAAAAAAAAAAAGGCATCTAATTAGATTTTTAACACAAATATCCTTTTAAATGGACCTGTGAGTTTGAGCATACCTTGTCCTTACTGTTTTCCAGCTTTGAAATCAGTTTTGTTGAGTTCACGTCTTGTTCAGTGTTACACTTGGATTAGGAACCTAAAATAAAATCTACATCTTTGTCCAAAATTTGACTTTAAATGTATTAGGTTGGTGGAAGAGTAATTGCGGTTTTTGCAATTATTAACCTTTTAAACTGCAGTTACTTTTGTACCAACATACTATTACAGGGGACGCCAAAAAAATGTATACACATGACTTGTATTCATCTTTTGTTATTGGTATATATTATTACAGTTGTTTCCTTTCTTAAAATGTTTATACATTTTTTTGGCACTCTCTATATATAATTATATAATATTTAATGGCCTTTGTAAAACTACCATGGAATTATTAAAGGCAGCATATCTCAGAACAAGGAATTTGTATTGAAATGATATATGGATATATATTTGTGTATGACTTTTATTTTTCTTGATAATTTGAAAAGAAAGTCTGACCAACAAATTGTACTTGCTTCTGAAGATTTCACAGAAGAAACCTGGCCTCTGAGGGCATAAACATTGCATTACCTGGGAAGGCAATTTTTCAAGGCAATAGAACAATTTCTCTTGGAAAACTAGCCTTTAGAAATGTTACCATTTGAACTCATTTTTATCCCTTAATTCATGCCTTGTGTTACTTAAATCTGAACAAAACATTTTTAGAGCAAATAAGAAAAATGTTATGCTTAATATGTTGTTCCCAGTTTGGTGGGGGAGTGGCATTGACTGAAAGAGGCCAGTGATTAATTTCACAGTTAGATACTGCAACCTAAAAACTGAATTCGCATTAATAAACTGTGATCTGGTTATTGGGGGAGAGGATGCCCATGGATAAAATGCTGGCCTTTTTGCAGACATACTCAGCAGGTCTAGCCATCTGTTAAATAATCTTCCTTAAAGTTCTCTGATTTAGTCTCAATTGAACTGGGCAACTTCCAGCTTAGTAGGTTGGCAAATACTAATCTGTTCTTCTCAGAGATGGTCTAAAAATTTGGAGTATTCTCTAAAGGTGATTTATTAAAAAGAAGATAATGTGTTCTTTTCATGTGAATTTCAAGCACATATATTATTTCCTTTTCAAAAATTTGCATGCAAAGCACCTAGACAGAAGAAATTTTTTTAAATGGTGTATATTGAAAGAAAGGCACATTTTGTCAGAGGTTGTAGTACAAGTAGGGTTTGCCCCAGAGTATCTTAATGGTAGGTAGTTGAACAACTTGACCAGTGGGGAGGCCTGAGTGTCAATCATGAAATTGTCTTTCTCCTCTGCGCCTAGTTCCCAGCACAGATACTCCACACCCCACGCCTTCACATTCAACACCTCCAGCCCCTCCTCTGAAGGTTCCCTCTCCCAGAGGCAGAGGTCGACGTCCACACCTAATGTCCACATGGTCAGCACCACCCTGCCTGTGGACAACAGGATGATTGAGGTAATAGGGCCCCTTGGGGTGGTGATGGGTATCAGTCAGGTACTCAGGTTGGGGAGACCGTGGTGTCAGAGAGTTTTGGGTTTCAAACCTGATGAGGAATATTGCAGCACCTTTTCAGGTCTCTGGACTTTCGGAATTTCTTTTTCTTCCACTCCATCTTTAGACTGGCTGAATAATCCAGTTGGTATGTATCATTCAAGTGGAGAACTAAAATTTCCTGAAGAAATGTGAACATTTGAACTCATTTTTTCCATGTGAGATTTGAATAGGATTTCAGTGAACTACTGAATACAATACATAAAGAGTAGTTTCATTTTGGTGTGGGAAAGAAAATAATAGTGATGGAGAACTACAAACTCTGAAAGACTTTAAGTGTTTTTATTTAGAAATCAAAGGGTGGAGCCATAGGATTTTAATAAGCAGATATTTAGGGAGATGTAGAAGTGCCCAAAGCTAGTGTTTTCAAATTGCTGTTTCTTTTCTTGGCCTTTTGGTATGTTCTATTTGTTTGGTTTGCTTTCTAGTTCATCTTTAATAACAACTGAATACACTTAAAATACTTCCTTTGTTCTTTATTCTTCTTTATTTCTCATTGCTTTGGACTAGAATAACAGCCTGAATGCTTCTCCCAGGGCGTGGTCCAGACGATTTTGTTTGAGGGGAAGAGTAGGTATTCTTCTTCATGCCTTTGCTTTCTTGTAAATTAACAGGATTGCTAAGACTCTCAGATAGTAGACTATCAAAAATTAAATAATCACTAAATTAAATTTTGTATTTCTTGTTAGACTTGTTTTTATTGGGGGGGTAATAGATTATATAGGAATAAAAAATATTCTGTATGTGATATTGCAGATAGGTGAAAAAAGTTTTTCAAGTGTGATTTTTGAGGCCAAGGGCATTAAAAAAATTAAAAAAAAAAAATCAGTTCCAGCCTAAGACTAACACTAGATTTATTTGGTTGGTACTCACAGCATCGCTATGCTGTTTATACCTTGTTTAGAAACCAAATGTGTCAGTTTGCTTGATGTACCCTGAAAATCCTTTGTTGAAAGCTTATCAGAGACAACTGTATTGTCTCTACATTAGGAATTGTTCCTTGAAAAACCTCAGGGACACCTGCCACCTCAGGCACAGCTTACCTCACTCAACCCTCAAATCACTTTAGATATACTTGTTCTACCAATCAGGTGGCAGGGATTCAACAGAAATGTTGGCTTCTGAATGTGGGGTCTAAAGTAGTCATTTGCCGGGTGGGAGCACTTGGAATAGCACAGGATTATTGTGAGGAGGTCATGTGTATGTAAGCTATGAATTTTAATTCTTATCATGATTAGCCCTGATAATACAATAACATACCAGTTACTTATCTTATGTGATTTGTTCCTCTCATATTTAGAGGAAATATTAAAAGTGAAAATTCTCAAATTTTTGTTATAAAATAATTAGCATTACTGTTACACTTAATCCTTTCTGTACTTTAGAGACAGAGCAAATTTTTGATTATTTTGTCACACGATTCAGCATTTTTACAGTACACATTCTTGCTTTGTTTAAGCCATTTGTGTTTCTTTTTAACTGATTTAGATTCCAAGATGATTGAAAAGTTCTTCTAGGATAAGTCATTCCAACTGTAGAAATTAGCACAAAATAAAATGTGAGGTATATAATATATACAGGGAAGAAAGTTAATGTGACATTAAGAAAAAAAATCTTAGTTCATGGGAATATAATTCTGGTCCATAAAAATACATTGTGTCATGGATGGTTTGACTAAAAAAAAAGAATACGTTATTCGGATAATAAAGCTATAGCTGCTGCATATTCAGGTTTGAAATTCAGGTTTATTTTTTGGCCAATGTTTTGCCTACTTGGCAGTCATCCTGTCGTACTAAAAAACATACCGATTCCTGTGCTTCCCACCTGCTCTCCCAGACATGGCTAATCAATCCTGGTGGGGCTGGGAGGCTGTATTTTCAAACACCTCTCTAGGTGATTCCTGAAGACTCGCCAGGTGTGGGAACCCCAGAACCAGACTTTATTGGTAAACTCTGAAGGTGCTTTGGTGGGGCTGCCAAAGGCAGGGAGGGGCAGCTGGGTTTATGGTTTTTATTTTTTTATCTTGTAAAGATGTCATGGAGTGGGAGCATTCCAGTAATAGTGGTGTGAGAAAAGTCTCTTGTCTTTACTGTGGTTACACAAAGAAAACAGAGAATAGAACTTCCCAGAAAATTATCCTTTTTGAGAATGTGGGGGCCAAGTGGTTTTATATTTTTACTATTTATAACTCCAAATGAGGATCTGTAAAATGAGGATTTAGGTCTTGTGGGGGCCTTGTGATTTAAACTGACCCCCCCGCCCCCGGTTTGTAATAAATTCTAAAGGTAGCCTTTGACTTCTCACCTGAGTAAAATGTAATGAATTTCAGAGCTTACCCATAAGGTCTGAGGAATATTTTGTAGTAAACTAGCTCAGAACTGAGGTCCACGGTGATGCTTTGTGCTTCTATTTCTGCCACCTACTGGCTGTGTGACCCTGACCAAGTCCCTTGCCCTTTTCTAATACGTATTCTCAATCTCAGATGTAGATTTTGGACTAGGGGATTATGATCCTTTCAGCTTTCCATGATTTTAGGCTCAGATAAAGTAATACAGTCATCGTGCTCACCTCTATCAAGTCTAACTTCTGGTCAATGTGCCCTGATAAACTCCCAGAGAAGGGAGAATGATGTTGTCACTGAATCCCCCGTATTTGGTTTTTTTTTTTTTTTGGAGCCTAAGTGGAGCAAGATCGTCAGTCATTGGAAAGATCTTAGCTGATAGTAACTTTGCTACCCTTCCTTAAAGAGTATCAGTTTGCTGTGTGCGTTGCTTTTTTCTGAGACAAAGAATGTGGTTTTCATTGTATGTGAAAAATTAATATCATTCCTCCTAATATTTGATAACAGTCTTAGAGATATTGGCCACTGACATTTGGTGAGTTTAATCAAAGGAGAGAGTGTGTAATTAGACTGTATTTTGGAGGTTTTATAATCTACTTTGTTTCTGCAAATCCTCCTCCCCTTGCTTTTCCCCAGAGATCATCTTTTCTAGTTCAGAAATTGACCAGCTTTCCTTTTCTGTTTCAGGATGCAATTCGAAGTCACAGTGAATCAGGTACTTGTTCAAAGTCATTTAGCAAATAGCAGTGGACTTGTTCTCTTTATGCTGTGTATTTTCTGTTTGGCTTACCATGTACGGATTCTGTTTGTCTTATCTGTTAAGCCTCACCTTCGGCCTTGTCCAGCAGCCCCAACAATCTGAGCCCAACGGGATGGTCACAGCCCAAAACCCCCGTGCCGGCACAGAGAGAGCGGGCACCGGGATCCGGGACCCAGGAGAAGAACAAAATTGTGAGTGTGGCCAACAGTACCTCCTGCAGTTAGGGTTTAATACGAAGCACTTAGCCGGGACATGAGAATACTTCTAATTTTCGGGGGCAGGGACTCTAATAAAAAACATATTTAATGAATCACAAATATCAGTGCCGTTTTTGGCATGCTTGCATTAGCAAATGTGCTGGTTTATTGTGACACACCTAAAATGGTATTGTCTCAAAAGACAAAAAATTGGAATTATAGTTAATATGTCTATCGTTAAAAGATATAGGAATGGATGGAATCGATCTTTTCGTTGACACACTTGTTAAACAGATCTTGATCATCCCATGGAGTTTATCTAATGATCTTGCTTGTTTCAGAGGCCTCGTGGACAGAGAGATTCAAGCTATTACTGGGAAATAGAAGCCAGTGAGGTGATGCTCTCCACTCGGATTGGGTCGGGCTCTTTTGGAACCGTTTATAAGGGCAAGTGGCATGGTAAGTTTGGGCCTGGACTTCGGGCGGGGATGAGGTCACATTTCCGTCTAGAGGGGTCAGAGCAGGGTAAGAGTCCTGGAGTCCTGCAGCTCCCAGCCGTACTGCCCAGAGGGACTTGAGTACATCTGAACGTTGAACTTAGTGTCTCGGTGAAATTTCATGGCATTCTTTTTAGATTCCACAATGCTATAATTGGTATGGTGAGGTTTTTGGGATAATTAGAAATTGGTGAATAGGTTGGGTCCTGTATGTCAGGGTCTCTTTTTATAAGATGATCAAATATAGGCTGCACATGGGACATGCTTTGAAGCTTCTTAAATGAGCAAGAGTCTGCTGCTGGGAGGGGAGCATGGATTCTAGAAACTTACAGCTGGAAAGGACATTAGAAATTTTACGTACAAGAAAACTGAGGTCCCGAAAGGGGAAGAAATAAGCCCATGGTCAAATAGTTGGGCACAGGGAAGGCAAGAGCTTCCTGCAACAGCTTCTCTTTGCTCTGCTATGGGATTGGCTGTGGGAATCCCCATCAGACTGGGGGGACACAGGCTTAATTCTTGAATCTGTGGAGTGTTAGTGTTCTTATTCTAATGGAAACACTTTGTCACTTGGAAGAAGAGTACTACTGTAATGTATGTAGCCACAGCTTGTGTATTTTGGCAACATACTTAGCATTCCTCTGTCAGGTTTTTAATGGCTCTAGTTTTAGGGTGTTAACAAATATAGGGAGTATTGTCTTGAAAATGCTACACGTTCCTAAAAAGACACGTCTTATAAATCAGATTTTAATAAAGGAGGAAAAAAACAAGCCAAAACAAAACAAGCAAAAAGAAACACCTAAAGTGCCTAGGTGCCTAGATTTCTACTTTGGATGCCACCAGATTTATCTTTATTTGTAAATGGGCAAAGATTGAGAGTAGTTAAGAGGATCAAATGGATAGTTCAGCATTAAAATTCAAGGTGTTGAAAACTGAGAAGCACCTCCAATTTTACAAATACCTTATGTTCATTAATATATGGGTTTGCCGCGTGTAACTAATCATCTGACGAATTTCAGGTTCTTTAAGGGACTGGTATAGGAATGAATATTTGTAAATTGCTTGTAGGATGATTCCTTTTCCTTTGAAAATTCCATCTTATATACTAGTGGCCTTTCTTTGGGTACCTCAGAAATTACACTATTGCAGAATTATTTTCCAAATGTCATAAATGTCTAGGTGATCCTTTGGAAAAAGAACACAGTTTTGTGGGAGAGAGTGCTTGTATCTGAGACAAGGCTGCTACTATTAATAATTGTAGGAGGTGGAGCCGTGAATATTGCTTTTAATGCTTCCATTAGGAGCATTTAATCATTTTTATACCACATTTTAAAGCCTCAGCTAAAAGCCAATAGATGCAGTGTGAGTTGTACCCAAATTTAAGTTTCTTCTGATTGAACACATAATTTTTAAGCATTAGATTTGTCGCAGTACTGCTTATGGACTTGTATATTGTCTCAGTCTTGTGAGCTTTTAGACTGTGGTAAGGAGATTGATTTGTTAGTGTCACTGCCATGGAGACCCTGTTAGAATGCAGGTAACATGTCTAATGGCTGTAAGATTCTGGTGTTTTTATGTTAAGTCTCAAAAGTCCGAGGGTCAAGGAGCAGTGGACTTTTATGTCAGCCCCTCAGAAAGCATTTGGTCTCTGAATGAACAAGAAAAGTGAGAGGGACAAGGAAACCATAATTTCTAGATTGAGTGTTTTGTCCTGTTACCCGGCCCAATTTTTCTTGTTAATGCTTTTCTGGTTCTTGTATACAATATGTTTTATTCAGTTTCTTAAAAATTAAACTGTTTTGGTGATTTGAAAAATTTTTAATTCTGCCTAGCAGCTGTGAAAATAAACAGAAGGATCTCAGAGCAGCCAGCCAAGATGGAGGCCTCAGCTCCATGAACTAAGCGCTCACCTACTTTATGTAAAAAGGAGGGCCCAAGCACAGAGCCTCCTTTTGAGCATAAGTTTGGGGTCTGATTCACTAGCCTTTGCTAATTACAAACAACACATTAAAACGGATGAAGGCAGCAGCAGTGGAGGCTGGCAGGCTGATGGCATGAGAAGGCAGCAAAGCCCTCAAGAGCAGATCCCCAAACTGGGGAACAGTCGGGCCACTTAGTGTGGGACAAGGAGTCTGGTGGAACCCATGTCTGGGGATCCCCATCGTGGCCTAACGCTCAGGTTTATAACTGTCAGTAAGAAGCGGAGGAATGGTGTTCACTCTATTCGGTTCTAGAAAGCAGGGGTGTGTATAATAAATTTTAGACAATCCCAAATGGTTAATGCAGGGAGATGAACTGGGGTTTAAAAAGGTAAAATTCACCAAATGATACATTTCTTCCTTCTTCAGTGAGGGATGAATGAAATATCAACTTAATATCTTATTAAAAAACAATAGGAACTTGTCTTAACTTGTTTGTACTATATTTACCTCTGACTTTACTAGTAAGGGAAAGTAAGAAGTTCTGGTTAACTGTTTCATGTAGTTATAAGCTACCCTCCATAAAAAGTTCTCTGGCGTTTATCTTTATCATTTACATCACTTGCTAAAGTAAATAAGTACCATCATTTCCATGTAAGATTGCCAGTGATCAGGGTACTTGGATAGTTTGGAGAGCAGCCTGGACCTAATTCTACAGACCTGGGGCAGGCAGGGCCTGGGGCCTCCGGCTGGGCACTGAGTCCCTGCCAGAACCTGGTTCTTGACCTGTGCTGCATGCAGCTCAGTCCCCAGTGTTCCCTGCCAGAGGCTGTCCCCAGTTCCCACTCCAGAACCTCAGACAGACAGCTTGTGAATTCCTAACTTGCTGACAGTTCCATCTTAGAATCCATTCATTTCTTCATCCAGTGCTTCCTGAGCATTCTTCTGATACCAAGTATTCTTCTAGGGGCTAGGAATGAAGCAGTGAAGAAAACAGATAAAACTTCTTTGTCTTACTGGAGTTTATATTCTGGTGGGGACAATAACCAAGAAAAGTAACTGAAGTGTATAGTGTGTTACAAGTGCTAAGGAGAAAAATGGAGGAAAGCAGGGATCGCGTGGCAGGCCCGTTTCATAGCTGTTGCAGGCTGGCAGGGGAGGAGTCTGCTAAGAAGGAAATGGCATCTGCTCAAGGCCTGAGGGTGGTGCTCCCTACCTGGGGAAGCAGCAACAACAGGTGCAAAGTGGGCCATTCACCTGGCCTGTTTGAGACACTCAAGGAGGTCTTGATGGCTTCAGTAGAGTGAGTGAGGGGAGGCTAATAGAAGATCTGGGGTGTGGGTTATAGGGTCCCGTGAGATATTCTGGCTCTGGGCAATTCCTACCATAGGAAGCTGCACTTGATATGAGTTAAAATCCGTTTCCCTATGATGTCTGCCCATTGTTCCTAGCAGATTGAATCCCTGTCATGGCCCTCCTTGGAATATTTGTATGTACACGGGGATGGGGTCATGTATAGTCTCTGGGTTTCAGTGAGAAATTGCATGTACTCTGGTATTGTCACTGCTCACAGTAGCTGGCTGGCACGTGGGTCTCTGCGGGGCCGGTGTCTGGTTCAACCCTTTTCAGTTTCCCTCCAGTGACTTGTATAAGACTCCGGTATCGTGGTTGATTTACACTGACTTCTGATGCATATTTGGATAATGGAACTTAGAAAGATGAGAGGATTTGAACTGGTTGTGATGATGGAACAAAGACAAGATGAACTTTTAACAGGCGTAAGTTCTGTTCACTGTTCCAGAAAGTGGAGGCTAGAGGTGGAGGATGTTCGGCTGTCTGTAAGGTTAGGGTGAGTGTCACTGAGACCAGGCTTTGGCTGCTGGTGTCTCCTCTGCTTTGAGGTTGCATTACTGATTAGGTCCACAACTGGTGCCACCGCAGGGTGAGTTCAGTGACAACTGGGGCATGTCCAGAGGAGAGCTGTGAGAAAAGGAAAGGCTCACGAACTAGGAAGGTCCTGAGAAGCAACCTCCTAAAGGGACCATCCAGCATCTCCCCAAATCTTCCTCCTGCACCCCCACTCTGGCCTGTCCCTTTAAGACTCTGCCCAGTGCCTAGGCCACCAGCATTGCCATCTCCTGGACCTGCCACTCCACTGACTGCCACGTTGGGTCAGGTCAGTTCACCTTAACAGGGTTTCTTGCTTCCACCACCTTTCTATTCCCATGTCACCACGGTGCTTTTACCTTAACTGGGTTCCTGCAGCAGACTCCTTCCTGGCTTCCATCCTGTTACAGGTGCCCAAATCCCATACTAGAGTTTTCTAAACACAGCTCAGGTTTCTCTCATCCCCCTTACCTCACCTTTGTTCCAAGTTTGGAACAGCCGCTTTCCCGTTTAGTAAAATCCTTCCCTTGGGTACATCCCATTTCCTTCAGACATTTCTCCATACTCTCTGCCAAGAGACTGACGTCCCCGTCCCCCACCCTCCCAGTCTTGGCTCAGAGCGCTCCAGAATGAGCAGTGACGCAAGTCCCTTGTTGTCGTCCTCAGTCAAAAGGGATGAGGTGGGGGCTGCATGGGTTACTAGCTCCCTCTTCCTCGATAAAAGGCCGCTGTGAAGAGCGTGCGTCCCCTCCGCCCTCCCTCCACAGCAGCCCCTTCACAGGCAGCCCCGGGCCGTGGTAAAGACAGTGCCGAGGAGCTGGATGAGAGCCTTCGTGGCGCTGTTAAGTGGGGCCTTGGCTCTGGGTGATAAAACCAGTGGTCACAAGGCACCATGTGGGACCTAGCCTGAGAACCATCTCTGTACCAGTGGGTGCTCCCCAAAAGTGAGACGAGGACTGCTCCAACAGGCTGCAAGGGGACACGCGTGATACAACAGAGGCTGCAAGGGGGCAACGTGCTTGATATATGGACGAACTAAGTCACCTCCAGTGCCATCCACTGGCTCTACTTTGTTTCATCATTGGAAGGCTGTGTTTTAGTAAATTCATTTGCCATGAAAATTTGACGTCCTAATGGGGCTGCAAGTAGTTTATTACAGTATTATGATAAATAGGACATGAAAAGCACTTCTGAAGTGGCTTCTAAATTGGTAGCACATATAAAGATATAAAGTAGAATTGATCTATGGATATTTCTTAAGGTTTATAAAGAGGCTCAGTGATTGACAGTGACTAACAGTCACTTGTCAGTATTGTAGTTAGAAGTGCAGCCATGGGAGTCAGATCCCGGCTCTAGCACACGGTTGTGGCTGTGTGACCTTGGGCAAGTGGTTCAACTTCTTTGTTTTCAGTAAAATGAGGACAATTGTATCTACATAGTAGGGCAGCTGAGAATTAAAGGAGATGGGAACGCCTGTGAAAGCGCTCAGTGCCAGGGTACGGTGAGCATAAGTGCTAACCGTTGGGATTCCTTTGTAATGGTACTGAAGGCAAAGAAGCTGAACTTCAACGTACACTTTTGAATTTGTACAAGGGACCATCTCAGGTCTCATTGAAATGTCACTGCTGAGTTTAACATCAACTACATGCTAAATAACCTGCTTCCTGGCACCAGCCTTCTGGCCCCAAAGATTCAGTGTCTGCGGGGCTATTCATACTCCCCTCCCCACCCCGCTGCTGCCATCCTCAGGCCCAGTTGTGACGACTGTCCCTCCGGGGATGCCAGGCCTGACAGGAATAGGATAAACCAAGCCTGTTCAAGGCCTGTGCGGTGGTATTTTAAGGATAGTAGTGTAACCTGTTTAACCTTTTTCAGCCACTTGAATCATTTAGAAAATGCATATTTGTTCCATCTGTGCAGGTCTGTGATTTTTGAATAAATGATTCATTGTATCTCAAAACTAGTGTATATGAAAAATAAAGTAAGATCATGTAACTGATTGTACCGACTCCACACTAATTTGCAGGAGACGTTGCAGTCAAGATCCTAAAGGTTGTCGACCCCACACCAGAGCAGTTCCAGGCCTTTAGGAATGAGGTGGCTGTCCTGCGGTGAGTAGAAGGTGGCAGGGGCGGGGCCGGGGCAGGGCTGCACAGTCCCCTGCAGACCTGTCTGAGGGCCTGTGGCTGGGGCTGGCGGTTACTGAGTTCGCTGTGGAGTCCTGTGGCTGAAACTCCTCCCTTGTAAGTGAAAGGGAGTGGACGGTTTCCTTCCAGCTTATGTGGTTGTCAAGTCTTTAGAAGAGCCCCTTTTGATGAGCACACCCCTTTCCACTGCTGTGGGTGTCTGGGCACAAGATACTCAACAGCGTAGGTTCTGTCTCTGGGCTTTGGGTTGAGGCAGGGAGAAAGAGGTGGTTTTCACATTTATTTCCAAGAGCTCTTTTTATAGTTAAGGTGCTTTATTCTGGACTTCAAACCTTCCGCTTTCAAATCTTTGAGTCACTGTTTAGACTTGTAGGGATAAGTTGAATCATGATGAATTCCCACAGAGGAGGGGTCCCTGTGACTCCTGTGGGGAGAATGGTGAGTGTATGCTGGGAAAGAGAATGCCCTTTCTAAACAAGGCCAGCAGTGCGGGGAAGCATGGTGGGCTCTTTGTGAGCTCAGAACACCAGCTGGATTATCTATGGTCTTGGGGGTTTGCTTTGCCAGCCACCCAGGTTGTAAGTGCGGGTGGTATTAAGAACACACAGGATTCATTGTGGGAAAGCAGAGTAGATCTCTCTATTCTGAAGCAAGGGAAGGTTCAGAGCCTTTTCTCTCCTTCTCCCTCCAGCAAAACACGGCACGTGAACATCCTGCTCTTCATGGGGTACATGACGAAGGACAACCTGGCGATTGTGACCCAGTGGTGTGAGGGCAGCAGCCTCTATAAACACCTGCATGTCCAAGAGACCAAGTTCCAGATGTTCCAGTTGATTGACATCGCCCGGCAGACAGCTCAGGGAATGGAGTGAGTAGATGGCCTGATGACTACAAAGTCTGGGGTCCAGGCATCAACTTGTCCCTAAATCGAAACAAGGACTAGGAAAAGCCAAGTCTGTTAAGTGATTTCTTTGATATTTCTGCATAGTTGAAAATAAGCCTCTGTGGTGGGCTGAGGGATTGACAAACTTATGTTTCTCGCCCAAACTGAGACTGCCGCGTTGGGGCTCAGATTCAGTTTCCAGCCACTGCCCCCCAAATTCAGCCAGACACCCAGCCTTACAGCCACGGCAGTGCCCTCTGCGGGCATCAGATGTCTGAGGCATGGCCCATCCACCCGTGTGCTGGTTCCACATGAGGATTTGATCAGATGTCATTTTTTGGATAATTTATTTTTCTTTTGGAGAATGTTTTAAAGGTCATCCTTAGGGCCTGCATTAAATCCTACTCTTTTGGGTCTCTGTGCTTGACACATTTCTTTGGGGTGTGGGGTGTGTGTGTGTGTGTTCTTTTGTTCCTTCACTCCATCCTTGGCTAGCCCAGGGCAGTGCTTCTGAAACTTTTCCTTTGAAGCGCCCCCTGTGTGGAGGAGCGGGAACTCCTCATAGCCCCAGATGTCTGGGAGCTGAAGCTGAAGCTGTGCTTGGAAGTGCTATTTAAAACCTCACGTTCTACCTTAAACTAGTCACAATTACTTTTTAGAAAAAAATTTAGAGAGATAATTCACATAAATTCACTCCTTTAAAGTGTACAATTCACTGGTTTTCAAAAGTATATTCAGAGTTGTGTAACCATCAGTATCTTATTTTAGAACATTTTGATATGAGGTCTTTTGTGTCTGGCTTCTTTCACTTAGCATGTTTTGGAGGTTCATCCATGTTGTAGGGTGTCAGTACTTCATTCCTTTCTATGGCTGAATAAAATTCCATTGTATGGATGTATCCTGCATTTTGTTTGTTCATCAGTTAATGGACATTGGGTTGTGAGAATGTTTTTGAGTAAAATTGATGCTTAAAGAAGAGTCGCCCTATTTGTGCTGTGGCCTCATCTTTAGGTAAATGACGGTGTGGCCCCACCTGAACCAGCACAGGGCCAACCCCTGTAACTCCAGGCCTTCAGGTGGTTTATTATTTTATAGCTGTAGTTTGAAGCTGCTTTCTTTCTACCCACGCCCCTTCTCACTGTTTTTAATAGTTGTTTTCCCTTCACAGCTATTTGCATGCAAAGAACATCATCCACAGAGACATGAAATCCAACAGTATCCTTTGGTGGTGGTTTCATTTGACTGTTTAGTTCTAAATTTAGGAAAACAGAAGGGAGACTTTTAAAGTTTATCTCAGCAAAAAGTGACCTTGGGAAGATTTCCACAAGAGTTGAGATACGTGTTTGGCTTATGCTTGAAATAGGCTTAGTTTTAATATGCTTTTATTACTAAATTTAACTTAAGGGGGATGGGACTTTTTGTCTTTTTTCCCCTAGTTTGTGAAGAATGTGTATTTGGTCAGAAAGTAGCTAGCTGTAAGCCAAATGTTGCAAGATTTTCAAAATTACTACTTAAAATCGCCTTTCTTAAATGCATAGTAGTTTCCTTAGAGGTCACTGTTGGAATCAACCATTTCCCTTTCTAAGAGGTCTTTCATGTGTGTTTATAGAAGCGGAATGAATTAAGGTATTTTTCACACTAAAGGGCATGAAATGTAACAATTTTATATCTGCCTCCCTCCGTCCCCCAGCCTTTCTCTTTGAAAGGACCGTGGCATTACAGCTGAACTTGGCTTCTTGGCCAGTGAGAGGTGTGGCACTTGTGTTGAGTAGGATTATGTGCCCTATTTGGGACACATGTCTGAGGCATGGAATACCTTTTAGTGGTGGGTTTTTGGGATCAACACATTATGCCATGAAAGCAGACACCACAGATTTTAACGTGGTGTGAATTCCTGGGCCTCAGCAGATCACAAGTCAGCCTTAAACTGCCTGACTTCTTTACCCAGAATTGAGGTGAGTTTGGTTCTGATTTTGAAGTCACTGAGCGGTCCCTGTTCTAGTGAGAAATGTCTTATGACAGCATTTAGCGCTCAGTGAAGGTTTGCTGTTTTGTTATTCACGTTGCTTCAGTTAGTCATGAAGGCAGAATGCAGGCACAGAGCGTCAGCAGTCAGTAGGCTGTGCTGGGCTGAGGAGGCTGGAAGGCAGCCTGTGTGCTTAGAAGTCTCGAGGTTTAAGGCACTTACCCTATGTGGGAAGGTCACATGGCCAGGGACCTGGCATCTAGATGTGTAAATGGGGAGAAGCAGCAGGGGCAAAACTGCCATGTTAGTGGCTGGAGTCAAATCGTCTGGCTTCCCAATCAATCCTTGCATGCTTCCCGGAAGAAGGGGCATTTCAAAAGCACTTTTTAAAAACTTCAGAAATCCTAGCAAATCCAGTGCAGAGAAGGCTGGGCAAATGGGAGGTGGAGAGGTGCTGTGCCGGTAAGAACGTTGGGAAGTTTTTCAAAATTAACTTGACCATTGTTTGGAGACCAGAGTCCTTAACAAGCATTGAGATATATTTCTCCATGAAGGCCTGACGGTGAAAATTGGAGATTTTGGTTTGGCGACAGTCAAGTCACGCTGGAGTGGTTCTCAGCAGGTGGAACAACCTACCGGCTCTATCCTGTGGATGGTGAGGCGAGGCTCCCACTAGCAGGGTGCAGGACATGTGGGGTACCCTGGAGGTCTATGTGCAAACTTAAAGTCTTTCTCCACATTCTCCCGAAGTCCAGGCCACCTCAGTGACGCTTTCAATGGGATCAGAGAACCTGGGGTGAATTTGGGTCTCCTGGAGGAAGTAGGCGATTAAGAACCATGTTGAAGCATAGCTTGGAGGAGTCGGGTGGTAGGAAGTGACTGACCCTAGAGCTCGAATTAGCCAGAGCCTGAGGGTGTTGGCCCTTTAGGGAAGAGATGTAGAGGGCAGAGGAAAGGCCAGTGGAGGGGAGCCTGGCCCCCATGGTGACGAATGTGCTTTGTCTCCAGGCCCCCGAGGTGATCCGAATGCAGGATCATAACCCGTTCAGCTTCCAGTCTGATGTCTACTCCTATGGCATTGTGTTGTATGAGCTCATGACGGGGGAGCTACCCTATTCCCACATCAACAACCGGGATCAGGTATGTGCCCTGCCGCTCAGGGTCCCCGCGCCCCGCTGTGGGAGCTGCAGGAGGGCTACAAGTCACTGCTTCCACTGTTTATCCGCCCCTGCCCCCAACTCGCTTCTTTCCCTTAGATCATCTTCATGGTGGGCCGAGGGTATGCCTCCCCAGACCTTAGTAAGCTGTACAAGAACTGCCCCAAAGCAATGAAGAGGCTGGTTGCCGACTGTGTGAAGAAAGTGAAGGAAGAGAGGCCTCTTTTTCCCCAGGTAAGACTTTGCTCAGGGTGTTGGCACTGATGAAATTAAAGCAGTTCTTAATGACAGAAATGAGGGAAGTGTGTTTTTTCTTTAATAGGGAGGGGCTCATGTTCTCCACGAGATGGTATAGGTGGGATGGGGAGAACAGCCTGTATCTGAACTGCTGGCGGAAAGCTGCTGCTGTGGAAACACCGAGACCCACCTGAGACCATTGTGTGGCTTTGTTTCAGATCCTGTCTTCCATTGAGCTGCTCCAACACTCTCTACCGAAAATCAACCGGAGCGCTTCTGAGCCATCCCTGCATCGGGCGGCCCACACTGAGGATATCAATGCCTGCACGCTGACCACGTCCCCAAGACTGCCTGTCTTCTAGCTGACTTTGCACCTGCACTCAGGCCATCAGGGGAGGAAGGGAAGTGAGCAGGCACCACCTTCCTGCTCCCTTTCTATGGGAACAGAGCTTGTTTTCCGAGAAGCTGCTGCTAAGGACCTCCTCGACTACTCACAGGGCCTTAACTTCACGTTGCCTTCTTTTCTACCCTTTCTGGCCCTGGAGAAGGAAGCCATTCGCAATGCTGGTTTGGCCTGCTCCCTCCCTGCGTCCCCCATGCTCATGAGCTGAGCCTTCTCAAGATGCACGACTGGCGGCTGGTGGCAATACGCAATCTGGGGCCCCATCTGTTGGCTAAAGGAGTATTTTTAGGGCAAAAAAAAGCACTGAGGGGAAATGAAGGTAGCAGGCAAACCAGCCCAGGTGGCGCGACACGTGGATTTTGAATATCAGCTCCTATAAGGATTGCTTATCACAGGAAAGACTTATCTTCTGAGATAGTGTGTGGCGCCAAACAGGTAGTTTTGCACATAATGCACCAAACAGCCCAGGACTGTCGAGACCCGGCCGCCTGAAGGAGTCTGCTTTGGTACTATGGAACTTGAGTTTGGGGACACTTCCTTTTCCTGGAGGTCTCCAGTGCATTTGGGATGGTTTCCAGAAGAGGCGCTCGGCCTGCCCCTCCCAGTCTCCGCCCTCAGGGAGCAGTCTTCCATCATGCTGAATTTTGTCTTCCAGGAGCTGCCCCCATGGGGCGGGGCCCCCGGGCCAGCCTTGCCTCAACAGTCACATCACGTGGATGCAAGGAAGCCAAGAAGACAGGTTTTCTTGATGATTTGGGTTTTAATTTTGTTTTTATTGCGCCTGACAAAATACAGTTACCCGATGGTTCAATTATGTTATTTTAATAAAATAAATTAAATGTAGGCTTAATACTGTTTCTTCCTTTTAGAGTAATATTGAGCTCACAGCTTGAACTCTGTGTTCATCCTCTCTAGAGCAGGACTCAAGAAGCAGGAAATGGGCCTAGAACCTGGGAGTGAATTCAGTTATGCCTCGTCCTATGCTCTTTGTCACCTTCCACTAAAGACAATAAAAATTATGCAAAAAGCACTCTAAACTCAGAACTCAGGTAAGAATAGACCTTTTTCTACCCACACTTTAATGCATTTTACAAAATATTTGGTATCTATAGCTGTTTATAAAAATAGATAATTCAGGCTTAGTGAGTTCTGATTCACAAGATTATGCTCCTTCAATTAAAATCCCAACTGATGACAGAGGACTCATACTCAGTTCTCTTCAGGACCACTGCAGGGTCCATTAAATGTTTACAAAATTTCAAATCAAAGCCAGGCTTTACAGGTAATACTAGCTGGCTCGGGCAGGAGCCAAACACAAGAGCACGTGTGCACCAATGTCTCGGTACCACTGCCCTGACACCTGTGCCCACAGGGGAGAACAGGGGACATGTTCCTGCAGGCACGTGCACAAGGCTCCCTCGCATCGTGGCCCCGACACCAACCAAAAACGAGGGGGCCATACCTCTGCTTTGCCACCTGTACTTCCTGCTACTTCACAAGCCCCCCTTACAGGGAAGGTGCTTTACAGTTTCCTTTGCTTACTGAATATATAGCAAGACTCCTGCTTTGATCTGGGACACTGAAGAGTCCTAAATCGACTCTTAGGCTAAGTGTGCAGTGCCCACTTTATCCTGGAAAAGCCCTATACAGATCAAGTTTTGACCACACACTAGTTAAGGACACTAGAGAAATTCACTATAGAGGAATCTTTTTAGGGGTGAAGAATCCTTTGGTAAGAAAAAAATCTGCTTTAGGGACAACTGCAAGCTGACTATTTCTAGGGAGTTAAAAGCTCAAACGACAAGAGCCAGGTTGGTTTTAAAAGCAAGCAATCAAAACAGTCTAGGCTGGCTGGTTAGTTGGTCCCCCTGAGGAGCTTGAGGTGCAACTAAGATATCAGCTATAAAAGTAGTGACTCCATATACTTGTTATTTTATATCTTTCACTCTTCTCATGGCTGTAATAATGGAGAATGCATGAGACCACGGTTAAATACAACCCCATTCAAATCCAAGCAACATGTCACTTGTGCTGCAGTAAAGGAAGCTCTGCACACCTGGCTGGGGCAGGCTCAGCCGGCAGAGCCCACAAGGTGGGGGCGACAACCTGTTCTTCAGGGTTCTGAGGACTCCACGCCCGACAGGTGCATGAAGAGGTCCCCAAGCTCCGTCATGTCGACATCTTCAGTGCTGGGGACGTGCTGGCTTTCTCGGTTCTCGATGAAATCCCAGAGCCGCACTGAATTAAAGAACTGCAAAAACAGCGGGCAAGCATGCCTGGTTATTATAAAGGGCAACATCAAGGCGCGGGAGCTTTTTCCTTTTGCCTATCCCAGCCCTGGCTGCCAGTGATTAGCGGAAGGGCCAGCAGCAGTGTCCGGAAACGCCCCTGTTGAGTGTCCCTGACTAGAGATGGCTGAGTCCTTACCCTCACGGTGCCTTCAGAACTGAGCTGCTTCCGAGGTTTTTCAGGCTCTGCCAGCCGCCCATCAGGGTAAGCATGGCGGTAAAGACATTTGCTTCCAAACGGGCAGGTCCCCTTGCCTTGCTCAAAGTATTTACAAGCTTTTTTCCTGAAAAGCAGAAAGAAAAAAATCAAGGTGGTGGGAGAATCGAGGGTCCAGATGAACCACTGGCTTCCTCCATCCTGCCTCCGAGGCCAGAGCTAGGTCAACCTCACGTTACAGGGATGGACACTGATTTCCAAGTGGGATAATAATCCCACTGTGACATGTGGCTTCACACAGAACCTAACCTGCGTGGGGACTTGTGAGCCTGCGATGCTCCAAAAGGGAACCTTAGGCTTGATCTCTCCTCTGCGCCAGCTGTCATGGGCTCCCTGGTTCTGAAGCTGGACTACTGGCCTCAGTTCCGAGTCCCCAACAGGAGTTCCACCCAGGGAGCTTTCCCTCCCTCGTGGCCAGCAGTGGTGTCACAGTGACCCCAGGAAGCCCGACTGAGGAGTCACAGGGAAAGCAGTGAATTGAGCAGCTGCCTAAAGTACAGGTCTCACTCCGATTGTCCTTGGTCTCCACCCACGAGCAGGGGTACTTTGCATTCAAATCAGAAAGTAAAACACAAGTCTACAAAGTACAAGTATCAAGAGTTTAAAAATTCCCCTTATCTTTGAATTATATCCACAGATCTCTACGTTAAGAACCCCTGCTCCTGAGGAAAATCACAACCTAATAGAGAATTCCCATTTCTTTTTGCTCCAATGAAATTTTCATAAATGATCCCCAGTTGAAGAGATGCCCCCAAACCCAGAGGGCCACCTGGGAGTGTTCAGGAAGGGAAGGTACAAAAAAGCAAGCAAATCACAGCAGAAAGGAGGGCTGCTGCCAGGGGCAGCTGGGGTATGTGACGGTGGCAGGTGACAAGGACGCAGAACTCCCTGATTCCAGAGTTTCTCAGACCAGTGCTGAAGTTCCCTGAGACCTCACCTCAGAGCAGCGCAAAGAAAAGCTCCAACTGTCCAGAGCGAAGGAGCACCTGGCCGGCCCGGGTGCTACTCCCACCAGGTCTGGTTCCAGCACAGGCAGCTGGGGAGTGGATTTAAGCAGAGGTGTGTGGACCAGACACCATCCAGGGCCTCCTTTCCCCCGAGGTTCTGAGCAGATCCTCAAATGGCTGCTCAAGTGGTGAGTTCTCACCAGTCTGCTAGACATTGGCTTTAACAAACTCATCAGGTTGAAAAAATTATTCTCTAGTCTACACCCCCAAAATAATTGTTCTTTTTCTTCCTCCAGCCTTATCTGGTCACCAAAGACAAAAGCCTCCAGTTCACACCCGCTTTGTTCTCAGCTCTCACATCCAACTGTCTTCTGCTGACAGAGCACCTCCCCAGTCAAGCTGTCCTTTCAGCTCCCACACTGTTGAAGCCATTGGGGGTGCCATCCTGTGCTGCCTGCCTGTCAGACATTTAACTGGCCCCCCACCCACCAGAGGAGCTTCTCAAAACAGTGCAGTCACCTGTTTTTGCATCCTTAGACTTCAGTCCGTCTGCCCCTGTTGGTGGTAGGTGCTACCACATCCTACCTGTTTCAGCCCCCCTGACCACTTCCCCTGCTCCCCAAACATGAAATTTGTACTGTTCTGCACTCATGCCTTTCTATTCATCCACTTCCAACCTTTAACACCCAGGGAGAGGCTATTCATGCTTCATGGCCTTCCCTGACGCTCTCACTCAGGTGGATCCAAATGCTTTCTCTGTTGTAGTATCTGGCTTGGGCTTCTGATGAAGAATTTGTCACCAGAAAACATTATTGCCCTTTTGTAATTTCCCATGAAATTATCTTACTATGTCTCCTCTATAGCCCCCACTGGTGCTTAGAAGGTGCCTGGCCCATAGACGGTGCTCAGTAAGTATTTGTAGAATGCATAAAAACAGTCACCAATGGAAACTAAGGCCAGGAAAGACCCAAACAACAACGCGAATTTTCAGGCGTCTCCAGCAGAGCTCCTTTCTACAGGCTGGACCCCTCTGCCTTGCCACGCCTGCCCTCTGGTGGACACAGGTTAACATCACATAAGGAAAAAATGGTAAAACAGGAAAATACCAAGCCTTTAGTACGTGATAAGCAACTTAAAGGAACCACTAAAAAAGGTAACATACAGTTCTGCTTTTAGTAAGCTTCTACCAGACCTGACTCTCCTGCAGATAACTAGAAACAGAAATATTTTTAAAAGACACTGGAGAATGAGCAGCAACAGGAAGATTCTTCAAAAGATTAGACACCTGGAAGAATGGAAAGGCAAGAGGTGAGTTATCCAAGGAAAAAAGCTTTTAGCCTAACGCAGGTCAAAGTCGGGTGTCTGTGCAGGGTGGCTAAAACTGCAGTGGAAATATCCAGTCTTTCTGGCCAAAAGACAGAGTTGGAGGAAATCAGCCACTGGAAAAAGCAGTCCCACAGAGAAAAGGGCCTGAGGGAGTATTCCAAACACTGCATTAACTCTGCCCAAATCTCTCACCCCCACTTCAATGCCCCAGGATAAAAGAACCAAACTGATATTTGAACTGCTGCCCAAGAGTTTGAGTCTAAATGATTTACTATTAACTTCACAAGATGACAGAGATTTCAAAGCAGCTACTATAAATGTATTCAAGATGGTGAACAGAGAGGGGAAAAAATGAACAGAATCCAAGACTTGTGGGACAATATTAAAACATCTATCACATGTAATTCATTACAATCGAAATTACCAGTGAATTCTAATCAGAACCTGTAAGGGGTAGTAATAAGCTCCTAGACATTGGTCTTGGCAATAATCTTTGGATTTAACACCAAAAGCAAACGCAACAAAAGCAAAAATAAAGCAGTAGGATTATCTTAAACTAAAAGTTTCTGTACAGCAAAGGAAACCAACAAAATGAAAAGGCAACCTACTGAAGGGGAGAAAATATTTGCAAACTATCTGATAAGGGGTTAATATCCAAAATATATGAAGAACTCATACTTTAATAGCAACAATAACAATTCATTTTAAAATGGGCAGAGGAGCTGAATAGACATTTTCCCAAAGAAATACAAATGGCCAACAGGTCCATGGAAAGGTGATCAACATCACTAATCAGGGAACAAATCAAAATCACAATGAGATACCACCTCTCACCTGTTAGACAAGGTATCGTCACTCCCATGTTCACTGCAGCATTAGTCATAATAGCCAACGTATGGAAATAACCTAAGTGTCAGTCAACAGATAAATGGATAAAGAAGGTGTGGTGTGTATGTATAGAATGCAACATTCAGCCTCAAGAAGGAAATCTTGTCATTTTGTGGTACCATACAGTCTTTGTTTTACTCTGTCTGGCTTGGGCACTATGCTAAGTGGAATAAGCCAGACAGAAACAGACAAATACTGTATGGTATCACTTATATGTGGACTCTTAAAAAAAAAGGTCAAACTCATAGGAACATAGCAGAAAAGCAGATGCCAGAGGCTGGGGGTGTGGGGGAAATAGGGAGCAGTTGGTCAAAGACCTGATCATAGTGGAACAACATTTGCAAAGGGCTAGAAAAGAAACTATTAAACTAGAATTCTATTAATTGAAAGAGGAGGCAAAGATGGAATAGGTCTGATCAGATCAATATATTCAATGAAAATATCCTTTAGGAATGAAAAGAAAAGCTATTTCTGATAAATAGAATTAATCACTAGCAGATCAACAAAATGTTAAAGGCAGTTCTTGAGACTGAAGGGAAATTATACCTTTTGGAAGGAATTATGTATCAAAGAAAGGGCACTGGAAATAGTAAATATCTAAGTAAATATAAACAACTTTTTTTACTCTTTAAAAAATACACAAGCTTTTAAAAGCAAAAAGTCATATTACCTTGCATGGTTCTAATGTATGTAAAATATTACATTATAACAGTAAAGTTGCAGGGTATAAAATCAATATACAAATATCAGTTGTCTTTCTACACACTAAAAATGAACTATCAGAAAGAAATTAAAATAATCCCATTTACAATTATATCAAAAGTAAAATACCTAGGAATCAATTTAGTCAAGGAGGTAAAAGACCTATATACTTGGAAAATTATAAGACGCTGATGAAATAAAGACACAACTAAATGGAAAGATACCATGTGCTCACGGATTAGAACAATATTGTCCATGTAACCCAAAGCAATCTACAGAGTCAATGCCATCCCTATCAAAATTCCAATGGCACTTTTCACAGAAATAGAAAACAACCCTAAAACTTGTGTGGAACCACAAAAGACCCCAAATAGTCAAAGCAATCTTGAGACCGAAGAACAAAGTTGGAGGCATCACACTTCCTGATTTTAAGCTGTACTACAAAGCTCATCAAACAGTCAGTCCAGTACTAGCATAAAAATAGACACACAGATCAATGGAACAGAGAACCAAGAAATGAACCCACATCGATCTATATGGTAAATCTGTGACAAAGGAGCCAAGAATATACAATGGAGAAAGAACAGTCTCCTGAATAAATGGTGTAGGGAAAACTGGACAGATACATGCAAAAGAATGAAACTGGACCACTTTCTTACACCATACACAAAAATCAACTCAAAATGGATTAAAGACTTGAACGTGAGACCCGAAACCATAAAACACAGCGAGGTAATAAGCTTTTAACTATGGGATGAACCAGGTCTGAGGATATAATGCAAAACATGGTGATTACAGCTGATAACAATATCACATAATTGATTTGCTATCAGAGAACTGAAATGTTCTCAGCAAAAAAAGACATGAGGCGACGCTATCAGTGAACTAGACGAAAGGTATCCTTGCACAGCACATATCCAGTCGTTATGATGTGCACTTTAAGTACCTTACGGTTTTGTCAGTTATATCTCAGTAAAGCCGAAATTTTAAAACATTATTATGCTGTATACGTATGTAAATATAACGTATATGTATAAAAGATGATAATGAGGTAATTGCATATTATGTAAGACAGTAGGAATATGAATTCTGACTGTGAAAAAATTAAGAGTGTACTGTAGCTCTGAGAAAAAACATGAAAAAAAAGAAGCTAAAAAAACCTGTAAGTTAAAATGGAATTCTAAAAAATATTAGAATAGCCAACAGACAGAAACAGCACACGTATCCAAAATGGTAAACAGGCAGCGTTTGCTTTGCACAGTTCTGATCTGCGTACTTTCAGTTACCATGTGCTATGGTTTGAATATCTAGCCCCCTAAAATTCATGCTGAAATCCTAATGCCTGACATAAGAAGATTAGGAAGTGGGGCCTTTAGAAGGTGATTAAGTCGAGTGTGGAGCCCTCAAGAATGGGAGGTTCTTATAGAAGAGAGCCCTTCCACACATAGGGACGGTGAGAAGGCACCAGCTATGAAGCAGGAAGTGGGTCCTCACCATTCTGTGTTGCCCCTTGTTTCCCAGTGATGAACCCACAAGATATTTTACAAAAATGGATAATTAAAAGGAAAACTGGTCAACAAAGATGGAAGTGCAGCAAAGAAATGGGAAGTGGTGATGCTGGATGTGAAATCTGAATCCTCACCTGTCCACTCTCACACCCACACCAGATCCATCAGAAATTCTTCTCAACAGATCCCACATCCAGCCACTCCTCACCACCTCCACACCTCCTGCCCCGGGGTCCAAGCCACTGTCGTATCTTGCCTCGATTATTGCAATAGCCTAACTGGTCTCCCAATTTCCAACTTTGCCTCCTCTTTCAATGTATTCTCAGTGCATCAGCCAGAGTGATCCTGTCACAGTATCGATGGGTTTCCGTCACTCCTCCGATCACCTGGCCGTCTCATCCAGAATAAAAAGGCTCGTCCATCCAATGACCTACAAAGTCCTACAATTTGCTCCCACCCCACCCGTCGCCCGCCGTGTCTCCAGTGTTCTCCCCCAATTTGCTCCTCTCCTCCAGCCATTCCCCGCTGTTCTTTGAACGAGGGAGACTCGCTTCAGCCTGTCTTTGCAACGACCATTCCGTCCATCTACAATGCTCTCACAGCAGCATGGCTCACTGCCTCACCTTCCCTAGGTCTTTGCTCAAATGGCACCCCACTGAAGCATTCCATGATCTCCCACACTAAAATTGCAATTCCCTGCACTTCCTGTCCCCATTGCTGGGTATATTTCACTCCTTACCTCTGACCACCATCTACTGTATTATATTTTCCTCATTCATCTTTTTTGTTTCTTATTATTCTTATTTTCTTTCCTTCACTAGAATGTAATCTGTGTGAGGACTGGGATTTTTGTCTGATTTTTTTTCATGCTGTATCCCCAGCAACTAGAAAAGGCCTATCATATGGATCTTCAATTGACATCTGTTGAATGAATGATCACAGGTGACAGGTCGACCTCAGCACTAGAAACAGGATTTCTACGGGATACCGCTTAGCTTAAAAACTAAGTCCACTGCATTATGGTTTTGCTCATCTCTGCATCTCCACAGCCCAGCGTGATGTCTGAGAGGAGACGCTGAGTGGCCTCAGGACCCCAAGACCACATTCTTGGGAGAGAAGGGGAGGCTCTGCAGGTGACGGCAAAGACAGAAACAAGAGCCCAGGCAGGCGCCAGGATCATGCCTGGACTCAAAGCACTTACCCCATTCCCTGTTTGAAAGCTTCAATCAGCTCGTTCTTTTTATTCTGATCTTCTACCCAATATACACTTGGAATTACAAACTCTGAAATCACACGGCATTCTGGACAAGACCTGAAATAAGAATCAGGTTAGTATGGAAGAGAGTAAGTTACAAATCCTGTGCGCACTAAACCTCTTGCTCAAATGCGTGACCACTCCAAATGCTTCCTGACCAAACCTTATTTACTGTTAAAAACATGTTTTTCTCAACAATAAAAAGACCACCCAGTTTTAAAATGGGCAAAGGATTTGAGTAGGCATTTCTCCAAAATGGCCAAAAAGCACAGAAAAAGTTGCATAATATCATGTTATCAGGGAAATGCAAGTCAAAACCACAAATAAGATACCACTTAACATCTACTAGAATGTCTTTATTAATCAGAAATAAAGACAATAAAAAGTGTTGACAAGGATATGGAGAAATTGGAATCCTCGTACACTGCTGGTGGGGATGTAAAATGGTTCAGCCACTCTGGAAAACAGTCTGGCAGTTTCTGAAAATGTTAAACATATGTAACCATATGACCCAACAACTCCCTAGCTATCTACCCAAGAGAAATGAAAACATGTCCACACAAAAACTTGTACGTGCATATTCATAGCAGTATTATTCATAATAACCAAAAGGTGGAAACCCAAATGTCCGTCAAATGATAACAGATAAACAAAATGTGGATATCCGTACAATGCCGTATTATAATGGCCATAAAAAGAAAGCAGTGGTACATGCCACAACATGGTTGAACTTTGAAAACATCAGGCTAAGTGAAAGAGTTAGCCATATACAAAACGGCCAAGTATCGGAGGATTCTATTTATATGAAATGGCTAGAATAGGCAAATCCACAGGCCAGAAAGTAAATCAGTGGTTGTCAGGAGGTGGAAGGAGGGAGGAACGAGCAGTGACTGAAAATGGAGGTTTCTTTCTGATGAAAATGTTCTAACGTAGGTTGTAGTGATGGTTGACAACTCCATGAATATACTAAAAACCACGGAACTGTATGCTTTTATCTCAACAAAGCTGTTATTTTACACACAAATGTGTGACTTTGGGCAAGTTACTTGGGCTCACCACACCTCAGTTTTCTCATCTGTAAAATGAGGATGACGATCGTAGGTCTCTGAGAGAATTATAAGTTAATGTGTGTAAGGAGTTTCTAAAACAGTGACATGCAGTAACTTCTCCGTATGACTTAGCTCTCCTCCCCCAACTGTCCCACTGTAGAATGTAAGAATAATTGACATATATGTCAATTGTATCGCAATAAAGCTGGAAAAAAACAACCACCCTGTGTTGGCTCCATAGAGTAGACCCTGTGTATGAGACATTATGTGAAATGTTTTATATGCTTTATTCCATTTAATCCTCAAGTAACTCTATTTTACAGAAAACAAAGAAGCTTAAAAAGGTCAACAGGCAATTGGCCTAAGGGCAGAGCGCGGAGTCAAACAGGCCAGTGCCATTAATACCTCATCACACAGACATCCCTGCTGAGTGTCCCCCCCAACACCTTGAAAGCTGGCAGAACTGTTACCCCTACTTCAAAGGAAAAGGCACTTGGGCTCAGGAAGGGTAATGATGGGCCCAAGCTCATTGGCCCAAGGGCCAGGACTCAGCAGTTGGCCTCTGCACTGAAACGTCTAGAAGACCGTGAAGGCATAAGAGTGCGTGGAAGAAGCTCCCCAGTCAAGCTTTCTCCCTGCTTCCACAGAGGAGACGCAGGCTGTACTTACTTAATGATTGGGTTCTCAAACTGCTTGGCACACCTCCACTGCCGGATACAGGACAAGCAGTACGTGTGATTGCAGTTGGAGAGGATGCCGAATCTCCTCTCAGAGGCGGACGCCTTCTCGAGAATCACTTCCATACAGATGCTGCACACTTTGTCCTGACTCGCCTGGAAGGCAAAGGCCTTCTCCATCTCGTGTTCGAAGGTCGACATGCAGATCTGCAGGGGAGAGAGGAGGGAAACCATAGGTTCTAGGCTGCCCGGGAGCAGCTGCCAGCCACACTGCCTCCACCAGGATCAGGAAGGAACATGGACCATGGCTCCTTAGGCGAGGCCCCGCAATCCCTGGAGTCAGGACACGAAGCGCTCTCAGCCCACAGAAAGGACTTCAAACCCTCACTGGCCAGCCCCCTGCTTCACCTCCAGTGAAGAGCTGAGACCATAGAGGTCCCACAGGTTAGAGGACTGCTGTGGGATCACAGAGTTCCCAAGGACTGGGTGGGAGGGACCCTGGTCTCCTGCTTCCTCTGGCACCAGCTTTCCCTGCTCGGAACCACAATGGTAACAGAAATGCCGCACAATCCTTAACTTGAAACGTCAGGTGGGTAGTCCAGAGTCAGAGGTAAGCAGCGTACTTCTCAAGAGAACAAATTATTGAATGAATTCATTTATTCAGGAAGCAGGTGCTGAATACCTTCCATGTATAGTACTGTGTATCAGTCACTGGAGTCAATGAAAAGAGTCCGAAGCCCTAGGTCCTGCCCTTGGGAGCTCACGTTGGGCAGATAGGAGATAAGTCAACAAGCCTGCACAACACCTCTACACACCTGGGTGGAGAGGAAAGCTAATTCTGTGCCCACCTCAACACCCTCCTGGGAAGACAACGGAGGGCGGCAGACTCCGCCCCCACAAGCCAGGCCTCCTCCTCACTGGCTCCACCTGCAGCTGTGGGCTCCTCCCCTTCTCTCTTACCACCTTCAGAGCCAAGTACCCAGCACAGAGCCCAGGGTGAGGCAGTGCTTCCTGCACACTGGGACCTAACAACCTGGAAGGTCCCTTCCAACACTTGGCTCCCCAGACTCTATGATCCGGGCTCCTGGAATTCTCTACAACTCAGCCTGGCTGGATCACAGCCACAGTGATATGTAAACCTAGAGAGGAGGGTGGATGTATCTCTGTCTCTCTGTCTCTGTCTCTGTCTGTCTCTCTCTCTCTCAGACAGACTGACAGACACACACACACACACACACACACACACACACACACACACACACACAGCTCCTGAGGTAGATTTATTATCTGAACTTTGCATAGCTTTCTGTTTCTGACACCTGTTCCTTTTTTATTTATTCTACATAATCAAGAATTGGCAAAATTACAACAGCAAAAAGGCTTGAAAATATGGTATAAAAATGCCAGGCACATAAAGCAGGTTATTATTGGCAGAAAAATGCTTGCAGAAATACCAACAATTTTGTCACTTAGTGCACTTCAAATTTCTTAAAACGAGTTTATACAAAGGCTTGCAACTTTACCTTCTCATGAGCTTTCCTTTGCTCTGGGTCGAAGGGGTGCAGGACTCGTAACCGACAGATTTCACACACTTCTCCATGCAGGTAGATACACGTGTCCCCAAATCGGCACTCCCCAGCGGCTGCATAGGGGCAGAGCTGTTCCTCGCTGCTGTAAGAGCTGCTAGCTTCTAAGTCATCTAGGCCACTCCTGATTGCATCTAGGTAGGAATGTGGCTTCATATCTGGATTGCTCTGGGGTTCACTGCCACCTCCTGGATTACTCATCACACTTGGGTAAGCCTTTTCTTCAGCCATACCAGAGAGGTCTTAATACAAAACACAACACAAATAAAAATTGGCCCAACCATCCTGATAAGCAGTTAGTCAAAACCTAACAGATTAAGCAACTCTGACCTCGTGAATTTCACTCTTGGGAACATATAGGAAAAAAACAGGCAAGAGGGAAAAATAAAAGGGATAGTATAAAATGTTCCTAGTGACATCACTTACAATAATTAAAAAAAACCCCATAATTGGCAACATAGGGAAATAGCAAAACAGACTATATTTATACAAAAGAACACTAAAGTTGCTATTTAAAAATGGCAAATATGGCAATATCAACATGTGGACCAGTTAACACTAATATATATAAACACACACACATACGACACACGTGTGTGTGTGAAAAGAAATTTAGAATGAGGTCAATAGAATATAGTGGTTGACTTTACACAAGTAACGTTACTTATCATTTTAAAGTGAACTAGAATGAAAATCTGGAGCAAGTCTTTGGGTCCTGAGGTCAAGGTTCAATTGCCCGATGGGCCCTCTTCTCACACCTGGAGACTTCCCTTCCCATCACACACACTTCCGGCTTTTTTAGAGGGGACACGTTTGACTGGATTGATTACTTGTTTGCTTAGGATGGAATTTGCCTTATGCTGCACAATTCTGAGAACTAGAAATCCCTTCACAGGCTGAGGACTAGCCAATAAAAACATTTACGATTTGTAGCCTTCTTCCTCCCCAAACACTTTTCCAGGGTCCAGACCACTCCCTAAACCCCAACATGGTATTCTGTTACCAAAGGTGCAACCTGAAATGCTTAGCATAAGAACTAAGACTATGACATGACCTAGAAGTCAAACAGTGATACATGCTCTTTATCCAAAAATACGTTAACTTTGTAATAACAGCTTGGTGCTTCTCAGAACTGGGCAACTACCCTGTGCAGATGGCAGTTACATGCTGACAAAAAGGTCCCTGTTTATATGTTGCCAAGGCTTGGGGCTCAGCCCAGCCTTGGGTACAAAGCTGAATGTATCATCCGAACACTGTAGCCAAATGAAGTCTATTCTCAGGGCAGATCCCATGTCTCTAACATTCGAACACCTTGGAGGGACATTAGGTTAGCAGTATTCGTGACAAGAGCAGGCCAGAAAGGAACATCAAGAACAAGCAAGACTGCTTTTCAAACAGAGGTAACAAAAGGATTCTGCTTACTCACTTCGGTCTCTAAGTACCAATGTTCTCTTTTCACGTTTCCCAGGCTCATGTAAGTTAGTTTTCACAATAGATGCAGTGAGGTCGGAAGGGGGCTGAGGACTGTGGAAACCTGGGGAGGGCACCCCGTGGGGCACGGTGCCCACAGCACCACCAGCTGCAGCAGAGGGCCTTGTGTGGTCATATCTAAACAAAACACACAGCAGATGCTTTATGGGCACATACAGTCACATGCCTCCCACCCTGCCCACAGTGAACGTCCTTCCTTCTGCTCCACTTGTGGAGTTGGAGAATGAAACAATCTTTTCCTGTATTTTAATTGATAAAAGGCTTATCAATTAGTAAGAACTGCCTGGCAATTCAGGATGAGTGGTACCTTGCTGTCTATCACCTACCCTTAAGTGTCCTTGTAGAACTTGAGTGGGACAGACATACTGCCCCAGACCACACAAAAAGACCCTGAAAATTCTAGACAGATGTTGATCTGAAATCTCCTGACACTCAATCCAGTGTTCTTTTGGGCAGGCGTCTCCACAGTGTTCACGATGGACAATGTAACAGCTGGAGACCAGCCTTCCCCGGGCTGTCTCTCTGGGCATCCACTGGCAGGAGGAGGGCAAGCTGGCCAACTTCCGTCATCCCCCAACTAGCCAGAGGAGGCACTGGAGGGAGCTTTGCAGTCCAGGAAGGAACAGAGCAGCGCTTCACTACAAAAGGACAACAACAGGTTTCTGGAATATTTTTAGAAGCTACAAAAGTTGCATACAGATGTGAATGGAAAAAAGGAAGACTCCCTATGCACATAAATTACTACAGGGATACTCACAGCAAAAAATTGGAAGCCACTTAAATATCCAATATAGGAATACTTAATAAAATGATGGTCTATTAACATCATGAAACGTTATAAAATTACAGTTAGGAGATAAAGTAGCAGCATAGGAAAAAGCTTATGACATGTTATGTGGGGAAAAAAGCAAGATACAAAAATCTTACATATACTATAAGTGCAATTTTACAACCAGAGACTCATAAGAATAAGGCCTGAAAAGTGATTTTGAAAAATCAAAATTTGAGGGTACTGAAATTGAGGTTTCAAAATTATTTGCCATACTTTTTGTAATGTTATCATATTACTTTTAAATTAAAATTTTCCCCTCATCAAGACCCATGCTCCAAAGGAAGGATCTGAATCTCCAATAGTATTTAACTCAATGTAACAGTTGGGGGCAGTTGCGGGGTTCTTACCTGCAACGAGTGCCATAGGCGCAATAGCCCTTCTGATAGTATTTGCAGATGGTAGATGGCTTGCTGTTTGCCAAGTCATGTGAGAAGAGGCACTGGTTTCCTTCCCGACACACACCATGCATGAAATACCTGAAGAGACAGAGGCATAAAACTTTTAGAAGCACACTTTGCTTAATAAAATCACCATAATTTTGAACCTAGCATACAAATAACTATTATGCACATATTATGTATCAAGGCTCTATTAGGCACTGGGGATTTACATTATTTCCTTGATTCTAAGTGACTTTAGAAGTACCACAACTAATTCAATGACAGATTTTCCAGAAGAAAAATGATCCTATAAATTTCTATTTTAAGATATATCCTCTTGATTTGAGATATGTTACATATGTAAAATGTGAGCCTCATAATTAAGAATATATTCTCTGAAAAATTTCTCTCTCATGGAGCTCACAGAGTACGCTCATAATGGAGTCGAAAAGACCCGAGCCCAAGATCCAGCCCTGCCACGTATGAGCAAGTCAGAACCAACTTCCCTGGGCCTCGCTACCTTTATAAAGTGAAAATTACACTACCTACTTTCCTGCGTTGTGGTGAGGATCAAATTAGATAGTGTAGCACCAAAAGACATATATAATAATGTTCCACTGAACTGTTCAATTCTGGCCCTGATGGAATAACTGGGAAGCCTTCTCCTTCTGTCCAGCCCAAGCAGGGAGACCTGGTGGAACACTCAGAGCAAACAGTAAAGAGGCCACAGGCATGCCTTAGTGTTAAGGGTAAACAAGTCCTAAAGTAACAAGTATTTTAGATACACCCTAATAAAGCTTAAAAACAAGAAAAGAATCAATCTGATAGGAAATAACTTACTGTCAGCAAAAACACACTTTTTTCCCCCTTTTTTTTTTTAATTAGGTTCAGGTACACAAAACAAAGTAATAGTTAGACGTTTATCATTTATATCCCTCCCCCCATCCACTATCCCTCTGACATAGAAAAACACACTTTAATGCTCTTTGAAGGAAGACAATAAAATCCAAAAGCTCAAAAACACAATTTTTGGCATCCAATCAAAAATTACTAGACATGGTAAGAAGCAGGCAAATATGCTTTCTCCACAACCAGGAGAAAAATTGGTCAAGAGCAGAAATGACAGATATGGAAGCAGCAGACAAGTACTTCAAAACAGCTATTATAAATATGTTCAATATGCTGAAGGATTTAAAGGAAAACGTGAATATAGAGAGAAATGGAGGATATAAAAAGAGCCAAATGGAACTTCTAGAAATGAAAACTACAATATTTAAAATGAAAATTATACTGTATGAACTTAACAGTATATTAGACACTACAAAAAGAAATCTCAGAAAACTTGAAGATGGCAATAGAAACTATCCAAACTGGAGCACAGAGAGGATGAAAGAAAGAAGAGATTTTTGCTTCTAGCTATGAAGGAGTATGGAACTTGCCCTACAATGTAAAAAACTAGAAAACAGACCAAAATTTATGAAACAGCTGTTTTTCAGACATGGACAAAAGGCAACATAAGACTGGTCCTTGAGAGAAGGGAAACAAAGGAGATGAGTCCCAAGTTCAGCTTGGCCTCCTGCCTGCAGGCATATTATGGATCTTGGTGCAGAGAAGGGAACCCCAAGTAGAGCACAGTAACTGAGTTGCAGACACAGAGAATGGAGTTCAAGGAGGCTAATGGAACCTTTTTGAAGAGCTTGTAAATAGAATTACACATACATGATTAACTGACTTCTGATACAGGTGTCAAGGTAATTCAATGGGGGAAAGAACAGTCTTTTCAACAAATCATACTGGCAGGATCACGTGTTGCCTGCCCTTCACGGCCCTGGTGGCTGTGTCACATCTTTTCTCCTGCTGTGATCTGCACAGGAAGGACTCAGGGAGACCCAGGAGACCTAGAAATGGACTCAGTGGCCTTTGAGGATATGGCCGTGAACTTCATCCTTGGAGGAGTGGGCATCACTGGATCCTTAAGAGAAGGAACGCTATAGGCCTGTGATCCAGGAAACCTCGGGAACCTGGCCTCAACTGAGGGGGAAAAAAAGAAAAAAAAAGGGACGATCATGACAATGGAAATCAGTACAAAAACCAGAAAGAGAAAACTAAGAAGTCATATGGGAGACAGATTATTTGAGAGGAAAGTGGGTAGTCGATGTGAAGAAAACTTCAGCCTTAATTCCAAATCTCAATCTGAACAAGAAAACTTTTTGGAGTAAATGGGAATACAGTATGCGTGGAAATGTCTTTCTGCATCATTCGTCCCATAATATGTACATCAGATGTCAAACTGGACACGAGTCATACGAGTATCTGAATTATGGACAGAAGCCATAGAAATGTAATGTATGTGGGAGAGCCTTCAGTCATCCCGTGTTTTGAAAAATATTAAAGAAAACACGATAAGAGAACCTATAAGGAATGTGGGAAAACTTTTAATTCTTCAAATGGGCACAAGAGGTCTTTTAGAGGGATGTCCTAAAATTTAATTGTGATGGTTGTACAACTCTGTAAATTTACAAAAAATCTTTGAGTTGTGAATGAGTGAATTTTATGGTATGTATACTTCAATAAAGCTGTTAAAAAAAGAAAATTACAACAGAAGGGAGCTGTACTAAGTTAGTAGATATTATGTAAGGTACACAGTAACCAAATGTAATATTTAGTCCCAGATTAGATTCTGGTTTGGACAAACCAGATGCAAAAGCCATTTTTGGAACAAATTGGAAAATCTGAATATAGACTACGTATTAGATAAAATGAAAATTTATTGACATGGAAAGTTGAAGATTAACTTAAAAAAAATAGGTTATAAAACAGTATATATAGTAAAATGGAGCAGCTGCTATGGAAAACAATACAGCAGTTCCTTAAAAAATTAAAAATAGAATTACCATATAATCCAGGAATTTCACTTTTGGGTACATGCACAAGAGAACTGAAAACAAGAATGCAAGTATTTGTACATCCATGTTCATAGCAGCATTATTCACAGTAGCCAAAAGGTGGAAAACAACCCAAGTGTCCATGAACGGATGAATGAATAGACAAAATGTGGTCTATCCATACAATGAAATATTATTTCTCCTTGAAAAGGAAGGACATTCTGACACCTGTTACAACAAGGATGAACCTTCAGGACATTATGCTACGTGAAATAAGCCAGTCACAAAAAGACAAATACTGTGTTATATGAAGTCCCTAAAGTAGTGAAATCAGAGACAGAAAGTAGGATGGTGGTTGTCCGGGGACGGTGGGAGGGGGAACGGGGAGTTAACGGGAACAGTTTCAGTTTTGCAAGATGAAAAGGGTTCTGCAGATGGACGGTGGTGATGGCTGCACAGTGGATGTGCTTAATGCCACTGAGCTGTACACTTAAAAATGGTTAAGATGGTAAATGTGTGTTATGTATATTTACTACAATTAACTTTTTTTTTAAAAAGCACATACAATATGCTCTCATTTTGTTAAAAATTAATTTAAAAATATATATACACATAAGCATGTAATTTAAAAATACATATAAGCATTAAACAATCTGGAAATATACATAATAGCATGTTAAAGGTGGCAATCGATGGTACGGTTTATAATATGTTCATTTCATTTTTGCTGATCTGTATGTACTAACATTTCTACCATGAACTATACTAATTTTGTAATAATAAGTGGTTGTTTTAGTTTTAAGAAATTATAGGGTGCATTTTCTCAATATGTTGAGATTTTGCTTCCTGGCAATTGTCAGTTTGGCTCAAATAAACTCATAAGCTTTCTCTTAGGCTGGATGTTTTTTCATCAACATTACTTGGCACAGTCGGCAGGATTCCAAAGAAGCCCACCCAGGACCACCCTGCGGACCCGGGTTCGGTGCTAGGTACCAGCAGGGGCCCCCTGTGCTCCACCAGCTCCTTGCTTCGCATCGGGTGAACTTGGGAATGACTTACAGGAAGCCCTTATTGATAATGCTGCCTCTTATCTGAAAGATGAACAGGGACACTGTGAAGCTGGATATGCAGTAACTTCCATGTTCCAGAAGCTAGCTGCAGAAGAAGAAAAATGTGGCAACAAAAGGGGGGACCTCTGACCCCAAAAGATATAGCTTAGACCTAGTCAGAAACCAATCTTACCTACAGGGGCTCAGTTACCTACACTTCAACATGTACATTAGCAAACGCAGTGGGGTCTTGGAAAGATGATACCATGGAGTAAAGAATATTATTGGAAACCTTCTCATACTGTAGCTCACAAAGCGCATAACAGATGTTCTATGTGTCCAAAATGTAACCCTGGAAAATCACTTCAGAGGTCCCAAGGACATTTCCCACTTCCTTTAGGTCCATTTGAGGTATGGTAATTGGATTTTATCCAAATGCCACCATCTCAAGGATACAAATATGTGTTAATCATGATTTATATATTGTGTCACTGGGTTGAGGCATCCCCTTGCAGGAGAGTAACAGCCTTAAAGGCAGGTTATTAAAAAAATAAATAAATAAATTCCCAATTGGAGAATTCCCTGTGAGTTACATAGTGACTGAGGGACTCATTTCATTGGGCCAATAATGCAATCTATTTGTAATATTTGGCCTACCGCGTTTCCCCGAAAATAAGACCTAGCCAGACAATCAGCTCTAATGTGTCTTTTGGAGAAAAAAATTAATATAAAGCCCGGTATTATAATATAATACAATATAATATAATAAACTATAATATTAGACCCGGTCTTATAGTAAAATAAGACTGGGTCTTACATTAATTTTTGCTCCAAAAGACGCATTAGAGCTGATTGTCCAGCGAGGTCTGATTATTGGGGAAACATGGTATTTTACAGCATTTGTATTGTGCTTATAACCCCAGTCCTCTGGATTGGTGGAATGTACAAATGATACAATTAAAACTCAACTAGGGAAATTTTCAGAAGCTTTTAATCTCCCTTGGCAAAAAGCTCTCCGTAGAGTGCTTCTTCTCAACCTGAGATACACTTCTTTTGGTAAACACAGCCTTTCTCCTCATTAGTCATTGTTCACCCTATGCGAAGGGACATATGACACAACCTTAATAAAAGGAGAAATTCTACATTATTATCAAAGACTTACCAATTAACAATAGCTTAAAGAAATTAATAAATTAGTAACTGATTCACTTCAGTGTGCTCCCGGAAGGCGAAGCCTTCAAAGACCACAACTCAACCAGGAGATTTTGTCCATCGGACAAGACATCAATTAAAGACTGTCCAACCTCGTTGGAAGGGACTTATCAGTGGACATCAAAGACTCCTCAAGGATGAGAAGCCACCATCATCAGGAACAGACAGCTATCCCACGACATCGAGAAGGCCCTTATACCTACATAATTGATACTGAACTTAAAAAAAAAAAAGACCATTTGTTTGTCTTTACCTGCCTGCTAATAGCATTAGTCATGATAGTTATTCTTGTTCCTTAGGCTTTTCTCAAACCTGTACTTATATAGTCCAACTATTAATAATTGCTGAAGGTACATAAGATAACTTTTATATTATCAATAATACTATTTTTATGATTTTGAAATTTAGAAGGAATGTTATTGTAGAAAGAAGAAGAGATGTGTATGTGGGTATTTTTGAGAGAAATTAAAAGGAAGTAATTTGTTCTAGTAAGTTGATTATTTCTGAATGAGAAAAAGGAGACAAACTGAGAAGGGCAAGTAAAGTTGTAGAAAGTTAGTGGGAGAAAATATCAAGGAAGGAATTTTATGTATAAATTTTAGAACCCAATTGTGCTCATCCGCTAACTCAGCAAAGACTACTAACTTTATTAATTCAAATAGAAGCTGAAGTGGATGTATTTTTTTTTAAAGGCCCACTATAATAAGGCTGCTGAGGCACAGAAAATTTATTTATGAAATTCTTACTGTCCTCTAGAAATTTTTAGATGGTAATTTACGTCATTGTGTTCTTACAGCCTTGGCCCCTGTTAAACCTTAAAATTACAGTTCCGTTATACAACTAGCAGAAATCAGATTAAATGAATGACACTTGAGTGCTTCCAATGGAAAGTAGATAGGCCATATTAACATACCACCACCATCATCAGTAAATGGGAACCCATCTCATGGTTGATTGTGAAGAGGTACATGGTGTGCCCTCAAACTATAAGTAAATGTTATACTAGTGTAAAATACAGAAAAGACAGACAGGAAAACTTGGATCATGACAGCTTATAGGTTAGAAATGATCCAGTGATTTCTTTTTTTTTTTACTTAGTGAAGGCCCATAAGACCTGACTGCCTCCCATTTACCCAGCTTTCCTTGAGGAAAAAAAAAAAAAAAAAAACTCGGCCTTGACTGCCATGCAAACTTATGGTCTTGTCCCATCCCTAATGGTCCACCATTTCAGCAAGACCAATGATGACACCAAGGCTTCTTAGGAATGAGCTTTCCTACCATTGTGGGACCACATTATCTAACCCAAAAGTTGGTCTTCAGTGCATCCTTTGGATTGATATGACCAAAAGGGGGAAGTGTGAAAAAGGAGCCACACACTAAACCTGACAAGCTCAGGGGGGTCTGCATCGCAGGCCCTACAAACTCAGAGACCAAAACTAACCACATAGGATGGTCTGAACATAAAAATTCCTAACTAAAAGCAGGTCATGGCTGGTAGCCACGTGTTTGGCCTGTAGCTTCCTTGATAAATGTCAATCTTTACCTTAAGCGAGCCTGTCCATTGTTTTCTTTCATCTAAGATAATATGCCCTTGGAATGTCGAGTAATTAATTCCTTTTTCCAGAGCCCTCAAGGAACAAGGTGCCACACCCTAGCAGGAAACTACAGAACCCCTCATTGCTGTTCTTGGCCCTTGATTACCATCTCTATGTGCTATAAAATGCGAACTATTAATTGTAACGATCCTGTGCCCACCAACCTACTTTTCATCCAATCCCAGAGATTTCCCCACTTTGCTTTCTCCCACCCCCTTAATACACCACCAATGGATATCACGTAAGCCTCCTTCTTTGATTCTAATGTATAAAATAAGTTGCAAATCCGCCACTTTCCAGAGCATTTTCTCATTCTGTTGAGGTTTTGCTTCCTGGCAATTGTCATCAGTTTGGCTCAAATAAACTCTTACAAGCTTTTTTAAAAAAATTATAAATACTATCCAATACTGGTGAGGGTATGGTTAAAAAAAATACATAAAAAGCTCAGTACAGTACCTGTTACATAGTAGGTGCCCTTAGAAGTTCAGCTCTTATTAAAGTCGAGTAAAGAACACTGACAATCAAACTGACAGTAAAGAGTGACCTGTGTCTTACGACAATGTATGCAGAGTGCTGAGGGGCTCCAGGAGGACCACAAGAGGTAACGTGTCCATGGAGGTCATGCCCAAGCAGAGTCTGCAAAATGAAGGGGGTGCCAGTGGCTAAGAGGAGTGTGTGCCAGAAGAGTGGACAGCAAGAAAAAGGCAGAGAAGGGAGATACGGTGAGGGGGTGAGGGAAGCCTCCCGAGTGACCAGACTGGAGTACCATTATCCCAATTGTGCTCCAAGATACCCTGGTATCAGCAGAAATACTGATGAGTGCATCTCAAAATAAGGAATAAAAGGCTCACAGTCAAGTCAGCGTAGGAAACCACAAGTCTGGTCTTTCTCAGAGATTTACAACAGACAGCAGCAGAGGAAAGGTCCTGGGTGTCCCGTCATAAAGAAAACTGTTTACTCTTATTACACACATCCTTCCCATGCTCTTTTCAGAAAAAGCCACTTGAGCTGCAGGGTGAAGACAGAGTGGAGAGGGCTGAAAGTGAGGTGAGGAGTTTCTTCAGAGGTTGCTTTGTTAAGGAGATTCATCTGTGAACCATGTTGTAACTTATTTAGAAAGATATTATGGAAAACGTCAAACATACACAAACAGAAAGGTAGAATGAACTCTCAAGATATACCAGGACCAGCTTTCACATTATCAACTTACAACCAATCTGCATCCACCCTTTTCCCCATTTCCTGTATGATTTACACAATTTATCCGTTTTAAAGAGGGATAACTCACATACACCTTGAATGAAGAATTTTGTACAAGAACTCCGCCCACCCCAACAAGTACATTATAAGAAATATATGAAATGAAAAAAAAATTACAAAGGTCTAATAAACAGTACCATCAATATTGTCTAGCACTTTCACTTCTTTATCTCATTTAATCCTAACAATACTATGAAGAGTATTATTACTATGCCTATGAAACAAATAGAAAAGCTGAGGTTCAGAGAGGAATGATGACTTACAGACCTAATTGCCAGGTAGGGGACCCCAGCTCTGCTCTTCTCAGATAGCCCTGACCTTTCCCACCCAAATGACTTCCCTGTCACTGTGCCTTTGTCCATACTGTGGCCCCCATGTAAAACATTGTACCCCATCTTCTAGTGCACTGAATTGTTATAACCCACCTTCCTGAATGAGTCCTGACCGGCCCAAGAAACCTCCTCCCCCTCCAGCTCACAGCGCGATGTCCCTCCTCCAGCCACACAGACTCACTGGCGGCAGCTGCACACATGGTGCTTCCCAATCTGGGGCCCCTGCCCCAAGAGAGCTAGTGCTCATATCCATAGTGTCGGGAACATCTGGTCTCTATTGAAGAATGACTAGGAATAACTTAAGGAAGGCACATCTGGAACACTAAATGCCACTGAATGTAGAAAGCCTAAACCTAACCAATCATATGGTTCTGCCTGGAACTGGAAAAAGGCTTGACAGTAGAAGGCAGGGAATGGCCTCTAAGTTAGGTCAGGAAGTCCCAGGAGGCCCAGACTGCCCTTTCCAGAGAAAACGTACCAGACAACACAAGTGACAATTCATGCTGCACATCGCCCCCATAAGATGGGCCTGGGAGGCTGCCTCAGCTGGAAGTCATACAATTTGAAGACCTTCCAACCCTCCTTGCTCACCAAGCATACTTCTAACTTTTTTCACCTGTTCATTTCCTCCAAAGCAGAGGAAGTGTTGACCAGGCCCACCTGACAGCTTTTCTCCCAGGGAAATGATAAAAGGGTCTTCTAATTTTGACGTCAGTCTCTCCTGAGTTTGGCTACCATGAGCCACCTTTAAGTACACCGACACAACTAAATCTCTGAGTCTACAAAGATCAGAACTGGATCCTGTGACTTAGGTGACTGTATCGAGGTGCTGTCCTATAGTCTTTTCTAGGAAATCAGTTAGGCTTTTCCCAGGTAACACCTCCTTGTGGGTTTTCCTCTAGATCAGAGACGTACAGTAACTTAGTGTAAGTCTGCTGTAGGTGAAAGAAGAAAGAAAGGAAAACGGAAGGAAGGAAACAGCACAGAACCTAACAGACTAAGGGGTATTCTTTGATAGAAACTTAAGAGTCTGGTCAAGATGGCAGAGTAGGTAAATGCTGTGCTTACCTCCTCCCATAACCACATCAAAATTTCAACTAAATTATGGAACAACTATTATTGAGAACCACCTGAAAACTAGCTGAACAGAAATCCTATAACTAAGGATATAAAGAAGATACAATGAAACTGGTAGACGGGGTGGAGATGCAGGACAAGCAGGCTCCACACCCATGATGCAATGGTTAAGAAATGGGAGGGATACCTTGGCTGCGGAGGTCCCCCTTGAGGAGCGAGGGGTCCCAGCCCTACAGACTTGCTTGCTCACAAAACTCACTCACTCAAAGCCCCAGAACAAGGTCAGCAGCTCATAAAGCACCAGGGACATACAGAAGGAACTAAACTGACTAGCTTCAGGGCGAGGGCTGGAGGGGCAGGGGTCAGGGCAGCTCTCTATGGGGATGGACGCACTGGCAGGTGCCGTTGTTCCTTTGTTGAGTTTCCCCCCCCACCCAGCTGGCTCGGCACAGGTGGACCAAATCTGTGCTCTCCACTAACCTGGCTAACATTGTTCATCCTGCCCTGGTGGTTACCTGAGACCCCGCCTCACCCAACTCACGTACCCAGCCTGAGCCATTTCCAGCATATTTTCCACATAAGCAGTTGGCCTCATCTTGTATTGTGGACTTTCTTAGCTTCTCTCAAAGATCCACAACCCGCAAACAAGCAATGGGTGGCCTTGGCATGCCCTGTACCTCTTTCTAAGCAGTGCCAAGCCTGGCACAAGTGGCAACTGGTCTTAATTTGCATCGTTTTAACTCCCATCAGGTGGCCCTAAGCCTGGCATAAGCAGTAGCCAGTATTGGCTTGGAAAGTAGCTGCAACTAAGTGGCCACAGGCCTAACTCAAGTGGAAATAAACAGCAGATAATTTTGTAGCTCCTACTTGGTGGCCCCAAGCCCGACACAAGCAGTGGCTGACCTTGGCCTGCACTGGAGTCCCTCCCAAGAGGCAGGCTTCAGAACCAACATACCTGGTGGCCTACTTCAGACCACACCAGAGCACCACTCAACCAGTTTCACAAATGACACACCTGAAGGGAGCCCACTAAAGTGACTCCTGCTCTGTGAGATCAGACCCTGCACAACAGCTTGTCCACTGTAGTCACGGCCAACCCACATAACCAGTCAGTTTGAGGGTCAACCCCACTCACAGATGTGCTGTAAGAGATCGTTAGCATGAGAACTGCTATCTTAAGGTCAGGGTTAACAGCCCCTAGCCTGAAACAACATAATTGTAAATTCCAGGATGTGGGCAGTTGCAGCATGGAGACTAGAAGTCCTGTAGCTAATCTTATACTCCTTGAAGCTATGCAAGTCCTGTAGCTTATCTTATACTCCTGGTCTCCTTGTCCTGTAGTTAATCTTATACTCTTTGAAGCTATGTAAGTCCTGTAGTTTATCTTGTACTCTCTGAAGCTATGGAAAGCCTTGAAAATGCTATATAAACCCTTGGCTTTAAGTGTTTGGGGTCCTTGTTAAAAACCCGCTGCGTCGGGCGGAGACTCGGACCCCAGCTAGCTGGAAATAAACTTCGCTGTGTGACTTGCATTATCGTGTGTGTCCTCTGTCTGTCTGAGGGGTGGACGATTCCAGACCTTAACAGTGCCAACAGTAATCAAGACTCAGCTATAAGAGGAGGGCACATACAATCCACACAAGGGACACCCCTGGAGCACCAGGCTCAGGTGACCAGGGAAACTGTGCCACTGGGCCCCACAGGACACCTACTACATAAAGCCACTCTGCCAAAACTGGGAGATGTAACAGAGTTAGTAAACAGAAATAAACACAAGGAGTCAGTCCAGATGAGCAGATAAAGAAACATATCCCAAATTAAAGAACAGGACAAAACTCCCGAAAAAGAACTAAACAAAATGGAGACAAGCGATCTACCAGACACAGAATTCAAAATACTGGTTATAAAGATGCTCAATGAATTAAGGTAAGAAAGATGAACTCAGTAAGACATTCAACAAAGAGATAGAAAACATAAAAAAGGAGATGAAAAACATAAAAAAGAACCACTCAGAAAAGAAGAATAACTAAACGAAGACTACATTAGAGGGAATCAACAGCAGATTAGATGAAGCAGAGGATGGAATCAGCGATCTAGAAGACATGTTAATGGAAAACACCCAACTGGAACAGCAAAAAGGAAAAAGAACTTAAAAAAAAAATGAGGACAGTTTAAGGAACTTCTGGGACAACATCAAGCATTACAACATTGACATTATAGAGGTACCAGAAGAAAAAAACAGAGAGTAAGGGATTAAAAACCTATTTGAAGAAATAATGAATGAAAACTTCCCTAACCTGCTGAAGGAAACAGATATACAAATCCAGGAAGTCCATCACCCAATCAAGATGAACCTAAAGAGGCCCATAGCAAGACACATCATAATTAAAATACCCAAGGTTAAAGACAAAGAGAAACTCTTTAAAGTAGCAAAAGAAAGTCAGTTACTTACATACAAGGGAGCTCAAATAAGACTGTCAGCTGATTTCTCAACAGAAACTTTGCAGGCCCAAAGCGACTGGCAAGAAATATTTAAACTGACAAAGAGCAAACACCTACACCAAGATAACTCAACTCAGCAAGGCTAGCATTTAAAATTGAAGGATAGATAAAGAGTTTCTCAAAGAAGAAAAAGCTAAAAGAGTTCACCACCTCTAAACCAGTATTACGAGAAATGTTAAAGGTAATTCAAGAAGATAAAAAAATATGAATTAAAAAAATAGGGAAAAAAATTCTCACCGACAAAGGCAAACAGTTAAAAACAATGGATCGACCAAGTATAAAGCTAGTAAAAATGTTAAACAGCAAAAGTAAGAAAATCATGAGTAATTACTACAATAAGTTAAGGGATACATAGGAATACACATGCACAAAAGTAAAAAATGACAAAAAACATAAATGTGGAGGAGGTGAATAAAAATTGTAGTGTTTTTAGAATGTGTTCGAACTTAAGTGACCATCAACTTAAAATAGACTGCTATAAGCATAGGTTGGTATGAAGCACATGGTAACCACAAACAAAAATCTACACGATATATACAAGAAACAAACAGAAAGGAATCCAAACATAACACTATAGAAAGCTATCAATATACAAGAGAAGAGAGCAAGAGAATAAGGAACAGAGAAGAACTACAAAAACAATCAGAAAACAATAAAATGGCAATAACTACATACCTATCAATAGTTACTTTAAATGTAAACGGACTAGATACTCCAATCAAAAGACGGAGGACGGCTGAATGGATAAAAAAACAAGACTCATACATCTGCTGCCTATAACAGACCCACTTCAGATCAAAAGACATACAAAACTGAGAGATGGAAAACATATTTCATGCAAATGGAAGGGAAAAAGAGCTGGGGTAGCAATACTTACATTAGACAAACTTTAAAACAAAGGCTGTTACAAGAGACACAGAAGGGCATTTCATAATGATAAAGGGATCAATCCAACAAGAGGATATAACCCTTGTAAACATTTTGCACTAAAACAAATAATACTAAAACTTACACAGAACCACAAAAGACCTGATATAGCCAAAGCAATCTTGAGAAAGAAAAGTCGGAGGTATCATGCTACTTGATATCAAACCATACTACAAGGCCATAGTAATCAAAACAGCATGGTATTAGCATAAAAGCAGACACGGAACAGAATAGAGCCCAGAAATAAACTTATGCCTATATGGTCAATTAATCTTTGACAAAGAAAACAAGAAAATACAACAGGAAAACAGTCTCTTCAATAAATGGTGTTGGGAAAACTGGACAGACACATGCAAAAAATGAAAGTAGACCATTTTCTTACACTATATACAAGGATAAACTCAAAATGAACTAAAGACTTAAATGTAAGACCTGAACCGTAAAACTCCTAGAAGAAAACATAGGCAGTAAAGTTTTTGACATTGGCCTTAGCATTATTATTATTTTTTGGACATGTCTCCTTGGGCAAGGGAAACAATAGAAAAATAAATAGGACTACATCAAACTAAAAAGTTTTTGCACAGTGAAGGAAACCATCAACAAAATGAAAAGACAACCTACAGAATGGGAAAAGATATTTGTCAATGATACATCTGATAAGGGGTTAATATCCAAAATATATAAGGAACTCATACAACTCAACACCAAAACAAAAAAACAATCCGATTAAAAAATGGGTGGACATAAATAGCCATTTCTCCAAAGAGGACATACAGATGGCCAAAAGACATATGAAAAGATGCTCAACATCACTAATAAGGGAAATGCACATTAAAACCACAATGAGATTTCACCTCTCACCTGTCAGATTGGCTATCATCAATAAAACAACAAATGTGTTACTGAGGATGTAGAGAAAAGGGAACTCTAGTTCACTGTTGGTGGGATTGTAAATTGGTGCAGCCACTGTGAAAAACAGTATGGAGGTTTCTTAAAAAAATTTATAAGTAGAATTACCATATGACAGTAATTCCACCTCTGGGTATTTATCTGAAAAAATCCAAAACACTAATTTGAAAAGATATATGCACCCCTACGTTCACTGCAGCATTATTTACATTTAGCCAAATATGGAAGCAATCTAAGTGTCCACAGACACAGGAATGGATTAAAGATGATGTGGTGTATACATATATATAATGGAATATTACTCAGCCATAAAGAACGAAATCTTGCCACTTGCGACAACACAGCATGGATAGACCTAGAGCGTATTATGCTAAGTGAAATAGTCAGAGAAAGAAAAATACCATATGAGTTCATATATGGAATCTAAAAAATAAAATAAATGAACACACAAAACAAAAACAAACTCATAGCTACAGAGACCAGATTGATGGTTGCCAGATAGGAAGGGGTGGGGAAGGGAATGGGTGAAAAAGGTGAAAGAATTAAGAAGTACAAAAAAAAGTTATAAAAATAGTTATGGGATGTAAAGTACAGCATAGGGAATTATAGTCAATAATATTTTAATAGCTATGTATGGTGTCAGATGGATACTAGACTTATCAGAGTGGTCACTTTGTAAGGTATATAAATGTGTAATCATTATGTTGTATGACTGAAACTAATATAATATTGTACACCAACTGTAATTAAAAATAAGAAAAAAAAAAGGAAACGAGAAACTTGAAAAAAAGGCCTATACCAAAGGGATCGTTATTCACAATACTGATATTAAGTATGCAGAAAAGAGCTATTTAACACAGCAAGTCTGAGCCTGCTATCTTTAGAAAGTCCTGCTTATAGGGCTGGTGGGCCCCTGTCTAGTGTCTGGAACTTGGCTTGTAAACTGTTCTCTACACTGATATAAAATTTCCCCAAGTGCTTATCCTAACACATCGTAAATGCTCCAAGATAATTTGTTTTATTATCTAATCTCTTAACTAACCCTGTTGGTTAGGCATTATTACCACCCCAATTTTACAGATGAGGAAATTGTGGCACAGGCGTTATTGGGATTAGAATCCAGAACTGCCCAACCCTGGAGCTCAAGTTCTTCCTACCACTTACTGGCTGCCATGTTTTGTGACTTCCAAAAAAAAATCAAAAGCTCTAGGCTTGACTTTCTCAGGAAACTGGAATTCTGGGTCTTACGCTAGTAATAGTAGTAATAAGACAAAATGATTTTTATCACATGAGGCGGTCAAAGAAACTGGTTATCAAGCTGTAACAAAGGCCTGCACGAGGGCTTTAACACAGATTGGAAGACACAGGAGACGGTTAGGAAGAAGAATCAGCAAAAATGATCCCCAGATGGAGATAATGGATACAGCGGCCTGTGAAGGAATCAGGCGAGGTGACTGACAGCACAACGCTGAGCCGCCATTCTTGTCATTCCAGGCAATAAACATAGAGTGTCTTTGTCAGTAAGTCTGGAAATCGCAGCATTTCACATCCATTTCTTGGAGAGACATAATGTGAATCAGAACGGAAGCAAAACTAACGTTATGTCTTGCTGTCATTCAGAACAAGCATATACATCACACTCCACAGTCAGGAAAACAAACCAAAAAACCCAAAAAACCTGTTTAGGTTTGGTTCCCCCAAATAAATCATACCTTGAACACTTCCTTTAAGTCACTAATGTTTGCAGATAAGACTTTAGTGAGTAAGATAATAAAGTGAGAAAAGCTATTCCACCATGAAACACACTAATGTAAACTTGTACTCTTGGTAATATTGCAGTTTTTTTCATTTAAATATGCGTTGTTTTTATTTGGCCAGGCAGTCCTCATGAGCACTGACTCCTTCATACCCCTTGCAAGTGAACTTCTTTCACTTTTATACGTTTTTGTATGTGTTTGCCTTTCACATGAGCATATTAAAAGCTTAGAAAATTCCTGCAGTAAAGAAACCTTCATTCAGCATTTCCCAAACTTAGTTGGAGGCCATACAGTCTCCAAGAAAACGGACTTGGATGCCACAGCTCTGCCACTTGGAAGCTGAATGCCATTGGGCAATCACTTCAATGCTGAGGCTCAGTTTCACGATCTATGGAACAGTCCTGGTTGTTGGATTACAAGCAATGTGGCTGGTAGAGCAACTCAAAGAGCACCTAGCAAATTGTAAGCCCCAACCCGCCCCTCCATATACAAAATCAGTTAGTACTTAACCAGCTCTCTTCCCAACATTCCAACCCACTCTTAGTCTATATGCAACAACACCTTGCAGGGTGCTCCTGCAGTGAGATGTGAAGTTTGGGGCAAGTCTCAAGTCTTTCTGAGCATGAGATTTCTTTATCTGTAAAATTAGATACTATATAGAGTTGAGATTCAATTATAAAGCATTATATAAATGTGCACTGTTTTGTGGACCCATCTTAGGAGCAGTAGCCAGAATCTGCTACAGTCCACAATGACAAAGAAACTACTTCAACAGGAGTGTAAAAAATATATATATGTATACACCCCCCCCCCCCCCCCCACACACACACACACGCTTTAAATAGAGCCAGAGCTGCCACCCCAGATGTACTGCCTTGGCCATCTTAAGCCTCAGGACCTTTGGAATGTTAAAACAGGACAAGATAACCTTTATTGGGCCTGAAGCAACATTGTGCCCCAAAGAAACTGTTTGCAAGGATAACAAGAAAGGAGGTATTATGACTAAGGGACTTAAAATTAAAAACACTCTTTAGAATTAGCATCACTGTGTTAGCTAACTGCATCAACAGAAATGCCTTCTTTCTAGATGTAATTGTTCCCTTTCCCTTTCTCCTAAATATCCGTTGCCTGTTTCCTAATAGAACACTATTTAGGTTTCTGCCTGAATCAGTGCTTCCCAAATAGCCATTCTTTTTTAAAAAATCTCAAATAAATGCTTAATGCCTCTCACTCTGAAAGACCTTTTAATTTTAGGGTAACGGGAAACTTTATACAAATAAAACACACACACAAACGTCTTCACAAAATACCTTCTAGTGCAAGTCTTTCCTATAGACACTAAGTGCAAATCTCTGACAAATGCTTAACATAAGCCACCCGGGTCTTACATAAATCGAGTGAACTGTTAATATACACTAATGTTAACAGAAAATTTTTACATAGTCACTTCTCAATTATTCATACTCATGAAAAGCATAACATAAATGATACTTCAACTGTTCATTACATAATCAAACTAACAACTGGGTTTTTTTCAAGCAATGTTTCCCACCTAAGTTTTACTGAAACCAATTATTAAAATAAAATGTGTACTTTGCCAGTATTAGTTTAATCAGACTAGGATCCCAATACTGGTAAGCCACTAGCTTACCAAGGAACGAGGGTGTTATACAACCAAGCTATTTCTATTTCACAGGAGCAGTCACAGCGCAGTCATTCGGTTCTGAATTTTCTACAACCATCCATCCATCACCATTGTATTTCTCCACGTAAATGGGTGGATAAGAGTATCACTTAACCTCTTTCAGTCTGTTACCTGCACTGTAAAAATGGGAATTATGTCTGCCTCGTAGTGTTATTGTGAAGTCTAGAAACAATGAATATAAAGGACTTGGAAATATACAGGGCACTTCAACTTGCAGTAAATCCTATCTGCCGTTATTTTCTGCACAACTGCTTACTTGCTAGCTCTCTGTAAGTTTAAGCTGCTTCGGGGGTTCTTCAAACTCGCAAGAAAGGAAGGCCGCGTTGGGGGCCTCAGCTTCTGCGAGGCCCTTATCACCGATTAACAACCTACTCCTGTGCTGCATCTCCACTGCTAAATGACCTCTTAGTATCCCCTTACTCAACTCCAAATCTCCTTTTCCAGCTAAACTTAAAGCTCCAAGAGCCCTTGTCCTAGGGCGCCAGCACCGTGCACGGCCCTGGCTACCACGTCCTTCCAACCCACGAGGGTCATGCTTCAAACTCGCGGGACAGCTCCCGCGCTGGCCTCAGCCCGGGCCTCGTTCACCACACACCGCCACACATCGCCACGCACCGGCCGGGCCCGGGCCGCAGCGCTACCTGGGCCTTGAAAAGCCCAACTGCGAACGGCTGAGCAACTTTACACGAATCCGCACCAGCCTCAGTTTCCTTGGCTGCAAGACTGGGGCAAACCGACCGCCTTGGGCCCCGGGGAGGGACCCCAAATGTCCCGGCGCTCCTGGACTCCGCGGAGCCGCGTACTAACCTGCAAGTGACCTGCTTGGTGCTCATGGTGGTCAGGTTGGAGGGCCGTGGTCGCGCCGCCGCCTCTAGCTATCTCTGTCGCCGCCTCGATCTGGCCTTGCCCCGCTCAGCACGGCCGCGTCACGCCGGCGCACACCGCCCCTCTTGTGTGGCACATTTGTAGCGCGGCCAGAAACCTCGCCGCCGTCACAATTGGTTCCGCCCTGGGGGTGAGGCATAGCCGACCCCCAATCCCTCAACTCCTTGTCATGTCACGCATTTCCAAGCCTTCTCTGGGCCGGGCCTGACTAGCGTCTTAGTTCTTATCCGGGGTGCCAACTGTTTGTTCCTACGGGTCTGTCGCCAGCTCCAAGAGCATTACTTAGAGACCTCTCGCGTCCCTAGAATCACCTCAACTCTCCCCAGGCCAAGCTCCTGCTTCTCCTCTGCACCCCTGTCACGGGTGGGGTGTCATGGGAGGGGGGCTCAGCTCCCGCCCCCCTCACAAGGACGCAGGATATGCTGGGATATGGTGAGGAAGAAAAGGCACATCCATGGAGCCATAGATAGGGGAGTCAGACCACTATATTCTCGCTGGTGGCTGGGTTGGAGACACAGGAAGCAGGAGCCATACAACCCACAGCCTGCCCTCTGCTTCTCTGCCAACCAACCCCACTTGCTAGCTGCAATCCTGGCTTGCTAGCTTAGCCAGGGCAGTTATATCAGTGGCTAATGGTTAACTGGTTACAGCTGATGGCCAACTAATCACAGCTGATGGCCATCTACTACCTGAGCCAGCACCTTAACACATGAGGCCGAGAGCCTGGAAACTGCTCTCCTGGCTCTGTCCCCACAGCACCTTAATCCCAAGTACTCGTACCTATATCCATATTTATATTCGTCGGTCTGCTTTCTCAGGTCCTGTCTCTATTCTTCCTGTCAGACCTCGCCTCCCAAGTAAGGAATTCCTCAGTCCTCTCCCAATTGCTCTTTTACAAAATCTGTACTCCCATCCCAAGTTTTAGTCATTTTCTTCCCTGGCATTCCTCTGCTGTTCGTCCTCCATTACCTATGGTGAAAACCCAAAGATATTCGTGACACGTTCCTCTGGTTCTCTATATCCTGCAGATCCTGCTTCTACACCTCTCTCCAATTGCACCTTCTTCTCTCCGTTTCCACCTTCATGATTCTAGTCTAAGCAACCATCAGTCCTTGCCTGGCCCCATGGAATGTAATGGCCTTTTAAGTTTTCTGGCTTCTGCTCCTGTCGTCTTCTAGTCAATTATCACACGAAACCAATTTTAAAACATAAATCAGATCATGTCATTAGCTTCCTTTAACCCTTTCAAAAGTTTCCCATTGCTTTAAATTTTTAAAATTTGTAAACATTGAGATATAACAGATTATAGTAAAGTGCACAAAACACATGCCTCTGTGAGTGTTTTACATACCTGTTCACTCATGAAACCACCACGCAGATCAAAGAACATTATCAACACCCCAGAGGGCTTCTTTATGCCCTTTCCCAATCAGTATCTCCCAAAGATAACTGCTTATTCTCACCTCTATCATCACAAATTAGTTTTGCTTGTCCTTGACCTTGATAAAAATGAAGTAAGTAATCCATTATGTACTCTTTGTCTGTCTTCTGACCAACATTAAATCTGTGAGATGTATACGTGTTGTTGTATATCGCTGTATGTTGTACTTTGCTGTAAAAATATTGAATCTTCCAATGAATGAGCACAGTATACAAATCCAATTACTTTAGAACTTCTGAAATTTCTCAGAAATTTAGGAAATATATTAGAAAATGTGTAGTCTTTCAGCATACAGATCTCAACAACTTTTATCAGATTTATTCCTAGGTATCTAGATGGGGTTTTTAAATGCTATTTAAATATTTTTTACAATGTCCTAATTGTGTGTTGCTTGTTCCGTGCTAAATTCATGTATTAATTCTAATGATTCATTGTTTGGATTTTCTATGCACACAATCATTCCATCAGCAAATAATGACAATTTACTTCATTTTCAATCTTTATAGCCTTTATTTTTTTGCCTTATTGCACTGCTGAGAACCTTAAGTGTAACCTTAATAGAAGTGGTAATGGTGTCTTCTTCTTGAATTCAGGGATATTATTTAATATTTCACCATTAATTAAATGTTAGCTCTAGGGTTTTTGAAGTTATCCATGATCAAATTAAGGAAGTCTTTTTCCTTTATCCTGTTAGTGTGTTGAATTGATTTTCTAATGTTAAATCAACTTGAATTTTCTCAGATATACCCCACTGGCATGACATATTATTCCTCTTTCTATAAATCATCAGATTCTATTTGTTAATATTGTGTTTAGGATTTTTGCATCCTTGTTCCTTGAAGGAGATATAGTATTCCTTCTTGTAATGTCCATGTCAGGTTTTGGTATATAAGTTTGGAAGTCTGCCCTCTTTTCTATTCTCTGGAAAAAATCTGTGTAATATATTTTTTCCTTAAATGTTTGGAAGAATTTACCACTGAAGCCATCAGCATGGAGATTACTTTAGCTTTGTTCATTTTCTCTGTTGTACATGTGATTTTGTATTTCACTGATTTCTGCTCTTTACTATTTCTTTTTTCTGTTTGAGTTCAGACTGCTCTTGTTTTCTAGCTTCTTGAGATGGAAGTTTAGATCACTAATGTTCAACTATTCTTTTTAAGTATTTAAAGCTATAATTTTCCCTTTAAGCACTTTTTAGTTGTATTCCACAAGTTTTTATGTCATATTTTCCTTACCATTGGGTTCAAAATATTTCTAATTCCATTGTTATTCTTTGACCCACAAGTTATTTAGAAGTGTGCTATTTAATTTCCAAACTACTGAGGGTTTTCTAGTGATATTATTATTTTGATTGCTAGTATAATCCCACTGTGGAATTGTCTATTCTCCTTTTAGTTTGGCAACATTTGATTCATATATATTTGAAGCCAGGTTTTTAGGTTCAAACAAAGATAGCACTCTTCAGTTTTGTCAACACATTATTACTAAGAAAGGTCCTTCTTTGTGCTATTATAGTTGCACATGTGAATTAGCAGTGTTGTATCAATGAATCAATTCAACCTCACTGTTGTGCACATAATACACTATGTAAAGACGTGTGTGAGAGATGTTTCTAAGAATGCTAGTTGTTCATTGCATCAGGGTACTGTTTTCAGAGAAAGAATGTGTTGACCACACTATGGTGCCTGTAATATACTACGTAAAGATACATGTATAAAAGATGTTTCCCAAGAGTGGTAGTTTAAAAAGGAAATGTCTAGACATTTTTTCTTTTAAAGTGTATTTGATGTTAATATAATCACATCAGATTTCTTTCAGATAGCTTTTGCATGGTGCCTGGTATATCTTTTTCCATCCTTTTATTTTCAATTTACCTGGTATTTTTATATCTAAATTGTATCTCTTGTAAATGGCATACAGTTGAGTAATTTTATTTTATTTTTATTTATTTATTTTATTGGGGAAGGGGAACAGGACTTTATTGGGGAACAGTGTGTACTTCCAGGACTTTTTTCCAAGTCAAGTTGTTGTCCTTTCAGTTTAGTTGTGGAGGGAGCAGCTCAGCTCCAGTTGCCGTTTCTAGCTGCACGGGGCACAGCCCACCATCCCTTAAGGGAGTCCTTAAGGGAGTCCTTAAGGGAGTCCTTAAGGGAGTCGAGGAATCGAACTGGCAACCTTGTGGTTGAGAGCCCACTGGCCCATGTAGGAATCGAACCGGCAGCCTTCGGAGTTAGGAGCATGGAGCTCTAACCACCTGAGCCACCCAGCAGGCCCCAATTGAGTAATTTTAAAACCCGTCTGATAACCCCTCACACCCTCTTCCAGGCAGTAACCCCCACCTAGGGTAACCACTATCCTTATTCTAACTGTGCTGTTAATTTTTTTCTGGGCAAGTACTTCTATAATATAAAACATCAAAGAAAACAGCTTCAAAGTAAAGATTTACTTATTCAAAACCATAACGATATAACCTTTTCTAGAAACACAAAAATAAATGTGGGTCCCTAACTTCTAGAGGCTCACAGACTAATGACTAATTCAAGAACAGAGCTCTGGTAGAAACATGAATCCAGGGCTGCCAGCACAAGAGAATGCTGAGCGAAGAGGAGAAAGGTTTCACAGAAAGTAGGGCTTTAAGGGATGAGTAGGAGCTGGCTGCCGACAGTTGCAAAATGTAACGAAGGATAGAAATTTTGTAAGCAAGCACAATGAAAATGAAAACGAAAGCTCTTCAAGACACCAGTTCAATCCGACAGGGTTTGTCTTCTAAAGCCGCCAATCAGAATGACCGTCATTGTTGATCAAGTACTCGGGCTGCGTGCATTTGCTATCTGTTCATGAGGAAAAGAAGTCTGGGGAAACCGCTCCTGGTTGCCCAGGAAGGGAAAGCCATGCAGTGCGCAGAGGTCGGAAAGCCTTTAATTAAATTCAACCACTGCAGGAAATACATCTACAGCTTCAGTGTGCCGCGATGCTGCCCCCTCTGCCGGCAGGACGTGCGCTCGAGGAAGCTGGAGGAAGCACCTGTTAGCATCTCCAATCCGTTTACCAATGGACATCAAGAAAAATGTTCATTCCTCCTCAGGCCAACTCAAGGGACATTTCTTAGGTACAGTGTTTTTAAGTATTACATTGAATCGTGCAAACTTTCCCTTCTGTGTTGTACTCACTAAAACCTTCTTTTACAGGGTGAGGTTTGGGGGATAATCAATCTTTCCAGTATTTTAGCATTAAATTCTAAAATGTAGGCCTATTTGTTTCATAGAAATAGATGGTGTGCATACTTTCCTGGAGTAATAAGTGCAAGAATATATCAAGGTCAAACCTGCTTATATGATTTCAAGAAAAATTGATAGCCTGGAGTTTTTTCACCCAGAGATTTTGAGATAAGAGGCTATTGGGGAAAATGACCCAGTAGCTAATGTCAAAATAGCACCTTTACTGTGAGTTGGTTTATCATTTCTGTGACAAAACAGGGACAATGTACAGAGTCTGAAGATGGCCACTTTTAGACTAGTTTGCATGGAGGTGAATTAAATTGAAGACTAGAGTTGGTCTATTTCAATTGTAGGCACCACCTAAATTTAATTCAGAAAGAGTTCAAAAATCAAAAGATTGTGCTTCCTTAGAGTCCTTGTGTAGTTTACAAATGGAATTGGGACTGGCCCTGCACAAGCCAAGTTGTAAGAGAGCACGGACGCTATTGAATGATGGCAGATACTTTAAGAAGGTTGTCCATGTGCATCCTCACCATCTAATGCTGAGAACTGTTTGCTTCCTTGAAATCTGCCCTTCCAACTCTTTCGTGCCCTTCAGAGTGTGGGGGATGAGAAAATTAGAGTTGACTATTCACTTCACTACTAACATCCTTAACTGATTTCCTTCCTGTCACTATGAGGCTGAATGAATGAAAGTATATAAAACGTGTTGCACCAAACTGTTTTTTAAGAGCCCCTCATTCACTGATGGTAAGTCTGGCACCAGCCAAGAGAGAAGGCCTATCACTCTCCTCCTACTTTAGGTACTAATTCTTCATGCCAGACATATGCAAACAAGAGAAAAAAAAATACTTGTTTCTTTCAGGGAGTATGATGGAAGGTCTGATCTTCACGTTGGAATAACCAACACAAATGGTGAGTGCATTTTCATTGTTTTTTTTTTTTTTTTGAGCTTAGTCCCCAAAATGCCCAGTCAGAGGAGAGCAGTAGTTCTAGAAAAAAAGTGATTGTGGCAACATTTAATTAGTGATTTCTCTGTTCCCTGGGTTCATCTGCTGTGCCATGAAGTGGGCAAAATGAGAAATACTAGACTTTACAGCAAGGTATTACTACTAACAATACTAAATATTTGAAAATTTTTTGATATTTTTTCAGCCAAGAGCAACACAAACCTGTTAAATTTTTGTTGGTTTTTAAAAGAGGAAGAAATAGAATTCTGGACAGGTTAAGTTGCCCAAGACCTCATCTTGTGTGGGAACCAGAATCTGGACCCAGGCCCTTTACCCCAAATCTATACTCAGCTCCCTGCCACTGGTCCTCATACTCCAGAGATCCAGGATTAGGCAGGGACCTCAGGAATAAATCAGGGGATACAACACCTGAGCATTAGTGGGGCCTGCAGTGGTTTGTTTTATAAAAAATAAAAAGAAGCATGTTTAAATAAAACAGTTCCTTTGGCCAGATTTAGCTCTCAAGGCACGGAGTCTGCAACCCCTAAAACCAGAATATCCGTGTCTGCAGGACAAGGGCCTGGGTGAGCCCCTTGCAGAAAGTTGTAGGCTGGGAATAGTGAGTGAGGCCAGCCAGGTGAGGCTGTTATCACAGCCTTTCCGCGATCCCTTGAAGCAGTAGAAATGGACGCTATGAATAGAACCTGGGACTGGTTTTTGAACTCAGTTACCCACTTGAGTAGTCAAATTTGCCACCAATCTTATCACTGGAAATTTATTGCTGATTTAAGAAACAAGATAGACCCATTTGTAAATAGAGAACGTCAACAAAAATATTTAGAGCTGATTATCCTGGCACCTGTTATAGTCTCTCTTTCCTGGGGGCGATTTCATGGTGCAGAACTGGGTTCCCTGAAGAAACTGCTCTGCTGACAGCAGAGGCGGCAGGGGCTCCATAACCTCTCCTTGACCTCCAGGCAGCCCCTCTCTAAATCTCCCAGGTGGGTGGCTGCCCCCTGAACTTGATGCTCTAGAGGAAGGAGGTTCTAGAGCCCCTCGTGGCCCATGGCTCTCTGACCGTAATTGGAAAGTACAACCCTGAGTTTCCGATATGTAGTTACCATGGTGATTGCTGTCTTTTTTTTTCAGGTGTACAAAACATTTCACCCCCTCACAAAGTGATAACCCCCCTCCCCCAATCTATTGCCCCTCTGACATCGTTTATATCTATTACAATCCATTGAATCTATTCCTTATGCTATACTCCATATCCCGTGACTATGTATATTAAATTATAGTTGACATACAATATTATTCAACTTCAGCTTCAGGTGTACAGTGCAGTCAAGCATCTACACCGTCCATGAAGTGGGCTGTCTTTTCTGACATCCCCTTTTCACAGAGGTACATTTTCCCCTTAAGCTTCTGTACAACTCTGGTTTTGGTTGCAGGAGTTGTGTATAATTACACCATGTACGGCATCCAGCGAGATGAAGCAGGCTGGGAGCAGAGTATAAGTATCCCATTATTGCAGCCTGGCATGTTTGGACTGATGGACCAGTGGGATAAGTACCTGGAAGACTTCTCCACCACAGGGGCCTGGCGCCACACAGGTACAGGGCTGCAGAGGGCCACCCGTTCCCTGGCCCTCATTCGCCACGCCAAGTGTGATCTCAGGTCACAGAGGACTTTGAGCTGTGTTTATATGAGCCCATACCAAGATAGTAGTGTCTGGAACAGAACTTAAGCAGGGGTTGATTTACTTTGGGGTTTCTGCAGTGGTGAGCCACGAACATTTAAATAACATTAATAGAAGTATAGCATTTTAAGAACTGAAAGGACCAGAACTTAGTACTCTAGTTATTTGGCTAGGTATTTTTACATACTTAACATTAATAATATGTACAGCAAAAGCTGTGATACAGTCTCTTAATACAAACATTTTTTAAAATGATGTTCAGAATTGATAAATATTTAAAGCTTTTTATTGGTGTTAACAATTTTGAAATTAATTTCTCAATTCCTCAGTATTTTAGATATATAGCATACTTAAAAATTTCAATTGTTTCAGGCTTCCCTGGAAGTAAATTTAGATACTGTGGGATATCCTAAAACTTAAGATATGGAATTCCACTTCTAGAATCTAGAATTTAAGTGAATTAGGTTCTCCAAATTGGGGTTTATGGCAACTTAACTCGCTACTTCTGAACAGTTAGTTGAGTCCCATCTGTACTTAAGTTGCAAACAGAAATAGCCCAAGATGCCGAGTGTCCTCGGAGCTTCGCCGTCAAGCATAGGTAGGGGCCCAGCTCGCTAAGTGAGCCCAGTTTCAATTATGAATGGCCCAGCAGCTTCTCAGTCCTGTCCCTGAGCAGCTTTTAAAGCTAAGCCTTCTCTTCTCCATGTCCTTGTTTGTAAGGTATGAAGAAGACCACCACAACTGCTACAGTTACACCCTCACATTCATTAACTGCATTCTGATGACAGAAGGCAAGGAGCAACTGGACAAGAATGAGTTCACGGAGAATTCGTGGTCCCAAGGACCAGGAAGGCTTCTAAGTACATCACACTCTACCGGGCGATAGAAGAGCGTGGCTTCTACGTGATTGACCACCCTGATCAAGAGCCAAGCCCTGCTCCGGGAAGCGGTTTGTGCTGAGTGTGAAGTGTGAGAGAAGGGACAGGACATTGGCGGTTACTCCCTTTAGTAGATATCGGAGATTTCTAAATGTATTAAACTCTGGTTAATAAAAAACTGTTACGGCTTTCCTTTAAGCATATTTCAGCTTATTGCAGTATGGGAATTTATAAAACTAGTAATAAAAATTGCCTTGGGTTTCCAAAATTGTATGTGTTACAATTAAATTCTTTTCCTATCAGTTTGTTTTTCAATCTGAGAATCCATGTTACAGCATAAAGCGGCAGCATCTTTTATTCACAGAGCAATGAAAGCTCTTCTATAATTAATTAGAGCTAAACAAATGCACCTTTCAACGTGAGTCCAGAAGATGGGGATTTGTGAGAAGGTGAGCGAGACTTAAAATTATGAAGTAATGAGGCACCTTCACCTCATTGTTTTTATTTAAAAGGATATGGTAACCTTTTGATGATCAACAGTAGTAAAAAAAGAAGGAAAAAAAAAACAGAAAAGGTCTCAGAATTTAAGTTAGGAACAGGCACTCCTGATTAGCCCTTTCTAATGCATGTGCACAAACTGGATTGGCAATTCCTTGTCAGTGTAACACCAGTCTGTTTCCTTCTCATTTTGCCTGACCTGACATAAAAAGATTGAGGTGTTGGGTTTACTACGTAAAACAGCAACTTCTCTTCCCACTTTAAATGCAGAATGCAGAAGGACTCAATGAAAGGTTGTCTTCTTTCTCTAGTAGTCAGGAGAAGAAATGGGAAAACTGGGGTGAGCCACTACAACAAAACAAAGTGATTTAACAAGCATATTAGAATTTGTATACCCAAGTAATCGTCAACTTTAAAACAGCCAATCAGCAAAACATGTCAGAATGACTCCTTGGAATCTGCTTCCAGAAGTCACTTTGTTTTTGACCAAATGGGATACATTACTCCATTAATCTATTGCCAGCCTGGGCACCGAATGATGTCTAATTTCCCCAAACCAAACCCATCTGCAAGGTACTCAACTTCAAAGCACCAAATACATCTTCAATGTACCTATCATCCAGGTACCAATAATTACTTAGTAATAAAGATATTAAGAAAACTTGCTACAGATCCTTCAAGCTTGTTTCCAAAGAGGCGTTTGGGCAACATTTCAGCACCAGCAACTGCAGTGGGAAAAAATGCACAGCATGACAATGTTTGCACTTTTACGTTCTGGTACTTCTCTTTAAGAGAACAAAACTTCCCACCCAGAATATGATACCACTTTAAACAAAACTGTGACTACTATTCCGTGGTGTTCAAGAATTCATAAACACCTCAGTGGGTAAAGATTGAAAAAGTGTTGGGTTTGGGAAATATTCCAATTTGCCCCTATGCTCTTAACATGCAATCTAAGGGCTCTGCTTCTCTGGTCCCATTCGTTACCTGATGACTGGCAATCACAGCAGCTGCAGTTAATGAGGATCCATGAGGGACTCCACACCATATAAAAGAACACTTTTATTCTTCCTTTTCAATCCTCAAGACCACCCTGTGAAGTAGGTACTAACATTATGCCCATTTTACAGATGAAAACGGAAACTGAGGAAATTACTTGCCCAAACTCACACAGTGACAAAACCAGGCTTCAAAGCCAAGTTGACTGCAAAGCCCATGTACTTAACTCCTGGGCCACTTGGTAACGTGAAAGAGACCAGTGATACCTAGAATGTACAGTAACTCGGCCAGCAATTTTAGCATTAGAGAAGATAAAGGAGAAAATAAGAATTTTGTTTTCAGCAACATTCAAATATGGAAAGGAAGTAAAAAATGTCAGAAAACAATGCAGACAAAACAAGAATTGTTAATATTAGAAATGCCAATTTCATGCTGCTTTCTTTTAGTGCAGCATTACTTGCTTCTCAAAGCTTTAACAGTCCCCATTCCCTATTTTAGGGGCCGCTCTTCTACCTGGAGGTGACACTGACAGCAGCCGACCTCATAGTCTTCACTTCAGCAGGCTGTACATTCCCTACTCATAAAATCACAGCACCACACCCTACAGGTTTTACCCCTAATAAAGGGAATTAAGCATCTCATGACACCAACAGATGGCAATGTTGTTCCAGTTTTTAGAATTAAACTGAGACTCCTTGGCTTATTTCCTTTGTCAGACCAGCTCAACACTAACTGAAGGAGGAGGAGGTTCAGCACGGGCACCAGCTCTGCTTCCCAGATGAAGTCTCAGAGTGTCCCTGGCACCTCCCAAAATACACTTCTTCACCTCAGCAGTTAGCACTGCACTGGGCACATACCTGGTCCTCCATCAGTGCTCATTGAATGACCAATGACTGGGCTCCTTTTCCCAGCGAGGTCAGAGAGTTTGCCTTAGTGTTACCGATGTGAAAGACTAAAATGGCCCATGCAAAGGTATTTTTCTAAAGCCTACTGTGCACGGATTAGTCTCATTGCCAGGAAAACCCAATAAACATTTTTTAAATGCCCCCCACCAATGGCCATAGCTAGCTTCCTTTGTACAGGAGGTGCTTATAGCGTTACCTCCCCCAATCTCCAGAGCTGTCTTCACCACTTTACCTCAAACTATTTTTCTATCACCTCTTTCTCCACTGTGTTAACTACCAGAGCATAAACTAGGCTTATGATCCCTAGAGAAAATAATTATGCCAATGCTTACACTCTTGGTTTATCTGGAAAGGAAAAAGGAGACCTACCATGTGCCAGACCTTTTCATATGACATCTCAGTTAGTCTGCAAAACAAACGCAGGAGGTAGTAATTATCCCCATTTCACAGCTCAGGAAACTGAGGCTCAGTGATTAGGCAATGTTCCCAAGATTGTCCCTGTTTTCCTAGGGACTGTGGACCCAGGTTTTCCTGATTCCACTGTTTCTATTCTATCAGAATGTTCCATTTAAAAGTTAAGAAGAAAGCTTCCTGGTTGGTGACATTCAGGGAGAGTGGTGCGCTCAGAGAGGTTATGGAAGTTCCATGCCTTTTCCTCATACCTTGGCCTATGCATCTCTTCTATTTGTTGGAAATTGTTTTGAGTTATATCTTTTTATAATAAACTGGTGAAGTAAAATGTAAAAAAATGAAAACATAAAAAAATTAAGTATTTAACTTTGCCGTATTGTTTCTGAAAATGTAAAGATTCTAAAAAATTTTAAATGCTTGAAAACTTTCACTTAAAAGAAATTAGAATGAACTGCTTTGAAATAAAAAATATTACCTCCTAGTTTAACAATTTCACAAATAGTACTTTTTCATATCATGTATTCTTAAGTGAGGCATCCCTATATTTCACAAAATGGTAAAAAGACTACATTTTTTCAGCACACATATATATAAAAAGCAAAGACTGAAGATAAATTGATGGCTTAAATCTCCCAATCAGTTTTAGAAATGGGCCTTAGTTACAGTTTTGAGGAAGTTAACATTTATGGGATAATTATTTGAGTCTGTAATCAGATTTTTAAAAATTCAATTCAGTTGGTAAAATCATAAATGGAGGGAGGGTGGTGGAGAGGTATTTCATTTCTTTTTAACCCAAGTACTCCCCAACAGGGTAAAACTAAATTAAGAACCACATTCAAGTAAATAGTAACTTTTTTAAAAGAGAAAATGAAAATGCTTCAACAATAAAGGCAAAATAATGAAAACAAAATAAAAAGTATTCAACAAGTAACAAGGAATTTTCAGACTAGTACACTATACTCAAAATCATAGGGAAGCCTAACCAACATCAGCCTAACCTTCCGAAAATCAAGTCCCATTCACGTTGCTTTAATCCCTGCCAAGTGTTACCTATGAATCAGTTACTTTATAGAAATCTCTTTATGAGAGAACTCAGGACAGTAAAGGCACAGATGTCACCATTTCCCCTTACATTTTGGGGATAAGGTCAGGAAACATTAGCTCAGGTTTAAGACAGAAGCGAAGAGAATCAATATACAATAATCAACTGCACAAGTAACAGCCTTAATAGATGACAGGTAACCGTGATTCTTACAACACGAGTGCTTCCACCTTCCTCCGAAAATGAATCATCATAGCTGCAAATTACTGAAAGTACATTATGAGCCAGGCACTGTACTAACAAGTACCTTGGGAGGAATAACCCACGTAATCCTCCAGCAACCCTCTGAGGTTAATAACATTATCATTTTTACTTTTTAAAATTGAGGTGAGATTTGTATTACATAAGCCTATTTTAAAAGCGAAAAATTCAATGGCATTTAGTACAATGTTGTGCAACTGCCACCTCTATCTAGTTTTATATTTCATCATCCTGTAGGTGACTCTGTACCCGCTAAGCAGTTGCTCCTGAGTCTTCCCTCCCCTGTCCCTGGTAACCACCGATCTGTTCTCTCGCATAGATTTACCTATTTGGGGTATATAATTGGAATCAACAATATGGCAACCTTTGTGAATTCTTTCCCCTGTCATGTTTTCAAGGTTCATCCATGTTGTAGCACATCAGTACTTCATTTCCTTTGTGGCTAAATAGCATTCCACTGTATGTTTATGTTAATAACATTACTTCATTTTATAAATGAGGAAACTGAGGTTAAGTTTGCACGTGGATGAGTTGGGATGCAAACGTGGGTCTGACTCCAAACCAAGGAGCTCTTAGCCATCCACCTGAGGCCAATCACAGAGACCAAAGAATTGCTGAAACTTAATACCAAAGCCAGAGTCTCATAAATAGTTTAAAAATCTTGGAAACTGTAGGCTACGGACTCTAACCCGAGGAGGTGGTAATCTAAAGGCAGGGAAGCTCTGAGGTTACAGAACCACTTAATAGTGTCCCGCTGTTCTCTGGGCAGGTCCAGCACCTTCCAAGGGTGACTTCCTGATTCCGGTCGCAGGTTCTTCACAAGGCAGGATAAAGGTAATTCGGCTCACCCAACAACAAAACAGCCTCTCAGCACATAGGGGGCCCTCTACAAATGTCCTCTCATCTCTCTCCAATTTCTGTGAACAAACAGTGCTTGTGTCTGTTTTCAGATGGGCCTAACTTCCACAAACACATTTCAGTTCTTGACCAGATTTAGCTCTGAATGTAAATTGACACTATGTCTCTTGCCAGTTTTGTGGGTTTGAGTCATTCCTTCTGGGAAGAGGGGGGAAACTCCTTGTGTCAGGTACTTTTTGAGTTCTCCTTTATCCACATAATCACACACGAGGCAATTATCATCAGCCCCCATTTTAGAGGTATGAAAATTGAGGCTCATAAAGGGTAAGTTGCGTAAGGTCACATAACCACTGAGAGGCAGAGCTGAGATCTGAACGGTGCCTTTCTAGAAGGCTCACTCCACTACCTAGCCTTCAATAAAATTATCTCTGGGGAAACTAACTAGAAGCTAAGACCACACACTCTTCCCAGAGGTTCTTAACGTTGGATCCACCGGTGGTCCTCACTGCATCTGTGAACCTCCTTCAGATGTATGCAAAATCATACGCACGAGTATATTCCTGGTGAGAGGGATTTCAGGCTGCACCCCAGCCTTGACGTGGGGGACCACCGCCCAGCTGTGCCAGCATATACCTGGCTTGGCCTGGCGCGGAGGGCAGGCTTCCTCTTTAACCTCCACCTGGACAAGCCCTAGAGGGGCTATCCTTCTGACTGCACGTGATTTTCTAGGCTGGTGTCACGTCAGCTGTGGAGATCTCATAAGGGCACTGAATGAAGGACCAGGAGCTCTCAGGTCAAGTCCTCCACGTGTACTTCCTGGTGGTGACATACAACAGCCACACCTCTAAGCCTCAACCTTCCTCCCATGGAAGTCCGACCACCCGAACTCCAAAGGTTATTGTGGGATAAACAAGAACACAGGTATCTGTCCATCTCAACTCCCATGATGTGAATATATACTGTACGATTTGTAAAAAATTGTAGCTCATCTTGGTTATCCAAATAAAAAACAACTATGTAAGAGTCTGCAGCTGTGCGTGTCTGGAAAAGAGGACACAGAAAGAGGACACAGCAGGCACCGCTGTCTTAGTTGACTGCCCCGTGCTTGTGCTGTTTGGATGTGTAGTGTGTTATCACATCCTTTTCCCAACTTCATTAAGCAAAAATGTCTCCTATGGAAATGGAAAAGCCCATGAAGAAAGTAGGTGAGTTTTAGAGAGGCCTAAGAAATCCCCCTACTTTAGGAAAAAAAAAGTTGGAAGTGATAATGTATTGAGAAGGTGATCGTATAAAAGATATATTCTTGGCCAAACAGGTATCTGCCTTTTTTGATATATATATATATATATTTTTGCATTGGGTTGTGAAAATACAACTTGTGAAAAATATTGGGTCCACAGAGTTTCATAGTGTTCTCGAGTGTGGCAAGTTGTTTTTACAAAGCTAGTGAAATTCCTGAGTGGCCAGTCAGCCTGATGCCACTAAACACATGTGGTACAGTGGGTGGCCTTGAACACCTCAGGACAGCTGGAAAGTGATGGAAGAGAGAGAGGACTTGGTGAAGATTTCAGTTTTAAAGCAAGTCTGGACAGTTCGAGAGATTTAAGAACCATGTAAGCGTGATGCTTTGAAGAGTGTGGGAGAAGCAACTTCTGCTCTCAGTGAGGCTGTAACATCTCTCCCAGTGAACTGCAGAATCTCCTGATGGTGGTTTTACCGCAGAGAAAATTTCCAATCTTGAACCTGAGCTTTTTTTGAAAACAAATGCCATCTGGTACATTTATTTCAGACGGTAAGAAAAAAGTGCTAGGATTTAATGCTCCGAAGATAAACTAATACTGCTTTCAGCTGGAAACCGTGAGGTGACGTAAGCCAAAGCCTTTGCTGGTGTATCATTTCAGAACCCCGAGGGCCCTCAGGTAACACTGAAGAGTGCATGGCCTGCTGCATGGTGTTCAAATCTTCTACATAAAGAAGGCAAATCCTTCTTACAAGGCTCTTTGACTAAAGATGATGACATCCTTTAGAGCTTTCAGTTACAAGTATCTGTGTGGTCTTTGGCTTCTCTACATCTTTACTGTACCCTTTATACTAAGGAGTCCTCCACCTTCAAGGCATATTCGCTGATGATAAAGCATCTGGGGTGGAGAGCTGATAGAATGACTGTACTCTGATGAACAATTCCTGGAAGAATTTTTACCATAAGGGCATTTGATGCACTGATTAGGCTAGGAAAGAAGTGCTACCACAAATGAAGAATGAAATAGGAAGAAATGCCTCCTGAAATTTTTGGCCAACATTCAAGGTTTTGAGAAAGTGATGATTCATAGTGAAATCTTTCACTTTGTTAAGGAGCCTGTCAGAAGCTCTAAGATCACGTGTCAAGGGAATGCAAACAAGAACCCAGTTTTGTTTTTTCATCTCAGCTTCCAAAGATGGTTCTTACCCATCTACTGCTGGAATATTTAGTGCCAAGGAGAAGACTGTCAGCCAGTGTCTTGAATTTGGACGGTGGACGAACCTCAGACCCACACTAACTTCCTCCTGCTCCGCCCCCTCCCCAGTGCCCTCTGTCCGTTTCCCTCCTGCCTCCGTATGCCATTCCTCAGGCAACTCTTCATTGGGATCTAACCAATTTTAAAAAGGCTTTGTTTATTGTGTTTTACTAAATGTTAATTGTACTCATTATGTATCTTCATATATTATTTCACCACCTATTTTTATTTCATAACAAGTTCACTGAAGCAAGATACAATTTTTATCTAATATTGTATAATATTGTTGTATATTCTATACAAATTTGCCCACCAATGAGTTCATTGACAAATAATTTGGTAACTGATGTTTTAAATGTTTTCTATGATACAGAAATCCTTGTTAAAATATTAAATGGATTTTTATGGGTTGGAGTAATTGGTTGAAGTTCTTGGAATAAGCTGAGACACTTTATTTTTTCCATTTAAAATAATGGAACACAGCGTCCCGCAATCCCCCAATCTGCTCTCCAGCACTTTCAGGAACAGATCGGATATGGGTAACAAGAGATCCCTGTGCTCTGGAAACTGCAGAGTGCCACATAAACATGAACTGTTACCATTTTCTGGCAAAATCAGTAACAACAGAATTTCCCTGTTGCCGGAGGAGTCTTCTTGGGACTCACGTAGTCCACCCTTCTCACTGACCGGATGACGACACAGACGGAGGCCTAGAGGCGAGGAGCTCAGGGTCGGTCAGTCAGTGATGGATTCAAGGACAGGATCTCAAATCCTGGCACAGGGCTCTTTTTCTTCCCTGTATAATTTTATCTTAAAACACTAACAGTTTTCTGGGGTTGAGAGCACCATGCCCTTGAAACTTTTAAATTAATGGACAATTACAATAAATGGACTCTTTACTACCTCGCCCTGAACTTGGCTTCCTGTAGGAGACTAAGTATTTGTTGGTGAAATCAGAAATCTGAGGCTGAATTGTTAAAGTTCGTCTTGATCACTCCTCTCTCGTGAAGAAACCCAACGGCTTAGAATCACCTCCTGTAACCAATCAAAACAAAAAGGCGACTGAGTTTCAGAAAAGAAATGAAAGAACACGAGAGGCATGTGACATTATAGCTGCGTTTCACAAAAAGCTGTCTATATAATGAGGATACCTGTTCCCATTTCTTGTAACTAAACATTTGGAGAAACTGTGAATGTAGCAATATCAACCTTACATGCAAAGAGTATCTACTGTAATCATGCAAAGATTGTAAAAGCTAAACTTGCCTCTACTGGCACTTCCTTGGATTAGGAGTGACAGCACAAAAGCTCGTACTTAACATCAGAACCACGTCTATGACGCTGCTGGTATTTCCAGGTCAGCAC